>NC_134399.1:6395247-6711919 GCF_050003625.1 Haematobia irritans
TAAAATACATATATCTAATACTAAAATTCAAATATAAAAAAATTTTAAATTGAAACTAAAATTAAATAAATTCCTATTACCTACAAATACAGTGAATGTATACATACAATGAATGTATGTATAATAATTTAATTGTATAAAATTAAAATGTGAATCAAAATCAATAAAAATTATAATAAAAATAAAAATTATACACAAATTTAATATAAAATAAAATAAAATATAATAAAATATATAAAATATAATAAAATATATAAAACATTTGAGTTAAATTAATATAAAAAAATTGATAGTAATTAAATTAATGAAATTAAAGTAGGTTAAATTCTCCATGTATTAAGAAGCTGTGTTTTACTGTTGATTTTTTTATATAGCAATAATCAAAAATATTTTTTTTCGAAATTCTGACATTTATTCTTGTGTTTATTGTTTTCATAATTTTTTATGGTAATTTCCATGCATCTCAATTTTCGATTTTCTTTAAAAGCCTTATGTTATTTCATATTTTCTTGTCTACTAAAATAACAACAACAACAACAATATGAACAATTTCAACTGCTACATCATATCAAGACATCATAGAAGCATAGAAAACACTTTATTTTGTGCACTGTCAGCGCCAAATCAAGCAAGCCAACATCACTCAGCTAAATATTCAAGCAGAATTTTTTCAAAGTTGTAAACAAATAAAAAATGCCCGCATACAAATGCAAACTGATTGAACACAAACACAGCTACTCAAGCACACACACACACTCACACATATGCTTTGCAGACAGTTGAAATAAAAAAAGAAGAAAATGGAAAATTGTAAAATAAACATTGACCAAAATGATTGCATGAATTCAATACACATTGTAGTGAGCAATCTATTTTGTGTTCATATGAGAATTTTACAATTCTCATGTTGATATTCTTCAAGTTTATCTTGACAAAGTTTTTGGAGGAAATTTTGTGTTTTGTAGAACTATTTGGAAAAGTGAAAGATTTTCAGAAAAACGTGCCAACAATCCAAAGCATTTGAAAACAATGGAAGTTTAAGGATTGGATATTTTAGGTCAATTGGGAAAGAATATAATTTTTGGAAGCTCAAAACGTAGGAATAATAGCAAGTAGAGCTAAAATAAAGCCACATCTAGTTTGGGTCTAAGACAGAGAATAAAAAACGATTTTCTAGACTTATATTGCAAATATGGATGCTTTTTGGTATTTAAATGTTAAAACTTGAGGTAAATAGATCAATTTATTTCATGTCAAATGAGTCAACATTTGGATCCGATGTCTTCCGTAAGAAGTATGTACAATTAAAAAAAAATATTTTGTCAAAAATCTATTTCTACAGAAAATTTTGTCCTTAAATTTTATTTCTACAGAAAATTTTGTCCTCAAAATTTTATTTCTATAGAAAACTTTGTCAAAATGTTATTTCTATAGAAAATTTTGTCAAAATTATATTTCTATTTTTACAGAAAATTTTATTTTTATAGAATATTTTACAACATTTTATGTCTATAGGAAATTTTGTCAAAATTTTATTTCCATAGGAAATTTTGTAAAAATTTTATTGCTATAGAAAATTTTTGCAAAATGGTATTTCTATAGAAAATTTTGTCAAAATTTGATATCTATAGAAAATTTTGTCAAAATTTTATTTCTATAGAAAATTTTAATGATATTGGATATTTTAGGACAATTGGGAGAGAATATGATTTTTGGAAGCCCAAAGGAATAATAATAGCAAGTAGAGCTAAAATAAAGCCACAGCTAGTTTGGGTCTAAGTCAGAGAATAAAAAAGGATTTTCTAGAATTATATTGATAATATAGATGCTTTTTGGTATTTGAGTGTTAAAATTTGAGGTAAATAGATCAATTTATTTCATGTCATATGACTCAACATTTGGATCCGATATCTTCCGTAAGAAGTATGTACAATTAAAAAACATATTTTGACAAATTTTTATTTCTATAGAAAATTGTGTCAAAATTTTATTTCTATAGAAAATTGTGTCAAAATTTTATTTCTATAGAAAATTTTGTCAAAATGTTATTTCTAAACAAAATGTTGCCAAAATTTTATTTCTATAGAAAATTGTATTCTATAGAAAATTTTGTCAACATTTTATTTCTATAGGAAATTTTTTCAAAATGTTATTGCTATAGGAAATTTTGTCAAAATTTCATTCGTATAGAAAATTTTGTCAAAATTTTATTTCTATAGGAAATTTTATTTCTATAGAAAATTTTGTCAAAATTTTATTTCTATAGAAAATTTTGTAAAAATTGTATTACTATAGAATATTTTGTCAAAATTTTATTTCTATAGGAAATTTTGTCAAAATTTTATTTCTGTAGGAAAGTTTGTCAAAATTTAATTTTTATAGGAAATTTTATCAAAATTTAATTTTTTACAAAATTTTGTCAGAATTTTATTTCTATAGAAAATTTTGTCCAAATTTTATTTCTATAGAAAATTTTGTCCAAATTTTATTTCTATAGAAAATTTTGCCAAAATTTTATTTCAATAGAAAATTTTGCCAAAATTTTATTTCTATAGAAAATTTTGTCGAAATGTTATTTCTATAGAAAATTTTGTCAAAATTTTATTCCTATAGAAAATTTAATCAAAATTTTATTGCTATAGAAAATTTTGTCAACATTTTATTTCTATAGAAAATTTTGACAAAATTTTATTTCTATACAAAATGTTGCCAAAATTTTATTTCTATAGAAAATTTTGTCAAAATTTTATTTCTATAGAAAATTTTGTCAAACTTTTATTTCTATAGAAAATTTTGTCAAAATGTTATTTCTATAGAAAATTTTGTCAAAATTTTATTCCTATAGAAAATTTAATCAAAATTTTATTGCTATAGAAAATTTTGTCAACATTTTATTTCTATAGAAAATTTTGTCAAAATTTTATTTCTATACAAAATGTTGCCAAAATTTTATTTCTATAGAAAATTTTGTCAAAATTTTATTTCTATAGAAAATTTTGTCAAAATTTTATTTCTATAGAAAATTTTATCAAAATTTTATTCCTATAGAAAATTTAATCAAAATGTTATTTCTATAGAAAATTTTGTCAAAATGTTATTTCTATAGAAAATTTTGTCAACATTTTATTTCTATAGAAAATTTTGTCAAAATTTTATTTCTATAGAATATTTTGTCAAAATTTTATTTCTATAGAAAATTTAATCAAAATTTTATTGCTATAGAAAATTTTGTCAACATTTTATTTCTATAGAAAATTTTGTCAAAATTTTATTTCTAAACAAAATGTTGCCAAAATTTTATTTCTATAGAAAATCTTGTCAAAATTTTATTTCTATAGAAAATTTTGTCAAAATGTTATTTCTATAGAAAATTTTGTCAAAATTTTATTTCTATAGAAAATTTTATCAAAATTTTATTCCTATAGAAAATTTAATCAAAATTTTATTTCTATAGAAAATTTTGTCAAAATGTTATTTCTATAGAAAATTTTGTCAACATTTTATTTCTATAGAAAATTTTGTCAAAATTTTATTTCTATAGAATATTTTGTCAAAATTTTATTTCTATAGAAAATTTTGTCAAAATTTTATTTCTATAGAAAATTTTGTCAAAATTTTATTTCTATAGAACATTTTGTCAAAATGTTATTTCTATAGAAAATTTTGTCAACATTTTATTTCTATAGAAAATTTTGTCAACATTTTATTTCTATAGAAAATTTTGTCAACATTTTATTTCTATAGAAAATTTTGTCAACATTTTATTTCTATAGAAAATTTTATCAAAATTTTATTCCTATAGAAAATTTAATCAAAATTTTATTTCTATAGAAAATTTTGTCAAAATGTTATTTCTATAGAAAATTTTGTCAACATTTTATTTCTATAGAAAATGTTGTCAAAATTTTATTTCTCTAGAATATTTTGTCAAACTTTTATTTCTATAGAAAATTTTGTCAAAATTTTATTCCTATAGAAAATTTAATCAAAATTTTATTGCTATAGAAAATTTTGTCAACATTTTATTTCTATAGAAAATTTTGTCAAAATTTTATTTCTATACAAAATGTTGCCAAAATTTTATTTCTATAGAAAATCTTGTCAAAATTTTATTTCTATAGAAAATTTTGTCAAAATTTTATTTCTATAGAAAATTTTATCAAAATTTTATTCCTATAGAAAATTTAATCAAAATTTTATTTCTATAGAAAATTTTGTCAAAATGTTATTTCTATAGAAAATTTTGTCAACATTTTATTTCTATAGAAAATTTTGTCAAAATTTTATTTCTATAGAATATTTTGTCAAAATTTTATTTCTATAGAAAATTTTGTCAAAATTTTATTTCTATAGAAAATTTTGTCAAAATTTTATTTCTATAGAACATTTTGTCAAAATTTTATTTCTATACAAAATGTTGCCAAAATTTTATTTCTATAGAAAATCTTGTCAAAATTTTATTTCTATAGAAAATTTTGTCAAAATTTTATTTCTATAGAAAATTTTATCAAAATTTTATTCCTATAGAAAATTTAATCAAAATTTTATTTCTATAGAAAATTTTGTCAAAATGTTACTTCTATAGAAAATTTTGTCAACATTTTATTTCTATAGAAAATTTTGTCAAAATTTTATTTCTATAGAATATTTTGTCAAAATTTTATTTCTATAGAAAATTTTGTCAAAATTTTATTTCTATAGAAAATTTTGTCAAAATTTTATTTCTATAGAACATTTTGTCAAAATTTTATTCCTATGGAAAATTTAATCAAAATTTTATTTCTATAGAAAATTTTGTCAAAATGTTATTTCTATAGAAAATTTTGTCAAAATTTTATTTCTATAGAAAATTTTGTCAAACTTTTATTTCTATAGAATATTTTGTCAAAATTTTATTCCTATAGAAAATTTTGTCAAAATTTTATTTCTATAGAAAATTTTGTCAAAATTTTTTTTCTGCATTGTTGTTGTTTTTTATTGCAGCTTAAAACCATATATTGACTAAACTACAAGTGTAGCTTAACCAACAGAGGAAAAGAATGTTTGTCAAATTTATTTGGGCAAAGCCCTATAGACTGCAAGATGGTTGGATGGACGCACGTTTCGTTTGTCAAAATTTTATTTCTATAGAAAATTTTGTCAAAATTTTATTTCTATAGAAAATTTTGTCAAAATTTTATTTCTATAGAAAATTTTGTCAAAATTTTATTTCTATAGAAAATTTTGTCAAAATTTTATTTCTATAGAAAATTTTGTCAAAATTTTATTTCTATAGAAAATTTTATCAAAATTTTTTTCCTATGGAAAATTTAATCAAAATTTTATTTCTATAGAAAATTTTGTGAAAATTTTATTTCTATAGAAAATTTTGTCAAAATTTTATTTCTATGGAAAATTTAATCAAATTTTATTTCTATAGGAAATTTTGTCAAAAGTTTATTTTTAAAGGAAATTTTCTCACAATTTTATTTCTATAGAAAATTTTGTCAAAATTTTATTTCCATTTGTACAGAAAATTTTATTTTTATAGAACATTTTGTTCCAGTTTTGTCAAAATTTTATTTCTACAGAAAGTTTTCTAACAATTTTATTTCTATAGAAAATGTTGTCAATATTTTATTTCTATAGTAAGTTTTCTAAAAATTTTATTTCTATAGAAAATTTTGTCAAACTTTTATTTCTATGGAAAATTTTATCAAAATTTTATTTCTATATGAAATTTTTTAAACATTTTATTTCTATAGAAAATTTTGTAAAAATTTTATTTCTATAGAAAATTTTGTCAAAATGTTATTTCTATAGAAATTTTTTTCAAAATTTTATTTCTAAAGAAAATTTTGTCAAAATTTTATTTCTGTAGAAAATTTTGTAAACAATTTATTTCTATAGAAAATTTTGTCAAAATTTTATTTCTGCATTGTTGTTGTTTTTTATTGCAGCCTAAAACCACATATTGACTAAACTACAAGTGTAGCTTAACCAACAGAGGAAAAGAATGTTTGTCAAATTTATTTGGGCAAAGCCCTATAGACTACAAGATGGTTGGATGGACGAACGTTTCGGACTTACCACATTCCTCATCAGCATCCTCTACTTGCAGCAAAACTATCAACCAATTATCAGAATAAATTCAGGCAAATTTTGTTGGGTTTAATAAACTGCCTGAATTTATTCTGATAATTGGTTGATAGTTTTGCTGCAAGTAGAGGATGCTGATGAGGAATGTGGTAAGTCCGAAACGTGCCTCCATCCAACCATCTTGCAGTCTATAGGGCTTTGCCCAAATAAATTTGACAAACATTCTTTTCCTCTGTTGGTTAAGCTACACTTGTAGTTTAGTCAATGTATGGTTTTAAGCTGCAATAAAAAACAACAACAATGCTTAAAGAACAAAACCAACAATAACAAAACAAAAAGAATTTTATTTCAATAGAAATGTAAGTCAAAATTTTATTTCAATGAATAAACCTTGAATATATGAGGGAAAAAATGCAAAAATGTAACTTCGGTGGCGTGCTTGGTATTCATAAAATTCTAGGTATTTATAATAGGAAATAACTTTTGTTTAGCAATTTAATTTAAATTCCTTGCAGCATGTGCGACGATGTGCGACACACGCTCCCGGACGGACGGATTCAATTAGTCATTTATTTATGCTTTATTTGCATTATTTTTTTGTGATTTTTTGTTTTTAATCATCTGCTTCGATTTGCAAATTTTTTGTAAATGACTGTGACGAGGAAATGCTCATAAAGACCTGTCAATGCCTTTTAGCATTGTATGGCATTTGGTTTGTGTTCTGGTTTCCCCATGAGTGATTCCAAAATTGAAAAAAATGTACGCTTCGTTGCGTCTCCCAAACAGCATCAGTTGGTGGACTAGTCACACACACAAACAAAGCTGGGAGGTGTAAGACGAAATGAAGTGTTAGAAATATTTGAAATCATATTGATGACTGTTATATGAGGTGTCTTTGTTCTAAAGGCAAATGGCAAAGATAGCCCCATAGCCCCATACCGGTAAATGCCAATGTCGATTATGGATCATTGTTATACAAACCCAAAGACATAGATGGAATATCTTGATATCTTCATTTTGTTCTAAGCTAAATCGACTGAAATAATATTTCGATAATGGAAAATCTAAATTCAAATCTATGGTAGGAATATAAATCAATTGACGGTCATTGAAATCGAGAAGATATAGTTCAACTTAGGTCACTATGAAATCAAGGCATCGATATATCAATTTTCCTTCCCCAATGTCTATACAATAAACTGTTTTTTTTTTTTTGTTTATAAATTGCCAAATATACAAAATAAAATTATTTCGATTTTCATGCCTCTGGCCCATGCACTCTGGAATCTGTAACCATACGTGTGTCTATCGAAATGTATAAGTTTTGCTCTCTCTTTATAAATATGCCAAAAAGGCGTGCTGGCTGCCATAGAACAGATAATCGCCATATAAAAAGTGAACACATGCTATAGCTTATTTGGCAAATTCTGTTTGTTTTCATTTGAATTAATAAATTTTTGTATAGACTCTGATTTGTTCCGATGTTCAAGTAAATACATCTCAATCGTTTTGCCTAGTTAATGGTGTTATTGTTGTTTGTTTTACGTTGTTTTTGGTCCAGTGAAAATTTTTTTCTGTTCGCATTTCGCAATGTTTTCACAAATAAGGAATTTCGGTTTGTGGTGAAAATGTAAAGAATATATTTTTTTTTTGATAAATATTTGTTATAGTTTTGTATTTTTATTTATTTATTTATTTTTAGAAAATAATTTAATGCGGGATATTCCCTGAAAATATTGGATATATTAGATGTCAGGTAAATTTTATGGGAAATTAAATAATTTATAATATTATAGATATGTATGTTATAGGTTCATTGGATCGTATACGTGATTTTATTTAATTCAAAATAAGTATACGATACGATGAACAATTTTATTGATCATTTATATATCATATAAGTAATATGCCTATTTTTTTCTAGGTTGATATTTGTTATAATTTTGTGTTTCTATACCCTAAAACACATAGTGGTTATATATCGATCGATTCGGAATCACCTCCTGAGTCGATCTAGCATTTGGTGTCTGTCCCTCCGTCTGTCCATGTATGTGTTCTTCGCAGGATCCCGGTCGCAATTATTCACAGAGTTTGATGAAATTTGTTACAGAATGTTTTGTGGGAACAAGGACGAAAGCTTTTTTGGGAGGAAATCGGATCAAATGTAGATGTAGCTCCAGATTTTTCCAAATTTGGCCGTGAAACCCTTATTTATAAACCGATCTTACTCAAAGTTGGTTTGTTCTAATCTTCTATAATACTAACTATATGTGCGAAAAATCAACGAAATCGGTTCAGATTTAGCTATAGCTCCCATATATATGCATTGACCGATTTTCCAAAATGTGGTCATAATAGCATTATTTATTAACCGATCTTACTCAAATTTAGTACAAGATAGCATTCTGTGGTATCAACCAAACCAAACAAAATATCATCCAAATAGTTTCAGATTTCGATATAGCTCCCATATATATGTATCGCCCAATTTTCAAAAATTTTCCCTAATAACCTTATTTTTGACCATTGTGGCATTTAGCAAAAGATAATCTCCTTTAATATCAACCAATCCGGCAAAATATTATCCAAATTGGTTAAGATTTATATATATAGCTCTCATGTATACTAACTCTGTAGGTGCAAAAGCAATTATAGATGCTATTATCAGACATTTCCGTTCAGATTGTGATAAAACTCCCATAACCAGGTACTCCATAATTTTCTTAAATATGGAAATGGAAATTATCTTCCAAACCTATACCAATGATACCCACAAATGCTTATGTTTAGGATGTGATATAATCGGCCCCGCCCGACTTTATACTTTACTCACGTGTTATTTTTTATGATTTAAGGAGGGTATTAAGTTCGAGTTTAGCCGCTAAAGTGAAAACTAAATCAGTAAAAAAAATGCATAAAATTATACATATTTGTTGAAAATTTTATTATAACTTGATGGGGAATAGCCCAAAGCAAATGTTCACAAAGCTTGTATTCCTTAAAATGGATCATTAAAGAAAAGTAATCGTGAAAAAATGACGATTTTAGTGGCTAAACTCGAACTTAATACCCACCTTTAATGCGAGACATTCCCTGAAAACAGGTGAAATCTTTGAGAAATGATATAATTTATAATATTATTGATATGTCATTATATTGTAACTTTGGAGCGTATAAGTGATATTATTTAAATAATAATAAGTATACGATACCATGGACAATTAACTATATGAATATTTTGTTTTTGGTTGATATTTGTTATAGTTTTGTATTTTTATTTTTATTTTTACAAATAAATTTAATGTGTTATGGGACGACCCTCATATTTTATATCCACCCAATTCCTTACCGAATTTTATCTATTACAAACGAATAGGCTATCAAAACCTTCTCTAATCACATACATTCTTCTATTTACTGATTTTTTGTAATCTCGCTTAATGCGTTTTATTGTCTAAAGTAAATTAATTAATGCAATTGACAATACAAAGGCATTTTGAGAGACAATTAAACACTTGGTCTTATGAGTGTTGAGTAGATTATGGGGGGTTACGCTTTATAACATATCGTATACGTTACCATGGTACCATAATTAATGCTACGTATGTGACAACCTATACTGTTGCTGACAGTATAAGAGTATTACAATATAAATAGAAAATGTATATAAATATAATTTTCAACGCAGCAAAATGTCGAAAGGGATAAAAGTAAATATTAATTATTAAAAAAATGTTATTAAAACGGGGACTTTGTTATACATTTCAAAAAGTTGCAAAATTTTAATGTGTGTATTATAATTAAACAGCGTGACTGATATGTATTGCAATTAACTAAAATTTCCAATCATTTCTAAACCTCTCGTCTGACAGCTGACCGATTTATACTAGATCATTCTATTATTTACAAGCTTGTCAAAATTTTATTTTATGGACACTTTCGTCAAAATTTTATTTCTATAGAAAATTATGTCAAATTTTTATTTCTATAGAAAATTTTGTCAAAATTTTATTTCTATAGAAAATCTTGCCAAAATTTTATTTCTATAGAAAATTGTATTCTATAGAAAATTTTGCCAACATTTTATTTCTATAGAAAATTTTGTCAAAATTTTATTTCTATAGAAAATTTTGTCAACATTTTATTTCTATAGGAAATTTTTTCAAAATGTTATTGCTATAGGAAATTTTGTCAAAATTTCATTCGTATAGAAAATTTTGTCAAAATTTTATTTCTATAGGAAATTTTATTTCTATAGAAAATTTTGTCAAAATTTTATTTCTATAGAAAATTTTGTAAAAATTGTATTACTATAGAATATTTTGTCAAAATTTTATTTCTATAGGAAATTTTGTCAAAATTTTATTTCTATAGGAAAGTTTGTCAAAATTTAATTTTTATAGGAAATTTTATCAAAATTTAATTTTTTACAAAATTTTGTCAGAATTTTATTTCTATAGAAAATTTTGTCCAAATTTTATTTCTATAGAAAATTTTGTCCAAATTTTATTTCTATAGAAAATTTTGCCAAAATTTTATTTCAATAGAAAATTTTGCCAAAATTTTATTTCTATAGAAAATTTTGTCAAAATTTTATTTCTATAGAAACTTTTGTCAAAATTTTATTTCTATAGAAAATGTTGTCAAAATTTTATTTCTATAGTAAATTTTGTCAAAATTTCATTTGTATAGAAAATTTTGTCAAAATTTCATTTGTATAGAAAATTTTGTCAAAATTATATTTCTATAGAAAATTTTGTCAAAATTTTATTTCTATAGAAAATTTTGTCAAAATTTTATTTCTATAGAAAATTTTGTCAAAATTTAATTTTTATAGGAAATTTTGTCAAAATTTTATTGCTATAGGAAAGTTTGTCAAAATTTAATTTTTTATAGGAAATTTTATCAAAATTTAATTTTTTACAAAATTTTGTCAATATTTAATTTTTGTAGAAAATTTTGTCAAAATTTTATTTATAGGAAATTTTGTCGAAATTTTATTTCTATAGAAAATTTTGTCAAAAGTTTATTTCTATAGGAAATTTTGTCAACATATAATTTTTTACAAAATTTTGTCAAAATTTAAATTTTATAGGAAATTTTGTCAAAATTATATTTCTATAGAAAATTTTGTCAAAATTTTATTTCTTTAGAAAATTTTGTTAAAATTTTATTTCTAAACTAAACTGTTAAGCTACACTTGTAGTTTAGTCAATGCATGGTTTTAAGCTGAGATCAAAAACAATAATAATGATTGAAGAGAAACCAACAATAACAAACAAAAAAATTTTATTTCTATAGGAAATTTTGTCGAAATTTTATTTCTATAGAACATTTTTTCAAAATTTTATTTATTTAGAAAATTTTGTCAAAATTTTATTTCTTTAGAAAATGTTGCCAAAATTTTATTTCTATAGGAAATTTTGTCAACATTTAATTTTTATAGGAAATTTTATCAAAATTTTATTTTTTTACAAAATTTTGTTAAAATTTAACTTCTATAGAAAATTTTGTCAAAATTTTATTGCTATAGAAAATTTTGCCAAAATTTTATTTCTATAGAACATTTTATCAAAATTTTATTTCTATAGAAAATTTTGTGAAAATTTTATTTCTATAGAAAATTTTGTCAAAATTATATTTTTATAGAAAATTTTGTCAAAATTTTGTTTCTATAGGAAATTTTATCAAAATTTACTTATTTTTTAAAAATTTTGTCAATATTTAATTTTTATAGGAAATTTTATCAAAATTTAATTTTTTACAAAATTTTGTCAAAATTATATTTCTATAGAAAATTTTGTCAAAATTTTATTTCTCTAGAGAATTTTGTTAAAATTTTATTTCTATAGAAAACTTTGTCAAAATTCTATTTCTATAGGAAATTTTGTCAAAATTGTATTTCTATAGGAAATTTTGTCAACATTTTATTTCTATAGAAAATTTTTTCAAAATTTCATTTCTTTAGGAAATTTTGTTAATATTTCATTTCTTTACGATATTTTGTCAAAATTTAATATTTATAGGAAATTTTATCAAAATTTAATTTTTTACAAAATTTTGTCAAAATTTAAATTTTATAGGAAATTTTGTCAAAATTATATTTCTATAGAAATTTTTGTCAAAATTTTATTTCTTTACAAAATGTTGTTATTAAATTTTGTTTTATTTCTAAACTAAACTGTTAAGCTACACTTGTAGTTTAGTCAATGCATGGTTTTAAGCTGAGATCAAAAACAACAATAATGATTGAAGAGAAATCAACAATAACAAACAAAAAATTTTTATTTCTATAGGAAATTTAGTCAAAATTTCATTTCTTTAGGAAATTTTGTCAAAATTGAATTTCTGTAGAAAATTTTGCCAAAATTTTATTTTTCTATAGGAAATTTTGTCAACATTTAATTTTTATAGGAAATTTTATCAAAATTTCATTTTTTTGACAAAATTTTGTCAAAATTTAATTTTTATAGAAAATTTTGTCAAAATTTCATTTCTATAGAAAATGTTGTTAAAATTTTGATTTCTATAGGAAATATTGACAAAATTTTATTTCTTTAGAAAATTTCGTAAAAATTTTATTTCTGTAGGAAATTTTGTCAAAATTTTATTTCTATAGAAAATGTTGTCAAAATTTTATTTCTATAGAAAATTTTGTCAAAATTTTATTTCTATAGAAAATTTTGTCGAAATTTTATTCTATGGAAAATTTTGTCTAAATTTTTATTTCTATAAAAAAAAGTTATGTTGACGTTTTATTTCTGTACGTATGGAACCGTATACTTTTGATGAAATTTTGAATAATTTCATATCAAGGTTGTCGATCTATGTCCTAGGTAAAGTTCAGTTGCCACGTTCTTATTCCATTTTTAGCAATGGTGAACTTTTAGCTGGTCAAAAGTTAAAAAATGGAAGCTTCAAAAGCGACATCTCCCAAAAACCGGGAGATTAAAGATAACATATCGTGTTGGAAATCTATTTATTGAATACTGTCTTGGGTGCGTATAATAGATTTTATTTAATTAAAATTAAGTATTCGCTCCACTGTTTTTGGAAGTAATATAACAGGTCTAACGTGGTTGTGAACCAATAGCTTCGAAAGACTGTTGAAAAATGCGAACCTTGGAAATTCATTCATACCTAAGAAATTATCAGTTCTGAAACAAAAGCGTGAAAAATCCTTTGAAAAAATTCCCCATCATATTATCGCCTTTAATCTCAATGGCTTTTCCATTTTGTAAAACAACTGCCAATGGCCACAAAATAATATAGGTTCGTGCCAAGTTTATGTAAATTATTTCGCTCACTATAATCACTAGTGAAAATGTAAAGATCTACAACCAAAAAAAAAAAAAACAAAAGTTTTTAAATCAATTTGCACAAATTCAAGTATGTAGTTTATCAGATCAAAGGTCTTCACAGTAAATCTATCAACTCTAGAATTTTCCTTATTGCCATTATCTAAGGCCATAAAGAGATCAACTGCTGTTGCGTTTCATTCGATGTTTTTCCCCATTGTAATTTAATTTCCATCTCCTAACCTCTGGCATTATTGTAATGTGCCAAGCAATTTGTATGTTAATATGCCGTTTTGTATGGATGGATCTACATAATTATTCCAGTAGGTACAAGCAAATATGCCCAACCATATATGAATGCAAAATACATTACAAAAAAAAAAAAAAAACCCAAAGCATTATTGTAACAAGTGGTTGGTGAGAAAACAACAAATGTAGGGACTGGATCAAAGATTGGGCAATGGTGCCTATGCCTGGGTCTTGCTCATTTTATGTACTTTTTCCATAGCATTTTCTAGAATAATGAAATCATGTTTGCAAATTGAAAATACGAATTGTAAACCATCATACATAGCAAACAAAAAATGCGTTCATATTTTTCCAGGTCAATGTCAATACACCAGTCAATGTTATATACGGAAGGAAATGAATAGAATAAAATATCTATTGAAAGTATAGCCTTCACTTGAAAAGGGTTTATGTTTTTTTTTTTCTTCAGAAATCGCACAAAAAATTAAATTTATATATTTCAGAAAGCAAATATTTTCTAAGAACGCATAAAAAAGGGAAAAGATGGCAATAAAATAATCAAAAAAAATATCCCTGGGTATCTAAAAAAGGATTTTTTAAAAATTGGTATTTTCTTCATTCAATTTCAATTGTGGTTATGTCGATTGAAATTCAAATAATTTACAATTTAAATTAATTTAATTTCATGTGTTATGGGTTATGACATGAGTATTGTCTGATGCGTACATTCAAACATTTTTTTTCTGATTCAATCACGAAAATGATGGTATCAATTATAATTTTAAATGGGGCTTAAAAAATTAATTGATGAAATTGAGGTTTCAGTTTCAATTAACTGTTAAATTGGAAATATTTTGGTGATATTTTTTTTGTGTGTATATACGCCATTTGTTGTTAATCCCGAATTCCTAATAATATATGAACTCCTAATAATATATGGAGACTATACAATGGAGCGAATACTTTATTTTAATTAAATAAAATCATTCATACGCACCCAGGACCCTTTGAAATATGAATTTTGGAATAATGTAACGAATTAAGTATGAGCAGAGTAATCGACATTTACACTAAAATGAAAAACGCATAGTTAGAGTGTTAGATTTTTTTGTTATTTCTTAAAAAAAGAATAAATAAATAATAATATGAGGCGATATTGACAGTTTTCAGCATATAATTTTTGGAAGGAACTCCACGATACGCAAATGGGAAAACATTGAGTCTTTTTTAATACCCTAGATATGGAATCTTGGGTTTTTATCGTATAGAGGATCTTTCAGGAACCAAACTCATATAAAATCAAAATATTACTTTGCAAACCGTGACAAAAAATAATTTACCAAAATTTTACGAACACAAAAAAAAATTCGGATTCAATCACGAAATTAATTGTTATAATAAATTCTTTAATTGAAATGTCTTCAATCATAGAAATTATAGTAGCTATTAAAAAACTAATTGATACTATTAATTTCGATTGATTTTTGTTTCAATTAAAAAATTTGTTGAATCAATTAAATTTTTAATTTAATATTTTTTAAAACTCAAAAATCTACCAAAATTTTAAAAAATCGTATGTTAAAGTTTTTGATAAAATGTTTGTGGTTACAAAAAAATGTTTGCTTCTTCGAAGGAAATGTTTCATTGTAGTAAGATTATTTCAGTATTTGCAATATTATGATCTCACCTATTAGCGATGATTTTTTGTGTCTATAAATATTCCTTCAATTTTAAATGTGTGGAATTTTTAAAGTTTTAACGATTTTAGTGTGCATCAACTAGGGAAAGCTACTACTTCTACATAAATGGAGAACTTACTCACAATTAACTTTGATATTAAATTTATAGACACTTTTGTAAAAATTTTATTTCTATAGAGAAATTTCTCAAAATTTCTATTTCTATAGAAAATTTTGATAAAATATTTTTCTATAGAAAAATTTCTATACATTTTGTTTCGATGGAAAGTTTTGTCAAAATTTTATTGGTATAGAAAATTTTCTCAAAATTTTATTTCTATATAAAAATTTTCTCAAAATTTTATATCTATAGAAAATTTTTCTCATTTTTTTCTATATTTTTTTTTATTTGTCAAAATTGTATTATTTCTATATAAAATTTTTCTCAAAATTGTATTTCTATATTGTTTTTAGTTGTCAAAATTTTATTTCTATATAAAATTTTGTCAAAACTTTATATCTATATACAATTTTTCTCAAAATTTTATTTCCATATTTCTAATTTGTCAAAATTTTATTTCTAACGAAAATTTTCTCAAAATTTTATTTCTATGGAAAGTTTTGTTAAGATTTTATTTCTAAAGAAAATTTTCTCAAAATTTTATTTCTATAGGAAATTTTCTAAAAATTTTATTTCTATATAACATTTTTCTCAAAATTTTATTTCTATAGAAAATTTTCTCAAAATTTTATTTCTATAGAAAATTTTCTCAAAATTTTATTTCTATAGAAAATTTTGTCAAAATTTTATTTCTATAGAAATTTTTGTCATTCTATAGGAAATTTTGTCAACATTTTATTTCTATATAAAATTGTTCTCAAAATTTTATGTCTAAAGAAAATTTTCTCAAAATTTTATTTCTAAAAAAAATTTTCACAAATTTTATAGACACTTTTGTAAAAATTTTATTTCTATAGAGAATTTTCTCAAAATTTTATTTCTATAGAAAATTTTGATAAAATATTTTACTATTGAAAAATGTCTATACATTTTGTTTCGATGGAAAGTTTTGTCAAAATTTTATTGGTATGGAAAATTTTCTCAATATTTTATTTCTATATAAAAATTTTCTCATGACTTTATTTCTATAGAAAATTTTTCTCAATTTTTTTTTCTATATTTTTTTTATTTGTCAAAATTTTATTATTTCTATATAAAATTTTTCTCAAAATTGTATTTCTATATTTTTTTATTTGTCAAAATTTCATTTCTATATAAAATTTTGTCAAAACTTTATTTCTATAGAAAATTTTCTCCAAATGTTATTTCTGAAGAAAATTTTCTCAAAAATTTTATTTCTATAGAAAATTTTATCAAAATTTTATTTCTAAAGAAAATTTTCTCAAAATTTTATTTCTATAGAAAATTTTTTAAAAATTTTATTTCTATATAACATTTTTCTCAAAATTTTATTTCTATGGAAAGTTTTGTCAAAATTTTATTTCTATATAAAATTCTGTCAACATTTTATTTCTAAAGAAAATTTTGTCAAAATTTTATTTCTATAGAAAATTCTGTCAACATTTTATTTCTAAAGAAAATTTTGTCAAAATTTTATTTCTATAGACATTATTGTCATTCTATAGGAAATTTTGTCAACATTTTATTTCTATATAGATTAGGTTAGGTGGAAGCCCGATGTATCAGGCTCACTTAGACTATTCTGTCCATAGTGATACCAAATTGGTGAACTTCTCTCTTATCACTGAGAGCTGCCCGATTCCATGTTAAGCTCAATGACAAGGGACCTCCTTGTTATAGCTGAGTACGAACGGCGTTCTACATTGCAGTGAAACCACTTAGAGAAGCTTTGAAACCCTCAGAAATGTCATCAGCATTACTGAGGTGGGATAATCCACCGCTGAAAAACTTTTTGGTGTTCGGTCAAAGCAGGAATCGAACCTACGACCTTGTGTATGCAAGGCGGCCATGCTAACCATTGCACCACGGTGGCTCCCTATTTCTATATAAAATTGTTCTCAAAATTTTATTTCTCTTAAAAATTTTGTCAACATTTTATTTCTATATAAAATTTTTCTCACAATTTTATGTCTAGAGAGAATTTTCTCAAAATAGAAAAATTTGATAAAATTTTATATCTATAGAAAATTTTCTCAAAATTTTATTTCTATAAAAAATTTTATTTCTAAAGACAATTTTCACAAAATTTTATTTCTATAGAAAATTTTGTAAAATTTTATTCCTATAGAAAAGTTTGTCAAAATTGTACTTCTATTGAAAAGTTCGTCAACATTTTATTTCTATGGAAAATTTTGTCAAGGACATATTTCTTTAGAAAATTTTGTCAAAATTTTATTTCTATACAAAATTTTGTCAACAATGTATTTCTATAGAAAAATTTGTCAACAATTTATTTCTATAGATATTTTTGTCAAAATTAAATTTCATTATTGCTGTGTTTGATCTCAGCTTAAAACCATGCATTGACTAAACTGCAAATAATCAGACAGTGAACCTGCAATAAAATCCTTGGAATCTGTGTTCCTCAACTCGAAAACGGCCATCGACTGCCGCAAATCTCTCAATGAGATGGCTGAGCAGCACAATATTCACCTAATATGGGTGCCTGGCCATAGGAACATACCGGGAAGCAGATGAGCTAGCAAGGCTAGGAACTACCTTGCATATTCTAGAGGAACTAGAATCTGTTGGTATGGCTCTGGCTATCTGCAAGCTCTTACTGCGTGAGAAGGCTGTCATGATGGCAAATGTTCGATGGGAGTATTGCAAGGGTTGTAACGACACCAAGCAAATATGGCCCCATTTAAACTTAAACCGCACACTAGATATGCTAGTGTTCTCGAGACGCCAGATATCACTCCTGATATCTGCTATAACGGGTCGCTGCCTGGTAGGCGATTTTGCAAAAACTATAGGTGCGAAGTATAATGACTATTGTATGAGCTGTCATGATTGGGAGGAAAAGGAATCAATAAAACATCTCTTGTGTAAGTATTCTGCATTTTTTGTAAGGCGTAAGCAAATTTTAGGGGCATATAGCTTCAGATTACTGGCGGGCCTGCAAAACGTTAACTTAAGCAGTCTGCTAATGTTTTTGGAACAATCTGGTTGGTTCAACAGAAGAAAATAATCAAGAAGGTTCAGCGGTTAAAACTAGAAGTGCCCATATGTAATAGGTACTTTTAGTTAATGTGGTATCACAATGGACTGAATAGTCTAAGTGAGCCTGAATCTTAATCGGGCTGCCACTTTAACCTAACCTAACCTAATGTGGTAATTCCGAAACAGCTTTACATCGAACCATCTTGTAGTCTATAGGGCTTTGCCCAAATAAATTTGACAAGCATACTTTTCCTCTGTTGGTTAAGCTACACTTGTAGTGTAGTCAATGCATGGTTTTAAGCTGAGATCAAAAACAACAATAATGATTGAAGAGAAACCAACATTAACAAACAAAATCAATAAAAATTAAATTTCTATAGAAAATTTTATTAAAATTTTGTTTCTATAGAAAATTTTGTCAAAATTTTATTTCTAATTTAAAAAAAAAATATATATATATATTTCTAGGAAATTTTCTCAAAGTTTTATTTCTATAGCAAATTTTCACAAAATTTTATTTCTACAGAAAATTTTCTCAAAATTGTATTTCTAAAGAAAATTTTCTCAAAATTTTATTTCTACGGAAAGTTTTGTTAGAATTTTGTTTCTATAGAACATTTTTCTAGACTTTATTTCTACATAATTAAAATTTTCTCAAATTTTTTTCTACAGAAACTTTTCTCAACATTTTATTTCTATGGAAATTTTTTTTAAAATTCTGCTTCTTTAGAATATTTTTTCTAGATTTTATTTCTAAAAAAAATTGTCTCAAAATTTTATTTCTAATTAAAATTTTCTCAAAATTTTATTTCTACCGAAAATTTTCTAAAAATTGTATTTCTATAGAAAATAGAAGTACAGGGTAGGACTTATGGCATAATCGACTCAGGAATGTAATTTAGATTCATAAGTATCTAAGATTTGCGGTCTAGGGTCATTGGTTGTGAAAATTCCTTAGTTGACTATTTACGACATTTTCAATAATATTATATTTTGAGGATTATTTAAATTATTTTGTTTTTCTCTTCGACTAGTTATAAATATTTTGGAGCTGTGAATTATGTGAAATTATATATTTAAGTATCTAATAGTTGAGTTTTTATTTCTACCAATTCCCTAATATTTGCAAAAGTCTGTAGTACAGAAAAAAAAACATTCAAAATCCCCATAGTTTCCATACAATTTTCATCGACATGGTCAAATGTGATTTTCTAGAGATTATACAGCCACATTTTTTTCTGTTACGTTTATTATAGCCACTTATCAAGCAAACAGACACGATAGATAGCCTGGTTCTTTTTGCGATTAAATCTTTATTACCACAATTGAAGCGAAATGAAATGATATGCATGTCCAAATTATTTCCAATCCAAAAAAAGTGTTCTAGTTGCTTGCCAAAAATAGGAATGAATGAAAATAATGAAAACGAAAAACGTGAATGATGGCATCAGTCATGGTGGTGGTGGTGGTGGTGACAAAGGTGTCGTCATCGGGAAAATATTCCAAAATCGATTTGCCCTGTATTTGGAGCTAACCGACCATCAATCATTATTAACAGTCAGCTGGAGAAAATGCAATTTATTTAGGGAGGGATATGGAGCTGGTCTAGCGGTTTGTGGTATAACACAAGTCTCCTTGGTCCCCCCCATTAGATCCTCCCACCTTGTGGCCTAGCACTTTTAACCATATGTCATGTAAGTGGAAATGTTTACAGTGCCTAGCCAGGCTCAGACAGGCTAGCAGCTGCTGTTTTTTGTTGAAGCTTTTATTTGAATGACCTTTGACTGCCTGGCTGGCTAGCTGACTGGCTACATGGTTAGTTGGCTGCCTATTTGGGTTTGGGGCCTGTGTTTGGCTATGGTGCAGCCAAAGTGGTTGCCTGAATGATTGCCAAGTTTGTAATAAAGAAATTATTTTTTTTGTTTCATTCACAAAAAAATAAATTTGGTGGTGTTTACAACAACACAAGCTGCCACTTAACATTTTTTGGCAAGTGAATTGAACGACACATTGGGCTTAGAGGAATTTCCGCCAAACTTGGCTGGTAGTAGTGGTGGCAGTAGAATCAGACATAGCAGTTAGAATGTATGTGTGTGTGTGTCTCTCTCTCTCTCTAAAAAATTTACTAGGTATGTGGTTGTTTTGAACCAATGTTTTTCGACATGACAGCCAACGTAAGCACTCAAGTGTTTGTAAGTATTTATGAAAAACCCCAACCATAATTGCCGCCAGTCAGGCGCTTTCTTTTATTTTCTTTTTCGGGTTTTTATTGAATTTTAATTAATTTCATTACAATCATTACATCAACAAAGGGAAGCGCCATTCGGCTATCTAGCCAATGAGCCAAGTAAGTGTACGGTAATTGATGCCAAACCTGTTTGAAATCCCTCACTCTCTCTCCCTCTCCCTCTGACTCTAGCGATTACATTTTTGGAATCTTTGAGTTAGCGAAAAAAAAAAACAACCAGGATGTAATGAAAAGATAAATGTTCAACATTGAAGTTATAAAGAAATTTATGGATTTTTCTTTAACAGGCCACAAGAGAGATTCATTACTATGACACCAGACTGAGTTTATGGCCAAAATGGAAAAAAATATATGAACGAAATGGAAAGACAACAAAAAAAACAAATTTTTTGTTGTTGTTTTCAACACAGGACTTGTATAATAAATTATGATATTGGACCAACAATAATGGTCAGGGCCATGTGAAAAACTGACCATAAGAATTTATGGAAAAAATATTAAAAAATTAATAATAATTTTTTAAGAAAGATTTTATGGAATTTCTTTTGTGTGAACGTTTATTAAATCAGTCAATGTAAGTGAACACAAAAAATAATATAAAGCATTAAGGTTAAAGATGGCGTATTAGTATTATTATTTAATTAATATCAGTTATACGCACCACGGGATAGTTTACATGATGGCATATCTTTTAAAAGAACGAAAGAATATTTACCATAAAGTTTAAGGTGGTGTATAAGTATTAGCATTTAATCAATATCAAGTATACGCACCACGGGATATTTTTACAAATTTGCATATCTGCAAAGAAACAAGTAATACAAAAAATTTTTAGTCTTGGTAACCTTGACTTAGCATATGTCCATATCGCAACAATTATTATTATTATTCTATAGATATTTCAAAGGTATTTCTTTTGAATGACCATTTATTAAATCACTCAATGTGAGAGAATGAAAGAAAATTTTGCATAGATTTCAAGGTGATGTATAAACATTATTATTTAATTAGACAATTATAAGTACAACGAGATTTAATAAAGGTTGACACTTGAAAGCAGAAACATGATTGAAAAATAATTCAAACAATTCTTAATTTTCATATTAGAGTTATCCTCCATGTGCTTTAGCTTTTTCGATAAATCAGCCAATGTAGGAGAAAGAATACAATATAAAACATAAGGTTAAAGGTGGCGTATAAGTTTTATTATTTAATTAATATCAGTTATACGCACCACAGGATATTTTACAAGTTAAGTTGTACGTATCACGGGATATCCGAAAAGTTGACATAATAATTAATAATTGAGAAGCAATTCAAACCATTCTTATCTTTGATATTAGACTTCTCCTCCATGAGCCTTAGCAAGAAATCCTCTCTGACATTGCAAAATTGGTTTGGTCCATGAGTCCATAACGTCGTAATAAATATTTGATGGTGATTTTAAAGTATTTAAATCAATCAACGCTTATGATTATGTAAAGAATATAAAGCCTAAAGTTTAAGGTGACATAATTATTATTATTTAATTAAAATCAGTTATACGTACCACAGGATATCTTAAAAGGTTGACATATCTTGAAAGCTTATTAATGATTGAGAAGTAATTCAAACAATTTTTAGCTTTGGTATTACAGTTGTCCTCCATGTGTCTTAGCTTTATCGAGTCCATAATTTAATAAATATTTGATGGAGATTTTAATGTATTTATTTTGTGTGTTAAATTTTTTTAAATTAATCTATGTAAGAAAATGACAGTATATATGGCAAGGGGTTCAAAGTGACGTATAAATAATATTATTTAAATAATATCATTTATACGCATCATGGGATTTAATAAAAGTTGACACTTGAAAGCACAATGATGATTGGAAAGTAATGCAAATAATCCTGAACTTCTCTAAGTATCTTAAATTAAAAAAAAATGTAAAACACTGCACAATTTGCTTGACATATTACAAGGTTATTCGTTTATATGTCGGGATTAGAGAACAAAAAAAAAATAGTCATTGCTTTATTGTTCTTCAAAATATTCCGCATTATGATCTATACATTTCTGCACGCATTTGAACCAATTGTCGAAGCATTTTTGTCCCTCAGATTGAGGATCTCCAAAAACATGCATTATGAAAGCAGCAATCACTTCCCCAGGGGGCGAAAATCGTTGACCTCTCATTTTAGTTTTTAGGGAATAAAACGAAGGCATTTGGTGTCAAGTCAGGACAATGCGGTTAATCTATCAAATCGATGTTTTAAGTACTCAAAAATGTAGTTGTTTGAGCTGATATGTAAGAGCTCTCATAGTCGTAGTGAAACACCCATATATACTGCAGTTTTGGGGCTCATACCCGTAAATCCACGAATCATCACGTGCTTTGATATCATAGACGTGTTTCGAAGCACCGCGGTTGTAATTTTGTAGCATTTCTTTCGACCAATCGGCACGAGCCGATCGACAAATTCTATGGGATCCGTCTTCTGTGGTTGGTTTTCCTGATTTCTTGGAAGACCATTGGCAAACAAATGGTTGTGAGCTACACAGAATTGTAAATGCTTTTTACTTTCGGGCTCATATGCATAAATGTCTGATTCATCACCTGTTACGATGTCATAGAAATGTTTCGAAACATCGCTATCGTATTTTGGCGCTTTTCTTTCGACCTATCGACAGGAGCCTTTTTTGAGCGATTGACAAATTGCGTGGGGTCCAATTCGAACAAATTTTTTTTGAGGCTAAAATGTTTACGCAATATTATGTGTAAGAGAGAAGTTCACCACTGTGGTATCACAATGGACTGAATTGTCTAAGTGGGCCTGAAATATAGGGCTGCCACTATATCTAACCTAGCCATTGTACCATGGTGTCTGCTGGCTTTTTTGTATCTTTATGTAGATATTGTGGAATCCACAAATCTACCATGCTCTGGAACCTACACTAAAAAAAGTTTACTTGGATCCAAAGATTTTGACCTTCCTTTAAGGATTTTGGTATTGATTCCGAGCCAAAGATGCGGGTTCTTTAAAATAAGGAAATTTTTTTTGCGACCTATCTGGCTTTAAATCTAAGATCTATAAAATTAAAATTTGGATACATATCTCATTTATCATGCCAATTTAAAAATCCAAATTATGACAGATACTTCGAAGTAAAAAATATTTTCTTAATTATATTTCATGTTAGCCTGATACCGAAACAGGCAAATTGACGTCCATATGTATTATATCTAATTAAACAATTATTTCTCGAGTTTTATGGACAGATATAGATTAAGGAACATGGTTAATAGAGTCATTGAAAAGAAAACGCCAGATACAAATCTATACACGCCTGGACTGTACATGTTCCGGTTCGGCCCTTTATGCTAACTCCTTATGGAGAAAACATTTGGGAAATTTCCTCTTACAAATTGAATCATCTTTTCTCCCACTGTACATCATTTTCATTTTCTTAATTCAAAAAAAAAACTGTTAAACCAATGACGCTAAATCCTCAAAATAAGTCTTAGCCTATATTTGAAGCGTTTTTATCTTAAATCTAAAATTTCAACATTTCAGTTAATTTAAGGACGATTTCTTTAAATCAAAAATCTGTTTCTTTACTTTAAGGAAAATTTGCCTTAGTTTAAAGACATGCAACATTAACGAAGGGACGCACATTTTCAAAATGTGTGTCCTATATTTAATGAAAAAAAAAATTTTGAAGCAAAGATTATAAACGTTCTTTTAATTAAAGTTTCATTATTTTAAAGAAATTTGTGCTTAATAGTGTGTAAATTGCGAATCCTAAAATTGAGGTTGCGTAATCTTACGTAAATATTTTTTTTCAGTGTACCTAGATGACTCAAATGCTCAATAGCCAAATCTTCAAGAATTTGGTCACTTGAGCCAATGTACATTTCTACAGCCCCTTCAATCGTTCAATTGTTTATCATAAAGTTTCTCTAATAGCTCGAAACTAAAAATAAATACTTTATTACTTGTCGTATATTTTTGGAATGCAATAAAATTGTTCCACCAAAATAGTTCTCCATCCTCGAAGACAAGTAACTATCATTAAGACACTATCAGAATACCCAAGAGTATATTCTTACACTTTTACTAATTACTTTATAAGAAAGAGAATGACAAATATGTGTAGGGGGTATGGTGGCAGGAGTAAATATCCACAAAAATTATGTTTTCCTGGGGATATCGAAAGTAAAACTATTGCATGTCACCAAACCGTTTGAAATAAAACGATTGGAATAAAAAAAAAAAACAAATTGAAAAAACACCAACTACGACATTTATAGTGGCGTTGTCATATAAAAACCACTAACACCACAACACCTAAAATGTGAGTGGCACTCAAGCTCTAATCGACATACCTACACTAACACATGCTAACAATTTGCGGTTTGCATTAGGTGATTATGAAAACATTTCACGTTTTCTGCAATTTATATTGCCTCTCTTGCTCTCGCTCTCCCACTCTCCTTTCTATGAAAGGCATATCAACTGAAATGGGTTAGATCTAAACTAATCACTTCCCGACAAAATAGTGACGTTGATATGAGGGCATTTGCCATGGCAAAACCATACACTCACACTCATACCAAAACAATATCTCTCATCAATATATATAATCGATTTTTGAGCTAAGTAATTTATTATATATCGAGCGAGGCATTAGCCCTCGCCTACCCCTTCTCGCGTCTATCTTTCGACCATAAACTTCAAATTGAGTTCCTCTAGCACGTACGCTATCATAATTTCTTCGGAAGAAAAACAAAAATGAATTTTATCTAGTGCGAGAGTGGAGAGACGTGCCATGGTGTGACAAGTGGATCAATAACAAGAATGCCAGCAACCACATAAATGGAAGAGATTATTTGTTGATGTGGTTGTTATACGAATACGAATTGACTTTGGAATAACTTATAAATCGGGCACTTGACCTTGTGATTGCAATCTGTAATGGCATAGCTGGGTGGTGGGGAGGAGTAAAGTTAAAATTAATTAATTATAAGAGATGTGTATACACATAGCAAGGATTTTATTGACATTTATGTTAAAGAATAAAGACCAAAATTTGGTCTTTATTGCCAAACAAATAGCAAAATAATTTTGGGAACCAACCAAATTTTTACAAAAAAAAATCTTATGGTTTTCCCTGTGGTTTAAACCCCAACATTTATAGCCTTCTACTAGCAATGTATGGATAAAGGAAACTTCCATGTGGGAATTTCCATTCCAAATGTGTTGGCTTGTATCTTCTCCAGTAGATTTAAAAATGGGGTCACTATCCAAGTATTAGTTTGACAATAAACCACATTATCTGTTGCTTGCAAAAATTGTTCTAGTTCCCACACAATGTATTAACATAGAATATTATACTATTGAATACAGTTGCGAAATTCCCATTATGAATAATAAATTTATAGCTAAATAAACAAAAAGTTATATAAAATTAATTAATATAAAAGGAATTTAATTTATACTGTATTAAAGTAAATTAAACTAAATTTAAATATGAAATGGTTTATAACGACAGGATCGTTATAAACCATTTCTGTACTAACTTAGACCTCCAGGAGAGAAGCCCGCGAGCGAGAGAGAGAGAGAGTGAGAGGGGGAGAAACACCTATTACTTATTGGTTTTTAAACCGTTATAAATATTTATCGACACATATACATTTAAATGATCAAAAATGTCATCGAGACCATTATGGCCTATATTGGGGATTTACTCCAAATTGAAGATTTTAGTTTGTGGATGGGGACGAACTTTTTGAGTTGGGGACTTGGGTATTCCCTAGGGAAGTTTTGGAAATATGGGGGTTTTTGTGGCGGGAATTTTTAAAATCAGTCCTGTAAATCAACTTAAAAATAGGAGGATCAACCTTTATATTCCGCGATTTAGCAACGCGAGTGTTGCAATCTGCCAACTAACAGCTTTATCGGAAAGCTCGAATTTTTTTAAGTCATGCGTATGCAAAACGTTTTGACACACGAGTGATATTTGTGTACAGCAACGTAAATGATTCAGATGAGCCCAAAAAATGGAATTAAATCGCAAACATTTCCGTGCGTTTATTTTTTTAGATGTAGACTAACTCAATGATGTAGATTGACAATGAAGATCCATCAAGAAACAGTGTTTATCCATGGTATGATGAATTCATCCGAGGTCGTAGTTCACTTCAAATATTTTGAAGGTCGTCCAAAATCAGTTGTTGTTCCGAAGACCAAAACCAGTTGTTGCTCCGGAAACCATTGATGCTGTGCGCCAACTGATATAGCAAGAGCGTCATGTGACCTATCGTGAGATTGAGACAACATTTTGGGTTGTGTTAGATATCGTGACAGCCCGATATTTCAGGTTCACTTAGACTATTTAGTCCATTGTGATACACTCAACATTGCGTAAACATTTTACCATCAAAAAAATTTGTTCGCATTGGATCCCACGCTACTTTTCCATCGCTCAAAAAGGGCTCCTGTCGATTGGTCGAAAGAAATGCGCCAAAAGTACGATAGCGATGTTGCGAAACATTTCTGTGACATCGTGACACGTGATGAATCGTGGATTTACGCATACGAGCCCCAAAACTAAACAGCAGTCGACTGTATGGGTGTTTCAAGGTGAGCCAAATCAAACAAAAGTTGCTCGCGCACGAAACACTCCAAGTTCCAAAAAAAAAAAAAAAGCCGAAAAAAACGGGCCCAATCGTCTAGAACAGAAATCACTGGAACAATACATTCTGAGTGGTACACAACCATTCTTTTGCCAGTTGCCTTTCAACAAATCAGACGTATCACTCTAAACCGCTAAAGACGGATCACTCTTCACCATGGCAATGAGACCTCTCTAACATTGGCTCAACTAACTGCATTTTTGAGCACCCAAAACATCGATGTCATGGGTCATCCTTTGTAACAGGTTGGCTGATAAGTCCCCGGTCTAACAAAGAAAACCCCTTTTTTTTTTGTTGTCAAAATTCGTTTTTATTATTCAACATAGTTCCCTTCAAGAGCGATACAACGATTATTTTGATACCATTTTGGTAGTACTCCTTCTGTTTTGCCTCCAAATAGGCCTCAGTTTCGGCGATCACCTCTTCATTGCAGCCAAATTTTTTCCCTGCGAGCATCCTTTTGAGGTCTGAGAACAAGAAAAAGTCGCTGGGGGCCAGATCTGGAGAATACGGTGCGTGGGGAAGCAATTCGAAGCCCAATTCATGAATTTTTGCCATCGTTCTCAATGACTTGTGTCACGGTGCGTTGTCTTGGTGGAACAACTCTTTTTTCTTCTTCATATGGGGCCATTTTGCCGCGATTTCGACCTTCAAACGCTCCAATAACGCCATATAATAGTCACTGTTGATGGGTTTTCCCTTCTCAAGATAATCGATAAAAATTATTCCATGCGCATCCCAAAAAACATAGGCCATTACTTTGCCAGCCGACGTTTGAGTCTTTCCACGCTTCGGAGACGGTTCACCGGTCGCTGTCCACTCAGCCGACTGTCGATTGGACTCAGGAGTGTAGTGATGGAGCCATGTTTCAACCATTGTCACATATCGACGGAAAAACTCGGGTGTATTACGAGTTAACAGCTGCAAACACCGCTCAGAATCATCAACACGTTGTTGTTTTTGGTCAAATGTGAGCTCGTGCGGCACCCATTTTGCACAGAGCTTCCGCATATCCAAATATTGATGAATGATATGACCAACACGTTCCTTTGATATCTTTAAGGCCTCTGCTATCTCGATCAACTTCATTTTACGGTCATTCAAAATCATTTTGTGGATTTTTTTGATGTTTTCGTCGGTAACCACCGCTTGAATTTTGCATACCAATCAATTATTGTTGATTTCCCTGGGGCAGAGTCCGGAAACTCATTATCAAGCCAAGTTTTTACTTCCGCCGTCTTTTTTCCCTTCAGAAAACAGTATTTTATCAAAACACGAAATTCCTTTTTTTTAATTTTTTTCACAATAACAAAAGTTGATTCACAAAAGACGCTCTATCTCACAACCTAATTGACTTACAGACGCCAAATTTTGACACGAATCATTTGCAGGTTGGTACTATATAAAAATAATATGCATTTAATACTAGCGACGCCATCTATGTGTCAGACCGGGCACTTATCAGCCAACCTGTTATAGACCTGACTTGGCACCAAATCACATCTTTTTAATCCCGTACGTAACTCATAAATTGCGACGTCAACGTTTTTCGACATCTAAAGAGGCGGTAGATGCGTTCAGAATGCAGAATGTGTTGGAGATACAATCAATCAGAGTGGACATGGGAAATTAATTTTGAAAGACAATAAATCGATTTTCGAGATCCCATTTTTTTTTGATTTCTTATCCCGAACTATAAAAGGCAACCCTCGTACATTTCAGCCACATATTATAAATATACAATATAGTTATATATCAAATTTGTATGTGCCAAACTTTCCATCTAGCCAACTGGTTGGCAATCAATTCTAGGGTCTTCTTTACCTTTTTCTTCTCCCTTCGACGCCAATTCAAACTCATAAAGATCTCTTAATAAAATTTCCCTCCAACCATCGCAAACAAATATTCAAGTTTGCTGTCAACAATTCCCTGAATTTAAGATTGCTTTCATTATACAGGATCCCCTGTTGACATATAGCCAAAGATACTAACGTATCACGCTGTATACCCTTCACATGGTTGTGTCTCGTTAAAATATGCTTGATAATTTTGAATAATTATTTAAGCCCTTGATTTGACAGGGAATACTTTGGATGATGAGAGTGGATCACTTTACATACAATTACTTACATTTGAACAATTACAGCATATTTATCATCATCAAATAAACATTTATATAGAATACACACACACACAAAATATGCATATATAAGATATTAGTTAAGGGGAGAAAAGAAATGACAGACGCAAGGACAAACTGACAAAAAGAATGATTCGTTTTTTGTTGGTTTTTTTTTTGTATTTGTGGAAAAAGACAGTTTGACGCACTTACTACCTCTGGTTTCAGACCAGACAGGACCCCATGGAGAATGAATATGCATATCCAAATACAATTCATGTAGCCAACAATAACAATGGTGACAGCGAAAGCGACAACGACAATGGCAACTGTAACAGTAACAGCAACTGGCAAACGTGCCACAGCAATAGGGATTCGTTGATAATGGCTGTGAGAAAGTAAACAAAACTTATTTGTTGTACGAGTATGTATGAGAGTATATGGGAGAATTTGCATGTTTACGTTGTGTGTGTCTCTGGGTGTGTGTGTGTGAGTATAAAAACAAATTTACTCAGATCAGGGCTTCACTCTCAGTACTCATTTTGACAAGGCAAACAATTCATGTTATACCAAAAACAAAAACAGCAACGAATTCACTGAATAGAAGAAGCCGAACCAAACTCTCATCTCGCATAGCATTCTTTTGTCATTATGCTAACAGCTTCTAGTGGGCTATTTTCACCAGTAGCAGTAGTCGAAAGTTTTTGGGATATGGTGTCATTGAGTTGAGTGGATATTGTGTTAAGGGACAAAATGCTTTGGGATTATCCTGATGATGCGGCATTACATGCAAACTTGTTTCAATTTATATGCGAATCAGCACACCAGCCAACAACACGCTGAATTAAAATAAATATTTGGTTATGAATATGCAACGGGAGAAACAGTGAAAAACTATTCCGTTCTATTTACTGGACGATGAGAAAAGGCCACTTTGGTTAAACGTGACTAATGTAAATTCAATGTTTGTTTATTTTCATTCTCTTTGCGGGCTCGCTGTAAAAAATAGCCTCATTTCGAATCCAAACAAAATTTGTGGTAGCTAACAAAAGTTATCCAGCAAAAACAAAATTTACATTGTACATATAAAAATGCTCTTCTAGAGATGGATATAATTTCCACTTCACAAGACTTTTTTTTGTAATGAGTTAAAAATTTCTAAATTTCACTGTGCATAAAACACAGAAGGAATAAAATAAAGGAATTTTTCAAAAAAAAAAAAAATTAAATAAAATAAAAGAAATGTGTCTCAACATGTGTATAGACGTGGAATTTCCTATAAAATATTTAAGTATTAATTGTTAAATTTCACTGTGCATAAAACACAGAAGGAATAAAATAAAGGAATTTTTAAGAACAATATTAAGGAATTTTTCAAAAATAAAATAAAATAAAATAAATGAAAAGTGTGTCAATCCATTTCTCGGTAGGCGTGAAATTTTCTATAAAATATTTGAATATTAAGAGCTTCACCAAAATACTCCACGTCCACTCACTCTCAAGTCTATTGTTGTATTTTCCTTATTTTTATACCGACCACCATAGAATGGTGACGGGGGTATAATAAGTTTGTCATTCCGTTTGTAACACTTCGAACTATCTATTTCCGTCTATATAAAGTATATATTCTTGATCAGGGAGAAATTCTAAGGCGATATAACGATGTCCGTCTGTCTGTCTGTCTGTTGTAATCACGCTACAGTCTTCAATAATGAAGCAATCGTGCTGAAATTTTGCACAAACTCGTCTTTTGTCTGCAGGCAGGCAAGTTCGAAGATGGGCTATATCGGTCCAGGTTTTGATATAGTCCCCATATAAACCGACCTCCCGATTTGGGGTCTTGGGCTTATAGAAATCGTAGTTTTTATCCAATTTGCCTGAAATTTGAAATCTAGAGGTATTTTATGACCATAAAGAGGTGTGCCAAAAATGGTGAGTATCGCTCCATGTTTTGGTATAGCCCCCATATAGACCGATCCCCGATTTTACTTCTTGGACTTATAGAAACCGCAGTTTTTATTCAATTCACCTGAAATTGGAAATCTAAAGGTATTGTAGGACCACAAATACGTGTGCCAAAAATTGTGAGTATCAGTCCATATTTTGGTATAGCCCCCATATAGACCGATCTCCCGATTTTATTTCTTGGGCTTATAGAAACCGCAGTTTTTATCCAATTTACCTGAAATTGGAAATCGAGAGGTACTTTAGAACCGTAAAGAGGTGTGCCAAAAATGGCGAGCATCGGTCCATGTTTTGGTATGGTCCCCATATAAACCGACCTCCCGATTTGGGGTCTTGGGCTTATAGAAACCGTAGTTTTTATGCAATTTGCCTGAAATTTGAAATCTAGAGGTATTTTATGACCATAAAGTAGTGTGCCAAAAATGGTGAGTATCGGTCCATGTTTTGGTATAGCCCCCATATAGACCGATCCTCGATTTTACTTCTTGGGCTTATAGAATCCGAAGTTTTTGTCCAATTTACATGAAATTGGAAATCGAGAGGTACTTTAGAACCGTAAAGAGGTGTGCCAAAAATGGTGAGCATCGGTCCATGTTTTGGTATGGTTCCCATATAAACCAACCTCCCGATTTGGGGTCTTGGGCTTATAGAAACCGTAGTTTTTATCCAATTTGCCTGAAATTGGAAATCTAGAGGTATTTTAGGACCGTGAAGAGGTGTGCCGAAAATGGTGAGTATCGGTCCATATTTTGGTATAGCCCCCATATAGACCGATTTCCCGATTTTACTTCTTGGGCTTCTAGAATCCGAAGTTTTTGTCCAATTTACATGAAATTGGAAATCGAGAGGTACTTTAGAACCGTAAAGAGGTGTGCCAAAAATGGTGAGCATCGGTCCATGTTTTGGTATGGTTCCCATATAAACCAACCTCCCGATTTGGGGTCTTGGGCTTATAGAAACCGTAGTTTTTATCCAATTTGCCTGAAATTGGAAATCTAGAGGTATTTTAGGACCGTAAAGAGGTGTGCCAAAAATGGTGAGTATCGGTCCATATTTTGGTATAGCCCCCATAAGAACGATCTCCCGATTTAACTCCTTGGGTTTCAAGAAACCGTAGTTTTTATCCAATTTGCCTGAAATTGGAAATCTAGAGGTATTTTAGGACCGTAAAGAGGTGTGCCGAAAACGGTGAGTATCGGTCCATATTTTAGTATAGCCCCCATAAGAACGATCACCCGATTTAACTCCTTGGGTTTCTAGAAATCGTAGTTTTTATCTGATTTGCCTGAAATTGTAAATATTCTGGTATTTTAGGCTCACAAAAACGTGTATCGTATTAAGTTTTTATCGGTCCATTTGGTAATGCCTCCATATAGACCGACTTCACGGGTATAGAAGGCGCACTGATCACGAAAATTGCTTGAAACTCAATGTAAAATTTCCAGATTTTACTTCTCGGGTGAAAATCTACAGATTTAAGATTTCAAATCAAGGCGTTATTTTATAATTTTCTTGCACACTTACAAGAGATGTTAATGATTCCTCTAAAACTCAAACAAAAATGGTTCTTATAAATCCAGAATATGATATAGTCCTCATAGGTGAAATCTTTAAATTTATCTTCGGGAAGTGTCCTGAAGTCCTCAAGCCCTCCCGAAATTTCAAAGGAAACCCTAATATTTGGTTCATGGTGGTGGGTATTTAAGATTCGGCCCGTCCGAACTTACTACTGTATATATTTGTTTTTTAAATCAAAATCGAGGTACTGAAATAGAATCACATCTGAAAAATTGCCCGACAAGCGATAAATTTAACATGGAATGGATATCCACCATTTCAATAGCCGTTGCACTGAGTTTGCATTACATCCTAAGATGTGATAGGAATTCAGTGTTTTGGATGTGAATTAACAATTTTGTGATATTTTGTCAAATAATTTTTTGGTTTAATGTTTTATAATTTTTAAAGCATTCTAACGCTAGACGTTTGTCTTCAAATAGTTTAAAAAAAATCGCAATTTTTCTAGAACGGTTTTAACATTTTTTTTCGAAAAAATTTATAAATAAATTTGTATCATTTTATTGATTCTTTCTCAGGGTTTTTTAACTATTTGAAACAAAAAAATTTAAAAATTGTCCATTAGAAATATGAAAAAAGCGAATTATAAACAAGTATATACGGCCGTAAGTTCGGCCAGGCCGAAGCTTATGTACCCTCCACCATGGATTGCGTAGAAACTTCTTCTAAACACTGACATCCACAATCGAATTACTTAAGTTGCGGTAACGCTTGGCGATGGCAAGGTATCTTAAAACCTCATAACACCGTCTTCTAAATTGTATGTAAGTCCATTCGTGGTATATATTAAATCAAAAAATCTATAGAAATAAAATTTTAACAAAATTTTCTATAGAAATGAAATTTAAAAAAAATGTTCTATAGAAATAAAATTTTGACAAAATTTTCTATAGAAATTAAAATTTGACAACATTTTCTATAGAAATAAAATTTTTAGAAAATTTTCTAAAGAAATAAAATTTTGACAAAATGTTCTATAGAAATAAAATTTTCACAAAAATTTCTATAGAAATAAAATTTTCACAAAAATTTTTATAGAAATAAAGTTTTGACAAAATTTTCTAAAGAAATGAAATTTTAACAAAATTTTCTATAGAAATAAAATTTTGACAGAATTTTCTATAGAAATAAAATTTTCACAAAAATTTTTATAGAAATAAAGTTTTGACAAAATTTTCTATAGAAATAAAGTTTTGACAAAATTTTCTATAGAAATGAAATTTTACCAAAATTTTCCATAGAAGTAAAATTTTGGTAGATTATTTTTGGCTCGAGTGGCAACCATGATTATGAACCGATATGGACCAATTTTTGTGTGATTGGAGATCGGCTATATATAACTAAGACCGATATGGACCAATTTTGGTATGGTTGTTAGCGGCCATATACTAACACCACGTTCTAAATTTGAACCGGATCGGATGAATGTTGAAAGAGGTCAAATCTGGAGAATGGTTTATATGGGGGCTATATAATTGTGAACCGATGTGTACCAATCTTTGCATGGATGTTAGAGACCATATACTAACACCACGTTCCACATTTGAACCGGATCGGATGAATTTTGCTCCTCCAAGAGGCTCCGGACGTCAAATCTGGAGAACGGCTTATATGGGGGCTATATATAATTATGGACCGATATGGACCAATTCTGGCACGGTTTTTAGAGATCATATACTAACACCATGTTCCAAATTTCAACCGGATTGGATGAAATTTGCTTCTCTTAGAGACTGCTCAAGCCAAATCTGGGGATCGGTTTATATGGGGGCTATATATAATTATGGACCGATGTGGACCAATTTTTGCATGGTTGTTAGAGACCATATACCAACAGCATGTACTAAATTTCAGCCGGATCGGATGAAATATGTTTCTCTTAGACGCTGCGCAAGCCAAATCTGAGGGTCCCTTTATATGGGGACTATACGTAAAAGTGGACCGATATGACCCATTTGCAATACCATCCGACCTACATCAATAGCAACTACTTGTGCCAAGTTTCAAGTCGATAGCTTGTTTCGTTCGGAAGTTAGCGTGATTTCAACAGACCAACGGACGGACATGCTTAGATCGACTCAGAATATATATACTTTATGGGGTGTTAGAGCAATATTTCGATGTGTAACAAACGGAATGACAACGTTAATATACCCCCATCCTATGGTGGAGGGTATAAAAATTGAATTAAAGAAACTTCCTATGTAGTACAAATAAAAACATCTTTGGGAGGACATTTTTGGAAGAGCCTTTAGAACAACTTCCAAATTCATTGCTTCGGAGGCAAATTTGCACAATTTCCCTATCCAAAAAGAAGATTTGCATTTCTTTTTGGCTACGGTTTTTTTTAATGGGTAGTGATTCTGAAATTTATGCATGTAAATTGTTAATCACTTAATAGGGGTTTTTTTGTACGCCCAAAACGTCTGACCATCTAATTTTTTATTAAAAAAAAAAAATAAAATAAAAACAGCCTCACTTCAAAGTCAAGCAAAATTTATGTTATCTAACTATTTATCTATGTTATCTATCTTTATGTTTATGTTATCTAACTTTATCTAACTAACTATTTATCTAACTAATTTGTGATGGTTAAGTGGGTATTAGAAAAAACTTAGCTAAGTTGACCGCAATTTTGAATGGGAAATTCCATTCGACCTAAAATCAAACATTAAAGGATTTTGTGAAAAACTATGGTGGCCTAATTTAAATACCTGGATGCCAACCATAATACACTTTACAAAGATTATGATGATGGCAAATAGTCACATTTAATGGTAATCTATGAAAAACCACACATAAAATATCGTAGATTTTCAATGGATAAATGTCCACTAATATACGGAAAATTGGATATGGGTTGACAAACTATATCCCATTTTTTAATACAAAGGTTTAAAAGATAGCGAGACATTCCGCGTAATAGGATTTCTGTGATAAAAGGTTAATGAAAAAATTACAGAAAAAATAGACTGAGTACAAAAAGCGAGATACAACTTTAAAATTTTGTAAATAAATTAACAGAACCTGAGTAATGCCGTATACTTAATATTAATTAATTAATGTTGCTCATACGTCCCGTGGTTCTTGCAAAATATTGACTATGATTTTCAGATTATTGGTGATTATATCGTTTAATCGTTATAAACACTGTCGAACCAGATGAAATTTAGTTATTTTTTTAATTGTTGGGATTATTTAAAAAGAGGCCGTATACTTTATATTAATTTCAATTTAGTAGAGTAGTGACGTATACTTAATATTAATACAATAATTTGCAAAATATTACATATGCTCTTTAGATTATTTGCTGAGTTTTCGAATATATCGTATAATTGTTATATATAGATAGACGGTGGAATTTAGTTATTTTTATACTTTTTTTGAATAATTTAATTTAAGCCGTAAACTCTATATTAATTTCAATTTATTTAGTAGAGTAGTTACGTATACTTAATATTAATACATTAATATTGCTTATACGTCTCATGAATCTGGGAATTATTGATTATATTCTTCAGTTTATTTATTTCCGAAGAGTTCTCAAATAATTCATTTCTATGCCATTTTTTTAAATTCTATTCCAATTATTTAAAACTGACCGATAATACTCGTACCATATATTATTCCACTATTTCCCGTGGCGGCAATAAATCTTGCATTCGTTTCACAAAGTATAAAATGTGAACAAATATTTTAGCACAATTTCGCCAATTCCATTAGCTCAACTCACTCCTCAAATAAATTTCACTTAATCAACAATTGCAAATGGCGGTGGACCAAAACAAAAAAAAAAAAAAAAAAAAGAAACCTCTACATCAGATTGGCCTCTGAATATCAAATAACCACATTTTGCATTCACAGCAGTCAGCATCAGCAGTTTTTCCCAAAAACGAACTCACATGCTTAGAGCGCGCGTTAATTTGGTTCTAATAAGTCAAAAACACATACAGCTCATTTATAAACAAAATGAGCTTCATTTATTTTTTTTTGGCAATTTTCTATGGTACCTAGTCAGCTAAAGCCAAATGCCTGCGACTCTGGGATTCCATCTCTCAGTCAGATATTTTTTACGGTTTTTATGGATTGGTGTAGGTAGATTTTTTTATTAGTTAGCCTTTTTTTTGGAGAAATATTGTCTCACGTCTCATTTATTTATGGGATTAGGCTTCGAAAACCCCGAAACGCGTTCTTTTGACTAATGTTGCTTCATTTAAAATTGCCAACAATTTAACATCCAAAGGTGTTAACCTTTTTTGGGGGAGACAATATGGTTGACTTAATTGTAGCCTAAAACGGGCAAAATTAATAGAGATACCAACAAATTGCTGGCTGTTAATGTTTTAAGCAACATTTTCATGAGCTAAAATTGTCTATTTCTAGTTAAAATAATTGTAAAGAATTAATTGTAATAAATTTTCCTGGCGACTATAATAAATATAGGACCAATTAGACATCTTTTAGATGAGGCAATTATAACATCTAAATAGATGCTAAAAAGTAGATAATTTAGATACTGTGGCATACCAGGAACTTTAAGCTGAGTCAATGGGGAGTAATAATAAAAGTTCAGCTACACACAAAAAAATATGTTTTTGATTCAATCACGAAATGCATTGATCCAATTAATTTTTTAATTGAAATGTCTTCAATCACAGAAATGCTAGTATCAATTAAAAAATTAATTGACACTCAATTAAAAAAATAATTGATCCAATTAAAAAATTAATTGATACTATTAATTTGTGTGCTTGATTTTTATTTCAATTAAAAAATTTTTTGATTCAATTAAATTTTTAATTGAATATTTTTTAAAACTCAATTAAGATTTTAATTGGAAAAATTGATCCAATTAATTTTTTAATTGATATGTCTTCAATCACAGAAATGATAGTATCAATTAAAAAATTAATTGATCCAATTAAAAAATTAAGTGATACTTTTAATTTGTGTGCTTGATTTTTATTTCAATTAAAAAAAATTTTTGATTCAATTAAATTTTTAATTGAATATTTTTTAAAACTCAATTAAGATTTTAATTGGAAAAATTTTAGTGAAATTTTTTTCTGTGTACGGTTAGCTATGGCGGCACTTTTTTAACAGATGTAATGTGAAGTTCATCTAACCTAAATTTTCAATAGAACTAAAATTTTGAGAAAATTTTCTATAGGAATAAAACTTTGACAATCTTTTCTACAGAAAAAAAATTGACAAAATTTTCTATAAAAATACAATTTTGAGAAAATATTCTATAAAATTCAAAATGGGAGAAACTTTGCGATAGAAACAAAAATTTTAAGAAAATTTTCTAGAGAAATAAAATTTTGACAAAATTTTCTACAAAAATAAAATATTGAGAAAAATTTCCCTAGAAATAAAATTTTCTATAGAAATAAAATTTTCAGAAAATTTTCTATAAAAATAAAATTTGGACAGAATTTCCCATAGAAATAAAATTTTGACAACATTTTCTATAGAAATAAAATTTTGACAAAATTTTTGATAGAAATAAAATTTTGAAAAAAATTGCTATAGAAAAAAATTTTGAAAAAATTTTCTATAGAAAAACATTTTTACAATATTTTCTATAGAAATATAATTTTGAGAAAATTTTCTATAAAAATAAAATTTGGACAGAATTTCCCATAGAAATAAAATTTTGACAAAACTTTTGATATAAATAAAATTTTGACAAAATTTTCTAGAGAAATAAAATTTTGAAAAAAATTTCTATAGAAAAAAATTTTTACAAAACTTTCTATAGAAATATAATTTTGAGAAAATTTTCTATAGAAATAAAAATTTTAATATGAAATTAAAATTTCACACCCAATAAAATTTTGACAAAATTTTCTATCAAAATAAAATTTTGACAAAATTTCCTATAAAAATACAATTTTGACAAAATTTTCTATAAAAATAAAATTGTTACAAATTTTTTTGTAAAAATAAAATTTTGAAAAAAATTTCTATAAAAATAAAATTGTGACAAAATTTTCTGTAAAAATAATATATTGAGAAAATTTTCTATGGAAATAAAATTTTGGCAAAATTTTCAATAGAAATAAAATTTTAAGAAAATTTTCTACCGAAATAAAATTTTGAAAAAATTTCTGTAGAAGCACAATTTTGACAAAATTTCTGTAGAAGCACAATTTTGACAAAATTTTCTATAAAAATAAAATTTTGAAAAATTTTGTATAGAAACAAATTTTTGAAAATTTTGTATAGAAATAAAATTTAGACAAAATTTTCTATAGAAATAAAATGTAGAAATAATTTTCTATGGAAATAAAATTTTGAGAAAATTTTCTATAGAAATAAAATTTTGAGAAAATTTTCTATACAAATAAAGTTTTGAGAAAATGTTCTATAGAAATAATATTTTAACAAAATTTTCTATAGAAATGACGTTTTAAGAAAATTTTCTATAGAAATAACATTTGAAGAACATTTTCTATAGAAATAAAATTTTGACAAAATTGTCTACAAAAATAACATTTGTACAAAATTTTCTACACAATGCAATTTTGAGAAATAAAATTTTTACAAACTTTTCTAAAGAAATAAAAATTTTGACAAAATTTCCTTTCCTTCGATAAAAATAAAATTTTGAAAAAAATCTTCTACACAAATAAAATGTTGAGAATATAAAATTTTGACAAGATCCCAGCAAAAACTCCTATTACCAGGTATGAGTACAAGTATGCCTGCGCCAAATTGGTAACAACTTCCTCGTACATATATCAGTAGTAATACATTTACACGGGCATGACATTGGAGGAAAGTACTTCCGTGCACGCATACCAGTAGTCGAAAAATAAGTACTTCTTCGCAAGCATACCAGCTCTCCAAAAATAATATCTTTACCATAAAGATACCCAAAAAGTGCGAACTCACCCCTGTTGTTTTGTAATCCAACACACTTTACCACGCTCCACGACATGGATCTCTATTCAATGATGTTATTTTGTATATATATTATGTACTATACAACTTTAGAAAACAAAGGTATATTTTATTGGCAATTTTTTTCTGAAATGTAATTTGGCATTACTTATCGCTACTATTAACAGTGCCCACTGTAGAGCCGAACCCGGACCTCAAGATATGATTTTGATTACCGGTATTAATAGAAATAATCACTTTTTGCCTACAAAGGTAAGTTATTATTTTTAAATCCCAGGTAATACTGCAAGTAGTAACTTTTTGATTACCGGTATTACTGCAAGAATCACTAGTGCTTACCCAGTTTTTGCTGGGATAGCATTTAAAGAAAATTTTCTATAGAAACAAATTTTGAAAATTTTTTATAGAAATAAATTTTTGAAAATTTTTTATAGAAATAAAATTTTGACAAAATTTTCTATAAAAATAAAAATGTTCAATGTGTTAGCATATCATATGTAACCCTAATAATTTTCTATGGAAATAAAATTTAAAAAAAATGTTCTATAGAAATAAAATTTTCACAAAAATTTCTATAGAAATACAATTTTTACAATTTTTTTTTAACTAATATTTTAAAGAAAATTTTCTATAGAAATAACAATTTGACAACATTTTCTACAGAAATAAAATTTTGACAAGATTTTCTATAAAAATAAAATTTTGACAAAATTTTCGATAGAAATAAAACTTTGAGAAAATTTTCTATAGAAATAAAATTTTTTAGAAAATTTCCTATACAAATAAAATTTTGAGAAAATTTTCTATAGAAATAACATTTTTTAAAAATTTTCTATAGAAATAAAATTTTTAATAAATTTTCTATATAAGTAAAATTTGTAAAAAATTTTCTATAGAAATAAAATTTTGACAAAATTTTCTACAGAAATAAAATTTTGACAAAATTTTCTATAGATAGAAAATTTATACAAAATTTTCTATAGATAGACAATTTTGACAAAATTTCCTATAGAATCTAAGATTTTGACAAAATTTTCTATAGAATCTAAGATTTTGACAAAATTTTCTATAGATAGAAAATTTACACAAAATTTTCTATATATAGACAATTTTGACAAAATTTCCTATAGAATCTAAGATTTATCAATGGAAATAAAATTTTGGCAAAATTTTCAATAGAAATAAAATTTTAAGAAAATTTTCTACCGAAATAAAATTTTGAAAAAATTTCTGTAGAAGCACAATTTTGACAAAATTTCTGTAGAAGCACAATTTTGACAAAATTTTCTATAAAAATAAAATTTTGAAAAATTTTGTATAGAAACAAATTTTTGAAAATTTTGTATAGAAATAAAATTTAGACAAAATTTTCTATAGAAATAAAATGTAGAAATAATTTTCTATGGAAATAAAATTTTGAGAAAATTTTCTATACAAATAAAGTTTTGAGAAAATTTTCTATAGAAATAATATTTTAACAAAATTTTCTATAGAAATAACGTTTTAAGAAAATTTTCTATAGAAATAACATTTGAAGAACATTTTCTATAGAAATAAAATTTTGACAAAATTGTCTACAAAAATAACATTTGTACAAAATTTTCTACACAATGCAATTTTGAGAAATAAAATTTTTACAAACTTTTCTAAAGAAATAAAAATTTTGACAAAATTTCCTTTCCTTCGATAAAAATAAAATTTTGAAAAAAATCTTCTACACAAATAAAATGTTGAGAATATAAAATTTTGACAAGATAGCATTTAAAGAAAATTTTCTATAGAAAAAAATTTTGAAAAATTTTTTATAGAAATAAATTTTTGAAAATTTTTTATAGAAATAAAATTTTGACAAAATTTTCTATAAAAATAAAAATGTTCAATGTGTTAGCATATCATATGTAACCCTAATAATTTTCTATGGAAATAAAATTTAAAAAAAATGTTCTATAGAAATAAAATTTTCACAAAAATTTCTATAGAAATACAATTTTTACAATTTTTTTAACTAATATTTTAAAGAAAATTTTCTATAGAAATAACAATTTGACAACATTTTCTACAGAAATAAAATTTTGACAAGATTTTCTATAAAAATAAAATTTTGACAAAATTTTCGATAGAAATAAAACTTTGAGAAAATTTTCTATAGAAATAAAATTTTTTAGAAAATTTCCTATACAAATAAAATTTTGAGAAAATTTTCTATAGAAATAACATTTTTTAAAAATTTTCTATAGAAATAAAATTTTTAAAAAATTTTCTATAGAAGTAAAATTTGTAAAAAATTTTCTATAGAAATAAAATTTTGACAAAATTTTCTACAGAAATAAAATTTTTGAGAAAATTTTCTATAGAAATAAAATTTTTGAGAAAATTTTCTATAGAAATAAAATTTTTGAGAAAATTTTCTATAGAAATTAAATTTTGACAATATTTTCTTTGGAAATAACACTTTGACAAAATTGTCTATAGATATGAAATTTTGAAAAAATGCTCTATAGAAATAAAATTTTGACAAAAATTTGTATAGAAATAACATTTTGACAACATTTTCTAGCGGAATAAAATTTTGACAAAATGTTCTATAGAAATAAAATTTTGACAAAATTTTCTATAGAAACAAATTTTTTACAAAATTTTCTGTAGAAACAAATTTTTGACAAAATTTTCTGTAGAAATAAAATTTTGACAAAATTTTCTGTAGAAATAAAATTTTGACAAAATTTTCTATAGAAATTAAATTTTGACAAATTTTTCTATAGAAATAAAATTTTGAGAAAATTATCTATAGAAATAAAATTTTGAGAAAATTTTTTAAAGAAATAAAATTTTGAGAAAATTTTCTATAGAAATAGAAATTTCATTATAAAATTAAAATTTCACGTGCCCCTGTTTCTAAAACTCAAAGTTGTCCGAGTTTTGTGTTAGCATATCATATGTATCTCTCCCTGCGTGTATGTGGCAATCGTGACAACACTCACATCCGGCTTGTTTAGGGCTTTTCAACACCATTGGGTTATGTTATAAAGGAAACTCGGTTAATATATTGAACCACAAAATAGACATGATGAGGTACACATGGCACAATATCCCTACCTACTAACTGGCATCCGTTCATCGTTAAAATTCCTGAGCATTTACGTTCGCAAACAATTCTTCCGGACATTCTAAGACATTCACTTTTTTATTCGAAAGGAATATGTTAAGGTTGCGTGTTCCACGATGGCATAGGGGGCCCTTACACATCCACATCATTTGGAGGCATTGTGTGTTAGATTTTGTTTCTACCTCACCTGTATTTGTATATTTGCTCGTAAATACAAGCTAAATGGCTAGGAGAAGCTGGGTAGCTGGGTATAGGTAAAGCAAACAAGAAAAACGAAACGAAAAATTACACCATGCTTATGGCACCAACATCTCCTTGGAGGAAACATCCAACAACTTCCGCCTTCTTGTAAAACAAAATTCAGTAAATGAGTATGAGAAAATTTATAGAGGATTTTGGGATCGTTTGCAAAAGGCAAAATGCCTGCCAATGCATGTAAGAACACACGTTGATTGAGTTCCAATGCCGCTTAAAATTAGATGAGATGCTTTAAAAAAAAATATGACAGTGGGTGTGGTGTGGTGATGTACAGGAACCATTATTTAGATAACTTTGGCATTTTTGAGGTTTTATCATTAAAAGTTACCGCATCAACGTTTAACGCATTTGGGGTTTTAGGGGGTGCGAATATCAAGGATGTGGTTAAGTACATTAAAATATACTAACACCACCATTGTCATCGTTGCTACCACAATCGTAGTCCTTGCATGGGGCTTGCACTCTGTGAAGCACTTTCGAATGGGAGGTATTAGAATTTTAATACCTTTTTCAAGGTAATATTGAAGGCTGTTATATCCCCCAACACATGTTAAGTTTGTAGCGAAATTATTTTCTGTGGCCGAATTACCATATGCTTTAGCTAATATAGGGTGGCTCAGTAAAATGAAAGGGAGAATTTTCAACCAAAAATTTAGAACTACGAGGAGAGACATTTAGGTCAATATCGAAAATATGATGAAGATGTTACAAAAAAAATTAAACTTGCATTTATCATTCATATCGCAATATTATCAAAGCGACTGAAAGGCTTTGTCATAATGAAGGGAATATGGTCAGTGCGGACCTTAGGTGACAAGTAGATTGATTTGCAACAAAAATCATCTCCGATACCTCGTATTAGAGTGAATAAGTATCCCGGAAGATATGTAAAAACGTAGCAGTGATATACGTGAATCATGCAGGAAGAACCAAATGCAAGATTCGCTCCAAAAGCATTAACTGCAACGAGGAAATATTCAGGGTTTACGTAGAGTCCGGTTTTACTAACGGCTATGGATCGCCGTTAGTTCCAGCGCCTAACAATGAAACTTTGGATTTGATGTTAAAACCCTGAAATTTCGTTCTGAAGTTAAACTACTGAGATATTAATCCCCAGTTCAACTAATCAGACTCTTCTATTCAGTTTTCCCACCGACACTTTAGACTTAAGTCTTCATGAGATCATTTAGTGTTCGGATGGACAATAATAGTTTGCACTAGGGTTCGACCCCTCAGGCTTTACTCTGTTGCAAAAATATTGAGACTTCAGTCCGAAGCCAATAATGAGTCTGCCACTAACGCTTCAGTCTTCACTTCAAACTCTGAGGCTGTGACCCATAGTTTGTCTTCTGAGTTTTATACTGAAGTCCAAAGGAGGCTCAGTGCCCTCGATTTGAAATTTAAACTCCGAGAGTACGTTCTGCGGTTTAACTACTGAGGTACAGATCTCCAGTTCAAACTCTGAGATTTTAATCTGCAGGACATATGTTTCGACTACGGAGGCATTGCTTTGTTGTTCGAATATTGAGACTTCAGTCTGCAGTCAAACACTGAGTTTTAGGTCTACAATGCAGCCACTGAGACTTCCGTTCACACTCCGAGGCTATGGTTCATACTTCATCCATTGAATTTCATTCTGATAAAGGGTGATACGGTCAAAATTTGGTCAATATAAACTTGACGTATTTCTTTCAATTTTGCATTTAAAAAATGTTGCTCCTATTTTGATTTTGGAATTCACTCTTCAGTTGTCAAAATGCCGTCCAAGCAAGAAGAGCAGCATATCAAAATTTTGCTCGCGCATCGCGAAAATCCGAGCTACTCGCACGCAAAGCTGGCAAAATCGCTAAAAGTTGCCAAATCAACCGTTACAAATGTAATTAAAGTGTTTGGGGAACGTTTGTCGACAGCCAGGAAGTCTGGATCGGGGGGAAATCGAAAACCGGAAGCCGCTGAGACGGCAAAGAGAGTTGCCGGTAGTTTCAAGCGAAACCCTAACCTCTCTCTCCGAGATGCCGCAAATAAGCTGGGTGTATCGTCTACATCGAGCCAAAAAACGAGTCGGACTATCGACTTACAAGAAGGTAGTGACTCCAAATCACGATGATAAACAAAATACGACGGCCAAAGCGCGATCCCGGAGGCTGTACACGACGATGCTGACGAAGTTTGAATGCGTGGTAATGGACGACAAAACCTACGCCAAAGCCGACTACAAGCAGCTTCCGGGACAGGAGTTTTATACGGCAAAAGGAAGGGGAAAGGTAGCAGATATTTTCAAGCACATAAAACTGTCAAAGTTCGCAAAGAAATATCTGGTTTGGCAAGCCACCTGTACCTGTGGCTTTAAAAGCAGCATTTTCATAGCTTTCGGGGCTGTCAACCAAGAAATTTACGTGAAAGAGTGTTTGAATAAACGTCTGCTGCCTTTCCTGAAGAAACACGGTTGTTCCGTACTGTTTTGGCCGGATTTGGCATCTTGCCATTACGGTAAAAAGGCCATGAAGTGGTACGCCGCCAACAACGTGCAGGTGGTTCCCAAGGACAAGAACCCTCCCAACACGCCAGAGCTCCGCTCAATTGAGAAATACTGGGCTATTGTCAAGCGGAACCTAAAGAAGACCAAAAAAACTGCTAAGGACGAGCAGCAGTTCAAGGCAAACTGGCTTTCTGCGGCGAAGAAGGTGGACAAGGTGGCTGTACAAAATCTTATGGCAGGTGTCAAGCGTGAGGCCCGGCAATTCGGATTTGGAAAAGCGAAAGCCTAACTGAATATTTTTCCTGAATTTTATACTAATTGAACTTGAAAACGAAATTTAATTTGATTTTTTAAATAAACGATTTCACCGATTTACACGCGTTTTCCCTTGACCAGATTTTTAGTGTGATCAGTAGTTTAATCTCTGAGGCTTAAAATTGAAGTTTTCACTGTTCAACTTCTGAGATATTGATCTCCAATTCAACTACTGATATTATGTTCTACAGGTCAAAAACTGACGTTTTCTTTGGTAGCTCAACTACTGAGACTTTAGTCTACAGGCGATTATTCTGTCTTCAGTCTGTACCATGAGACATTGATCTATGTTTGATCTATGAGACTTTGATCTATGTTTCGGCCCAGGAAACTTCGATCTGTACTTCAAATATTGAGACGGAATGATCAAATATGAAGACTGTAGTCAAACAATGAGTCTTAGATCTGTAGTTCGACGGGTGAAACTTTGGTTTAAACTCTGAGGCTACGGTCCATACCTCATCCACGAAGATTTTATACTGCAAATTTCGACCGCAGTTCAACCACAATTTGAATTTTTAACTCCGAGATCTCATTCAGCAGTTCAACTGCTGAGAAATTAATCTCTAATTCCACCATTGAGACTTCGTTTGCCAGTTCTACCACTGATGTTCGAAATCTGAGACTTTGGTACGCACATCAAAGAGACTTTAGGTTAGGTTAGGTTATGTGGCAGCCCGATGTATCAGGCTCACTTAGACTATTCAGTCCATTGTGATACCACAGTGGTGAACTTCTCTCTTATCACTGAATGCTGCCCGATTCCATGTTAAGCTCAATGACAAGCCGAGTCCGAACGGCGTTCCACATTCCAGTGAAACCACTTAGAGAAGCTTTGAAACCCTCAGAAATGTCACCAGCATTACTGAGGTGGGATAATCCACCGCTGAAAAACTTTTTGGTGTTCGGTCATAGCAGGAATCGAATCCACGACCTTGTGTATGCAGGCGGGCATGCTAACCATTGCACCACGGTAAGAGACTTTGGTCCATGGTTCGACTCCGGTGATTTGAATTGTTCAAATATTGAGACTTCCGCCTGCAGTCAAACACGGAGTCTTGGATCTACAGTTAAACCACTGAGACTTCAATATTCACTTCAAATACTGAACCTGCGGTTCATACTTTATCCACTGTGAAGTTGTTCTGCAGTACAATCACTGAAACCACGATTTGAACTTTTCATCATCGAAATTTTGTTTTACAGGAGATCATTTCGCTTCACACTTTAACCAATTAGACTTTGGACCCAGCGGACCTCGATCGGTAGGTCAAAGGTTGGGACTTCAGTTTGTAATCACACACTAAGTGTTAGGTCTACAGTTTAACGACTGAAACTTGGTCTTCAGATCAAACTAACAGGTTGGCTGATAAGTCCCCGGTCTGACACATAGATGGCGTCGCTAGTTTTAAATGCATATTATTTTTATATAGTACCAACTTTCAAATGATTCGTGTCAAAATTTGACGTCTGTAAGTCAATTAGTTTGTGAGATAGAGCGTCTTTTATGAAGCAACTTTTGTTATTGTGAAAAAAATGGAAAAAAAGGAATTTCGTGTTTTGATAAAATACTGTTTTCTGAAGGGAAAAAATACGGTGGAAGCAAAAACTTGGCTTGATAATGAGTTTCCGGACTCTGCCCCAGGGAAATCAACAATAATTGATTGGTATGCAAAATTCAAGCGTGGTGAAATGAGCACGGAGGACGGTGAACGCAGTGGACGCCCGAAAGAGGTGGTTACCGACGAAACCATAAAAAAAAATCCACAAAATGATTTTGAATAACCGTAAAATGAAGTTGATCGAGATAGCAGAGGCCTTAAAGATATCAAAGGAACGTGTTGGTCATATCATTCATCAATATTTGGATATGCGGAAGCTCTGTGCAAAATGGGTGCCGCGCGAGCTCACATTTGACCAAAAACAACAACGTGTTGATGATTCTGAGCGGTGTTTGCAGCTGTTAACTCGTAATACACCCGAGTTTTTCCGTCAATATGTGACAATGGATGAAACATGGCTCCATCACTACACTCCTGAGTCCAATCGACAGTCGGCTGAGTGGACAGCGACCGGTGAACCGTCTCCGAAGCGTGGAAAGACTCAAAAGTCCGCTGGCAAAGTAATGGCCTCTGTTTTTTGGGATGCGCATGGAATAATTTTTATCGATTATCTTGAGAAGGGAAAAACCATCAACATTGACTATTATATGGCGTTATTGGAGCGTTTGAAGACCTCAAAACGATGCTCGCAGGGAAAAAATTTGGCTGCAATGAAGAGGTGATCGCCGAAACTGAGGCCTATTTTGAGGCAAAACCGAAGGAGTACTACCAAAATGGTATCAAAAAATTGGAAGGTCGTTATAATCGTTGTATCGCTCTTGAAGGGAACTATGTTGAATTTTGACAAAAAAAAATAAGTTTTTCTTTGTTAGACCGGGGAATTATCAGCCAACCTGTTATGAGGCTGTAACCGAAAGTTTATCCACTGAGATTTTATACTGAGTCTTAGGTCTGAAGATCAACCACTGAGTCTTCGATTTGAAATGAAAGTTTGATTTATGACTTGATTCCAGTGACTTGAGCTCTGTTGTTCAAATGTTGAGATTTCAGTCTGCAAACAAACACTGAGTCTTGGGTCTACGGTTTAACCACAAAGACTTCGATCTTCATTTCAAACTCCGGCTCATATTCCATGAACAGAGATTTTATACTGAGAATTTCGTCCACAATACCGAGATTTTGATCTTTGATTCTACACCACTGAAACTTCAAGTTGTTCCAAAAACTGAGACTTTAGTACACAAGAGATCTTTATCATCTTCATCTATGAAAGTTTGGTCAATGACTCGACTCCAATGACTTCAGCTCTGTTGTTTAAATATTGAGACTCCAGTCTGCAAAACAAACACTGAGTCTTAGATCAGCGGTTTAAACACAAATACTTCGGTCTTCAGTACATACACTGAGGCTATGGTCCATACTTCAACCACTGAGATTTTATACTTAGAATTTAGTCTGCAGTTCAGCTACTGAGATTACGACTTGATGTTTTAGTTCACAAATTTCTTTTTGCAGTTCAATTACTGACTAATTCAACTACTACGACTCCGTTTAGTAGTTCAAATGCTGACGCTTTCCTATGTAGTTAGAATACTGAGATTTTAGTCTGCAGATGATCAGCATATCCATCAATGTAACATTAATCTATAATTCGACTTGGAATACTTTGCTCTGATGTTCAAATATTGAGGTGTCGTTCTGTACTCATACACTGAGTTTTAGGCTTGTAATGCAACCAATGGAACTACGGTCCTTCATTCAAACTCTCAGGCTGTGGACTGTCTGTTCATCCCGGGTATGCATTGGAATTTCAGAGATTCCTGTTTGTAGTTGTGCCATAAGTCTTTAAAGAATAAAATATCTGCTAACAACAACGCCACCTGTGAATCGCCTACAAATAGCGCTGGAGATCGAGAGACCACAGAAGGAGGTTTAATGTGGCTGCACTTTGGTTCCAGACGAGCCACCTGACAATGAGTACCGCGGAGGATAAAGATGTTGAGATGGGCGGGACAGCAGGCATTTGGAAAGAGCGCTTGAGTCGTATTCTGCAGTATATTTTTAGGACATTAGCAAACTGGCGGCATTGAGAGCAGTGTTTGACCCGCATTCAGAGCAGTGTTTGAAATTATTTAAGTGGAAATCGAGTGAGGTTCTGCATCGAGAAAGCGCGAGTAGACTTGAACCACTCAGACTTTGGTTTGCCACTCAATGAGCAAGACTCCAAACTTTACACACAGAAAGTCTGATTCTTCGTCTTCAATTCCAACAGTGGAACTACGATTTTTTCTCAGATATTTCAGCCTACAGCTTCACTACAGACGCTTCATTGCACAGTGCATCCACTACTGATCTACAGTGAAATATCGGTCCCCCCTTCAACAGCTGAGACTTTGGTTCAACTACCGAGAGTTTAGTCTGTAGTTCAACCACTTAGACTACCGCCTAGAATACAAAGATTGAAACTTCGGTATACAGTCAATTTCCAGTGACATCAGTCTGCAGTCCATAGAACCGTTTTATAGGAAAACTGAACTGATGGTCGGTAAAGCAGTTGTTGTGATAATATTGGCTGTTTGTAAAGTTGTTATTTTTTCGCTCTCACAAATCTTCCATGACACCCTAATATTTTTGGAACATCTGCGGTTTTCATCTATTTATAAAGTTTCCGATCTCATCTCATCTTGTTGTCAGTAGAGCAGAAAAAAGCAATTTAATTGAATTCAGTTTTCAACACTCTCTAATCCGGATTCGTTAACTTGTGAAAATGGTTTAATCTCTTTGGTTTCTTAGTTTTTTTGTTTGTCTTTTTTTAATAAAGTGTCAATGCGACACTTAATAATAAAACAATTTGTATGCGAAACAAAACACCTACCTACAACTCATATGGACACCACCAGAGTATTGTGCTATGGCAGCAATTTAATCACAAAATGACAAATGATTTTCGTTTATTTGCTCATACAAAATGCCATCGGATGGTGTTTTGCGTTCAAGCGAATGACACATAGATGTTATTTCGCAATATTGAATTACCTTCTGGATGGGAAGAAAACATCAGGTACCTTTGGATTGCATTTGCCACCTCCATCTCATCTAAACTGATGTCAGGTGGCTATGGAGAATGTGTATGAGGGTAAGATCGACAACAAGTTTGAAAATACATTGGCATTTAAATGTCATTTGTCAAAAACGTTGGAAACGTTATTTTCTTTTTGCTCTTGACATCTATAAATCACAAGTACTCAAGTGGGAGCAGGCCCAAAACCAATTCAATTTATAGATGCCGCGTCAAAGATCTTGTAAGATAATGTTTAACTTGTGTGTTTGCATTTAATCTTAAAAGCTTTTAAGGTATGGGCAATGGATAAATGGAGATATGTGAAGGGAAGGGGAGAAAGTAGGCTATTTTTTGAAAATAAAATAATATTGGGTTTTATTATTTAAGTAGAAAATATTTCATGAGGATTATTTACGCATTAGAAAACAACAATTTGTATAAGAATAAAAACGGGGAAGGTAGTTAAGCGTATATATTTGAGATTGACAACATTTTTGAATACATTTTGCATTACCTTTTGAAACAGTCAGCTACAGTCAAAGTAATGAATAATTATTGTATTGAAGTGTCGTCGCCAATAGATGGAACTAAAGAGCTGCTAACAACAGCGCCGTATATGAATCACCTACAAATAGCTGGAGATCGAAAAACCACAGAAGGAGTTTAATGTCGTTGCACTTTGACGTTGCACTCCTGACGAGTCCCCTGATAACGACTACCACGGAGGGAAAAGCCGCGTGAGATGGGCATTTGAAAAGAGCGTCATATTCTGCAGTATTGGGACATTAGCAGACATAACAAAACACTCTATGGGGCAAAACTATCAGTCGAATGGGGAGGTCATCCTACCCAAGGAAGGTCCCGAGAAATTTATTTTTCGGACATGTTAAAAAACTCTGGCTGGGTAAGTCAGTCAATCGAATAAGGTCATCCCTTACACGGAGGCCTATTTTACGGGACTTGAGAATTTTTTTTCTATAGTGAGGTTATAAAATTTGTATCGTGTTTCGAGATTCTGTCCTAGATCACTTCTTTCGAGTTGCTTTTGTTCTCAAACTTAAAAAAGTCACTCGCTGGGCAAAAATACGAGTCAAATGTGGAGGTCATTCCCAAGGAGGCCTTGAGAAAGTTTATTTTTTAGACAGGTAAACAAATTTCAGAATCGCTGGAGCAAGTGCTTCTGTCTCCAAAGTTAAAAATGTCACAGTGAGTACCTCCTTGGAGGAGGCCTACTTTGCAGGCATCGAGAAAATTTAAATTTACATTTGTGTTAAATAATTTGGAGCAACGCTGGATTCAGTTCATTGTGATACCACAGTGATGAGCTTTTCTCTTATCACTGAGTGCTGCCCGATTCTACACTGAAAAGAAAGCATACTCGGTTCCAAAGATTTTGGCTTTACTTTAAAAAATTTGGTATTGATTCCGAGCCAAAGAAGCGGAGAATACAAGTAAGGATACTTTTAAGACACAATTCTCTTTTAAATTTAGGTTTTGTGTACTTGCTTCTAGGAAGCAAATTTTCTTCATATGCTATCAAAGTCCTTTAAAACGAGTTAACGGCAACTTTATTTTCCAAATTAGGACTCGACTTCCAGTAGTAATTATGCTATGTTTGAAGTAAAAAACTTCTTTAAAATAAAGTTTTGAAAAACATGTCCTATATTTGAACGATTTTTTGCTTTGTAGTCAAGATGCAAAAAGACAACATATTTAAAGACAATTTCATTAAATTTAAAGAATTTTTCTGAATTATTAAAGTCAAGTTGACCTTAGCCTATAAATTTTTTCTTTCATGTTAAGATACCCATTTTTAAGTCAAATCACTTAATTATAAGAACAATACGACTTCATTGAAAAGTTTATTGACTTTTGGACAAGGAAAATAACTTTATTTTAGAGAAATGCGTCTTCCATGCTAAGCAAAATTTGTATTCGTATTTTAAAGACATGAAATCTTTGACGTCACGACAATACTTTTTTCAGTGTATGTTAAGCTCAATGACAAGAGATCTCCTTTTTATAGTCGAGTCCGAAGGGCGTTCCACATTGCAGTGAAACCACTTATAGAAGCTTTGAAACACTCAGAAATGTCATCAGCATTACTGAGGTGGGATAATGAAAAACTTTTTGGAGTTTGGTCGAAACTGGGTTCGAACTCACGACCTTGTGTATGCAAGGCGGGCATGCTAACCATTGCACCACGGTGGCTCCTACCCATTTTACTTGGCTTTTTCATATCACCGAATATTATTTGTCAATAGCTGAACAAATATATCAGTCGAATGAGGACTGAAGGCCAGAATAGGTCTCCGTGGAGGATTGGAGAAAATTTAAATTTTCTCACAGATTAAAAAACAAGTATATACAGCAGTAAATTCGGCCAGGCCGAATTTTAAATACCCACCACCATGAATCAAATATGATAGTTTTCTTTGAAAACTCTTCGTCGTTGTGGGTACCATTTGCTACTCACGTATTTGTTATCTTAAAATACCTCCAGAATTTCAAACAAATCGGCTAGAAAACATAGTCTCTAGACGCCCAAGAAGTAAAAATCGAGAGATCAGTTTATATGAGGTTTGTGGTCTAAAAATACCTCTAGATTTCGAATTTCAGGCAAATCGGGTAATAAATACAGTTTATAGAAGCTCAAGAAATTCAGGCAAAGCCCAAGAAGCAAAATCGGGAGATCGGTCTATATGGGGGCTATACCAAAACATGGACCGATACGGACTATCTTCGACACACCTCCTTATGGTCCTAAAATACCTCTAGATTTTCAATTTCAGGCAAATCGGATGGTAAATATAGTTTCTAGAAGCCCTAGAAGCAAAATCGGGAGATCGGTCTATATTGGGGCTATACCAAAACATGGACCGATACGGACCATTTTCGACACACCTCTTTATGGTCCTCAAATACCTCTATATTTCCTATTTCAGGCCAATTGGATAAAAACTACGGTTTTTATAGGCCCAAGACTCCAAATCGGAAGGTTGGTTTATATGGGGGCTATATCAAAACATGGACCGATACGGACCATTTTCGACTCACCTCTTTATGGTCCCAAAATACCTCTAGATTTTCAATTTCATACAAATCGGATAGAAAATACTGTTTCTAGACGCGCAAGAAGCAAAATCGGGAGATCGGTCTATATGGGGGCTATACCAAAACATGGACCGATACGGACCATCTTCGACACACCTCCTTATGGTCCTAAAATACCTCTAGATTTTCAATTTCAGACAAATCGGCTAGAAAATACTGTTTCTAGACGCCTAAGAAGCAAAATCGGGAGATCGGTCTATATTGGGGCTATACCAAAACATGGACCGATACGGACCATTTTCGACACACCTCTTTATGGTCCCAAAATACCTCTAGATTTCCAATTTGAGGTAAATGGGATGGTAAATATAGTTTCTAGACGCCTAAGAAGCAAAATCGGGAGATCGGTCTATATGGGGGCTATACCAAAACATGGACCGATACGGACCATTTTCGACACACCTCTTTATGGTCCAAAAATACCTCTGGATTTCCAATTTCAGGCAAATCTGATAAAAACTACGGTTTTTATAGGCCCAAGACCCCAAATCGGGAGGTCGGTTTATATGGGGACTATATCAAAACTTGGACCGATATAGCCCATCTTCGAACTTGTCCTGCCTGCAAACAAAAAACTAATCTGTACCAAATTTGGGGACGATAGCGCCATTATTGAAGGCTGTAGCGTGATTACAACAGACAGACAGACAGACAGACAGACAGACGGACAGACGGACATGCTTATATCGTCTTAGAATTTCTCCCTGATCAAGAATATATATACTTTATATAGTCGGAAATCGATATTTCGATGTGTTACAAACGGAATGACAAACTTATTATACCCCCGTCACCATTTTATGGTGGTGGGTATAAAAATGGAGAATCGCTGGAGCAGGTGTTTAGAATTAAGATGAGAATGCCTTAGACTATTTCTTTCGTTCAGCTTTTGTCTCTAAAAACATAAAAAACACTCCATGGGGCAAAACTATCAGTCGAATGGGGAGGTCATCCTACCCAAGGAGTCAAGTCCCGAGAACTTTTTTTTCGGTCACATGGAAAAAGTCACAGTGAGTGCAAATATCAATCAAGAAGGCCTACTTTGCAGGCCTCGAGAAAATGTATGTTCCAGGTGAGTTAAATAATTTGGAGCAACACTGGATAGCAAATGTTCCGAGATAAAAGTGAACTTTTGCGAACTGCCCTAGGTGACTTCATTCTGTTTCCAAAAAAAAAAATCATGCTGGGCACAAATAACTGTCGAGTTAAAAGATCAGACCTCGAAATAATTTATTTTTCATTTAAGTAAAATAATTTGGAGTATCACTGAAGCAAGAGCTTTGAGTTAATAGCGGACTTTTGCCAACTATCGTCTGGGGTAGTTGGCAAAAGTCCCCTTTAACTCAACTGTTTCTCAACTCAAATAAAATTACTCGCTGGGCAGAAATATTTGTCGAATCGGGAGGGCTTTGAGAAAATTTAGTCTTCTCCGTTACAATTGGAAGAATCACTAGAGCAAGTGGTTAGAATTACAACGAGACTATGTCGAAATGTTGCCCTAGACGAAATTTTTTGAAATGGCCTCTGAATCCGCTCGCTGTTGAATTCAGAGGTCATTTCGCATCAAACAGAGCTGGGGCAAGTGTTTGAAGTTCAGAATTGGCTATGTTGAACTGCTGAAATAAACGACTTCTTTCCTTTGCCAAATTTGAAAAAAAAAAAAAACAAAAAACACTCGCTGAGCACAAAATATGTGATGAATTGGGAGGTCATTGTTATCTCGGAGGTTTATTGTGTAGGCCACAACAAAGTTTTTTTTTTTCAATTGGTTTAAACAAATTGGAGCTTCTCTAGATGACTTTTTTTCTACTTTTTAAATTAAAAAAAAAAAAAAACGTTGCAGCCCTCGGGAATATTCGTTTTTCATTTGAGTTAAAACTGATGGAGAATTGCTGAACCAAGTGTTTCGAGTTAAGACTAGACTATATTTGCAATATAGCATCACACCTGAAGAACTAATGCAACATCAATTCAGGGGATGCTTAAAAAGACGACTTCCATCCTATGACAAGCCAATTTCAATTATTTCTGCGCAAATTTTGCACTTCCAGATCCAAAAAGAATATTTTAATTTTTTTTTGTTTTGCTGTGATGTAATCTACACGCAGAGAAGAAACATGATTGTTACAATCATATTCGAAGAGCAAAATAATATGATAGGAGCTATTTTTGCGGAGACCATGTAACATTTTAAACTGCAACCATGTTGGCTCAGTGAACATGGTTCTAAGAAAAATATAATTGTCCTCATTAAAATGTCATTATATTGATAAAAAGAATTTTGTTTGAATGAAAAGACAATGGTCACGATTTAAAATGTTATGGTATTCATTAAAAATGTTTTTCGCCTAGTTAAAAGAACATGGTCACAACCTAAAATGTTTTGATCTTTATGAAAAAACTTTTTTCATCGTCGAAAAAAGGACGCCACTTGAGAAAAGAAAACACAAAATTAACTTTATTTGTTTGTTTTTATTTATTTATAAACTAATTAATTGTTTATTTGTATTTATAATGCCGTTCAAGCAAACATCATATATTTTTACACACTCAATTTTATTTCAATTTCAACAATAAGTAATTATTTCATATTTACATCGTGCCCATCAAATGTACAAACGCAGACATCATGTAACTGCAAATAAAAATAAATGATCCATATAGCAAAATGCAGAACAAAAAACAGGTACATTTTTCAATTACACTTTCCTTTTTTGTGTTCACATAAAACCACGTGACACTTCTGAATAAATAAATTAACACAAAACACAGTAAATCCGTATTCTCCGTCCATTCCAAGAAACAATAAAATTCTTTTCGCTGCAAAAAAGTTAAAAAACTAAATGGTCACGGAAAAAATGTAAATGGTCTTTATGGCCATGTAATGGTTCTAGACATGTCTATACTTAACCTATAAAAATACTTTTTTCCTTGTAAAAAAGTAAAAAAAAATGAATGATCAGGTACATGATTTTCCCGACCATTTAATGGTCTCAAATTCTATCATTTAAATAATAGAACATGTTTGCGATATTTGAGAACCATTCAAATGCTTATTGCCACCATACATTTTTCTCCGCTCGAAAACTATTTTTACAAAGACAAAATACATGGTTTTCGCGGCAATTACATGCTCTAGATAAGCATTAAATGGATGCAGCAACCATGTCCAAACATGGTTTTTCTGTGCGTGTATTTGCACGGCCTAGTAGCGACTTTAAATCCCATAATCTTTGAGGCTTATTTATATCAATTAAAGGTGGTATAAAATCACATTTTTGTAGCCTTTTACATCGACTTATTATCATTTAGATGAATCACCCCCATTAATAAATCTCCGGATATTCTACAATGTGAGTACAAAGAATAGGAGTCTATTTGAAACTTTTTAGTACAGCACAATTGAATAATTTCGTGTCCTCGATCGTGTTTTTTATTTTATATTCAGATTTAAAATATATCCATCGAGATGGTTTTGGGAAACAATATAGTCAATTTTTCATTACTAAACTTTCCTTTACTTGTTTTTACACTCACACATTTTCAAAAGAAAGCATGGATGTCCTTTTAGTTTCATTTTCCTTTATGTAGGATTTTCCAATAAACTGCTTTATGAAGAAACTATCATGTAAGCAAGTAAACAATTTAATATTTTTCCATTGTAGATAGCTTTAGGTTATCTCTCGCCATGTCGTCTCTTTGCCAAGTACTTAAGTTAAAGATTCAAATGGCCCTGAATGAGTGTAAAAATGAGGTGCTGCGGAAAGTAAGTCATATCTCAAGCGTGGATGCCATATAAATTACAATAGAAGCCATTAACATTAAGTTAAAATAGACATTTTCACTGATGTTGTGTAGTTTTTTCCATCCTCTGCCAACACTGCCACTCGCATTTCAATAGAGAACTACAAGTGATAATGTGTGTAGCTGAGAAAGCTAGTGAGAGTGGTAAAGGGGTAGCGAGCAAGCAAGTCCAAGAGCATAAGGATAGTTGTTGGTGTTGTATCACCAAGAAAAACTATAGCAATTATTAGTACTCAAAAAAAAGCAAACATAAATGACTGTTGCTCTCTTCCTTAATGTAAACTAACGACTACGCATAAGTATAGACAACACACACACGCACGCATACACAATTATTCACATATACTAACCATGCGACTCACTTTTACATACTCTCAAGCATAAACATAGCAGTCGAGTATAATATTAAAATAGCATAATTCTTGTCATTTGTTGCCATAGCAGTGGCGTAGTAGTTTTTCTTGTAGTTGTTGTATTCTCAATGGCATAAGAGATTATTGAAAGGCAAACGAAGGATTCTGTAATAACGGGGAATTGCTGCAGAGACCATTATGCTTATTTAGCCTTGTATTCGGAGGAGGTGGTTTGTTTTTGTCTTCGCCTACCTCTCACAATCTCTATCTCATTCACTCTTTTTAACGGTGGTATGCAATGCATAACATCAAAGAGTAGTATCTTTTTTCAGCTTTTCTTGACAGTATTTTCCTTATTTTTGCATGCTGACAGTTTAACTTGGCTCTAGATCTCTTGTAACAGCAGAAAGTGCTGAATAATAAAAGGATGGATGGATGGATAGATAGATAAAAGTTCCGTTTGACTTTATTGTGTGAATAACTGCAGTTAAGATATACACTCTCCATAGGAAATTTCTATTGTGGGTGTTTCTAGGAGAATACAGGTGAATGATCGCTGGCTTTTTAAATCTGGGAGGAAGCGTTCAGCCCATTTAAGTTTGCTTTTTTTATGATGATGATGATGAAAAATAAGAACTTTCGAAAATGGAAAGGCCAGAAAGGAAAACCTTGAAATAACAATGAAATGAGATTTTTTTGTTTGTTATACCTTAAGTTAAGGCTTGAAAATGATGGTTTCCGATAAATATGTTGATAAAGGAAACAGTTATGAACTCTGCCGAACTGATCGAAATCGTAACTAATTATTGCCTCGAAAAATAAATCGATGACTTTGACTTAATTTTGCTGATATTGGTGTCGTGCTGAAAACTATTACTCAACCAGCCGTAGAGAAAAGACGCATGAAAGGGGAAGCATGCAAATGATTTCTGAATAAATGGCATAAGCATATGAGACATTGTTCAGAAAGATATATAGACTTACCAACATATTTCGTACATATTGATCCGTATAAATAGAACTCATGGTGAAGTGAATTTCTATCTATACCAGGTGCCTAGTGGCCATGGGAATTCTGGTAACTATCTCCACAAATAGAGGATACTACAGATCGACATTATGTGATGTCTGCAAACAGTGCAAAGGAAGGAATATATTTTATACCTATCCTAGGTTAGGATAGGTAGAATTTATGGCAAGTTTCTTGTAAACAACGTAATTCGGATAAAATTTTTGCCAGACGTCTATTCTTTAGCGTGCATTTCTTTATAACTAAATTGCAAAAAATTATTGAATTTAACAACGATTTCTGTAATACGTAAGAAGTGACTCAGATTTATTAAAGCCAAGTTATTCTCGGTTCAACGGAATTTTGTTGTATGTAAGATAAGCATTTCTCCAAGTGGAAACGCCCAACTCTAAGTAGAAAACGTCTTCAATGAAAACTTTACTGACTTTAGTAAAAAGCTTTGTATACTCAGATAAAAGTCCGTTGTTAGACTGATGCTTTGTTGCCAAAGAATTTTTCTTTATTTGTAGTATGTCTCAAAAATTTGGGTATAAATTTCAATGACTATACTAATAAGTTCAATTCAAGCTAAAGCAGAAGAATTTTTTGTTTTGTACACTAAGGACTCGAAAATGCCTTATGCACCTGACAGTGTGTCCACCCGTGTGCCGAACTCCATCACAATTTATTATATCGGCTAAGTACCCATCCCTCTTCCTACCTCACATTACTTCGAGGTGGGCTCCACGTGATGTCTCCTTATAGTCGGCGTCCAGCCTAATGCTTACATGTATCATGCCGTTGTGTCCATGTCAAGATTTTTCTTGCAGAGAACGTTTTCTACAAAACGCCTTGTAGCCTCTCAGTTCCTCTGATTTTGTACTCTACGCTCTACGGCGTTCTAAAGAATGTATACTCGGCATCGTCCTTGACATCTTCTTCTTTCTAAAAACAGTTTTCTGAGCTACAATTCCCCATATGCTGCAGTTACTTTCGAAAGCAGCCTTGGCCAGTGAGCATCTGAGTATTGTAATACGCCTCTTCCCCATATCTTCTCCCTCTCGTTATAATTCTATGTCTGTTATAAGTCGGTCCAGTCCATCTTCCCTTTGTCTCATTCCTCCATTGTTCCTGCCATTTATCTCTGGTCTGTTTTTGGATGTTCGGTATCAAGTTTGTCATGCCTTGCTATTTGGTCTCGAAAACCTTCGCCAATCACCTGGAGGTCCATTGGGATCGTTTCTGTAATTAACGCGGCTTTCCCTAATACTAAAGGGTGATACGCTCAAAATTTGGTCAATATAAACTTGACGTATTTCTTTCAATTTTGCATTTAAAAAACCTGAACACCCCTCATTTTGAAGGTGTGTGTGTGTAGAATGTTGCTCCTATTTTGATTTTGGAATTCACTCTTCAGTTGTCAAAATGCCGTCCAAGCAAGAAGAGCAGCGTATCAAAATTTTGCTCGCGCATCGCGAAAATCCGAGCTACTCGCACGCAAAGCTGGCAAAATCGCTAAAAGTTGCCAAATCAACCGTTACAAATGTAATTAAAGTGTTTGGGGAACGTTTGTCGACAGCCAGGAAGTCTGGATCGGGGGGAAATCTAAAACCGGAAGCCGCTGAGACGACAAAGAGAGTTGCCGGTAGTTTCAAGCGAAACCCTAACCTCTCTCTCCGAGATGCCGCAAATAAGCTGGGTGTATCGTCTACAACCGTGCATCGAGCCAAAAAACGAGCCGGACTATCGACTTACAAGAAGGTAGTGACTCCAAATCGCGATGATAAACAAAATGCGACGGCCAAAGCGCGATCCCGGAGGCTGTACACGACGATGCTGACGAAGTTTGACTGCGTGGTAATGGACGACGAAACCTACGTCAAAGCCGAATACAAGCAGCTTCCGGGACAGGAGTTTTATTCGGCAAAAGGAAGGGGAAAGGTAGCAGATATTTTCAAGCACATAAAACTGTCAAAGTTCGCAAAGAAATATCTGGTTTGGCAAGCCATCTGTACCTGTGGCTTGAAAAGCAGCATTTTCATAGCTTCCGGGACTGTCAACCAAGAAATTTACGTGAAAGAGTGTTTGAATAAACGTCTGCTGCCTTTCCTGAAGAAACACGGTTGTTCCGTACTGTTTTGGCCGGATTTGGCATCTTGCCATTACGGTAAAAAAGCCATGGAGTGGTACGCCGCCAACAACGTGCAGGTGGTTCCCAAGGACAAGGGCAACACGCCAGAGCTCCGCCCAATTGAGAAATACTGGGCTATTGTCAAGCGGAACCTAAAGAAGACCAAAAAACTGCTAAGAACGAGCAGCAGTTCAAGGCAAACTGGCTTTCTGCGGCGAAGAAGGTGGACAAGGTGGCTGTACAAAATCTGATGGCAGGTGTCAAGCGTGAGGCCCGGCAATTCGGATTTGGAAAAGCGAAAGCCTAACTGAATATTTTTCCTGAATTTTATACTAATTGAACTTGAAAAAGAAATTTAATTTGATTTTTTAAATAAACGATTTCACCGATTTACACGCGTTTTCCCTTGACCAAATTTTGACCGTATCACCCTTTATGCGTATGTTGAAGTGATTCTCAGAGCTGCTTTACTCTGTACTGAGTGGCGCCAATGATTTCTTCTTTACTTTAAGTTCATTTTAAAAAACGGAACACAATTTTGTTCGATTTGCACATGAGGTAGTTCACTTCTTTTTTGGTAAGAGAAATGCGTCTTCTATGCTAAGCAAAAATAGCATTGTAAGGAAATGAAATCTTTGGACTTGGGACTATATATTTTTTTCAGTGCTACTGGCCAAGTGTCACTCTGGACACATCCCACGTTAGTCGCAGAGTTCCTTAATCTGGATACAAGCTGAAGTACTTAAGCCAATGACACAAAAATGGATGAAATCACAATAAACTTTTACAACAACCGAGAACAGAATCGTTTCTTTTTCAAAACGTTTATCGTATAGCTCCCATATATGAGAAATATCTGTAGTGTTCTTCCAATTTAATGATCTTTCACCACTAGTATACCACATCTCCGATTACTGGATAATATATTAAAGTTTTACTCTAATCAAGCTTTCATTTAGAGTCCATAATAGCTGCTATATTTAAGTAAATTATTTAGTTTTTATAGAGAATTTATGTAAATACAAAAATGTTCTTACCCCAGAAATCATTGTATTTTATTTTAAATGAAATCCGTTTGTATTCCACTGTGTGTGTGTGTGCAGAACACTAGACTTACCGCAATGCCTTAACTTAGTTGCCGTATTTAAATTGTCATATTTTCTCTTCGTAGTTTGCATATTTCATAAACATTTGAGCTGGGGTTTACTCTGGTATTCTAGTCTAATGTAAATCCATTCAAGTTTTAGAGTACTTTATAAAAATATTCCCAACAACAATCTTCACTGCCTTCTTCCCTACACCATATTCACAATGTCTATTACGAGTGCAACTAAACCATAGTACTACAACACACCATCAGACTATATTCATAGTTGGAACAACGATGTTGAGTTTTGCCTTCTTGGTCCTAGGATACATTTTTGATCCAAAAGTACTGGGTAATTCATTTGCATAAAACTTACATTTTCACTTTAAGTGCTGAGTTATTTTTTGCTGTTGCAAAGCGTTGAAATGTGTTTTCGCCTGTTTTTTTTTCGACATTTGTTTTTTTTTTATTTAGTGGTGCTGTATATATTTTGATGGCAAATTTAATTAATTCCGGCAATTGCATTTAATATGTGCAATTTGTTGCTAACCTTTATTTAATGCTAACATTAAATACTGAAGCTACTAAAGTAAGAGAGTCTAAAAAATAAAGAGACACATAACACTACTTACACATATATATACATATAAATATGTAATAAACAAAATATTACACACATCTTAGCATATCTAACTCTCTCCCATCTCAACAAAAAAAAAACAAAACGGCTCCTGTACCCTACATTCACATAAATCCATTAACATTGATATAGGCTGAGAGAGTGAGTGAGAAAGCAATAAAAGAACCTATAAAGAATGTATGAGGCAACCAAAAAAAAAAAAAAACGTACTAATCCCAGCAGCATATGATGGTCTTAAGTTATACTTCAGTCAACATGAAATACGGGTTACATGAAAATCCCCAGATTATGTTACTGACTTACGAAAATTACATCAAACACATACACATTGGCAAACAACACACAGACTTACATCTCCATATAACTAAGTGAGTATGAGAAACAAGATAAATAGACCTTCAACAGTCTCACACAGGAAGGCTTTGTAGCTCTCCCACTACTCTCTTATTTTTTTATGGCGCCATAATCAGGCAACCATCTATACCCTCTCTCTCTACTCAGATAACGACTAGGGGCAATGTAACTATTTGTATTCAATCGTTTTTATTTCGTACAATCGAAACAAAGAGTCAGTAACAAAAGTACACAAGGCAAAGATTAAATGGTAAACGATGAAATGGTAAGAGATGAAAAAAGAGAGGTTGGCATAAAACCAGGCATTAGGTTTGGAGCATCATCAATAGATAAAATGGTTTAAAAATAAGACAAATAGTTTTAGACTAGCACAGGGGTTATACACGAAAGTAAAGCAAATAATTGATGAAAAATAATTTTGGAAAACAAACAACATAATAGGAAATAAAGAGGAATGTATAGAAAAATCAAAATCAAGTTGATGGGGGGAAAGGAATGATTTTTCGTTTTATTTTTTGTTTCTCTAAGAGGGATGGTTATTATCTTAGATTTTAAAAAGTAGAATAACTATAAAAATGTGGCGGACAGAATTTCATGTTGTAGGGATATAATTTAGGGTTGAATGAAATCCTGAAAAAGGCAGAAATTTGTTTATTCATCCCAGAGAAAATAAAAACTTTTATTTCTATAGATTTTTTTTTATTATTTTAAATTTTTATTTTATGTGTTTTTGTGATTTTTCGATTTTTATTTTTCAAATGAAAGTTCTATATTTTTTCGAGCTTGAGATCTACGTTTTATGGGAAAAATGAACTACCTCTTGAGAAAATATGACTGAATCGTATTTAAGATTTTGTATTTGAGATTTCCATTCAAAAATGAACTAAAATATATTGGCGCTAAATCATTGCGCAAAGTATAGCTCGAAGTTTACCATAAATCCAATCGTCCTCAAATTTGGCATAGGTTCTTACTTTGGCTCATAGACAATCGCTTGATTGATTTTGAAAAAATCGATTCGCTGTCATATATATTTATCACCGATCTGGTTATAATTGACATGTTTATCAATCGATCTACTTCAAATTTCGTACATCCGAATGTGTGGAATTTCTTTTGCGCTGTAGGCCAAGGTCAGCCAATTTATTAATCTAATATTTATCGAAAACTCTAATTTTATATGGCACTTCAAACCAGCCCCAGCCAATTCACAGCAATTTCCTTTTGGCACAGAGCCTATCAATAACCTGGGATCACAGTTGCCACAGCCGGTAGTATTCTACGAAAAATGGTAGATTTTTTACTGTCTGGTAGATTGGTAGAATTCTTGATGTTTTGGTAGATTTTGCAAAATATTCCTCTTCCACTGAGGGGTACTTCACAATTTTTTTTAGAAATAAATTTTATTACAAAATTTTCTATGAAAATATATTTTTGACAAAATTTTCTATAGAAATATAATTTTGCAAAAATTTTCTATAGAAATAAAATTTTGCAAAAATTTTCTATAGAAATAAAATTTTGCAAAAATTTTCTATAGAAATAAAATTTTGCAAAAATTTTCTATAGAAATAAAATTTTGACAAAATTTTCTAAAGAAATAAAATTTTGAAAAAAAAAATCTATAGAAATAAAATTTTCACAAAATTTTCCATAGAAATAAATTTTGCTAAAATTTTCTATTGAAATAAAATTTAGCAAAAGTTTTCTATATAAAATAAAATTTTGCAAAAATTTTCTATAGAAATAAAATTTTGCAAAAAATTTCTATAGAACTAAAGTTTTGACAAATTTTTCTAAAGAACTAAAATGTTGACAAAATTTTCTATAGAAATAAAATTTAGACATAATCTTCTTTAGAAATAAAAATAAAATTTTGCCAAATAAGATTTCTTTGTTGGGTAGTGTTTTGGTAAAATATTCTCCAAATTTTGGTAAATTGTTTTTGGCTCAAGTGACAACCTTGCCTGGGAAAGGTCAACCGAATCATTTCGCTAAGAACTCCGATACACATCTATCAGCAGAGACAATGAGTTAGGGCTGGTTTCTCAATATCTTGTTATTAGTCAAGAAAAAAGCTGATAGAAAAAATTTTAGTACCCGATGGTTTATACTCCGATTAATACTTAATAAATACTAAACTGACCTTTGCAATACCACTGGCAGTATATTTATGACTTTAACAAGCACCTGATACATTTGGAGTTTAGATACAAAAAATTCAATGGACGAAGAGTAAAACTAGGAGTTCAATAGGGTGGGGTGATATCTCCGGAAAGTCAGGGATGTTTTAGCTCAAATCAGAGCTAAAGAAGTCACAACACCAGCATGGTTTGCCTGTAGACCTTATCCGTTATTCTTATTTCCATTATGTTTGCCTTTGCGGTATAAATCATTCATATTTTACATTTTTAACTATAGCATCTTCTATTATAAATATATTTTGGTATGTTCTACCTTCTTACAACCACTATGTAAATAAAAAAAAATTACCCACCTCTGGAACCTGGACTATTAGGCGTATACGTCTGTTGATATACAGAAATATTGTTCATACGCCCGATATGCATGAATTTAAATCAATCATTCGATAAGGTGAACCAAGCTGAAATGAAAGAATTTTAATGTAAAATAATAAGTTTTCGAAAAAGTCAGACATTGTAGCAAAAATTTTTCTTTAAAATAATTGAGTTTTAAAATTGTTAACAATAAACACTACTAAGGACTACAATTGGAAATTTCAAAAATATTTTCGAGTAACTTTTCTTATTTAAATTTCGTTTATTTTTTAAATTTTTTGCTGGCTTTCGTGAGGGAGAATATCCATATTTAAAAAAATCCCCCATTCACTTTTAGCTTATAATATCGCCTTCTAAATCTTTCACTATACAAAATGCTACTATAAATATATTTTTTTCTGGTATGTACTGAGAGTTGTAATACCTTCTTACAACCACAATCCTTCTATGTGTTTTTTTTTATTATAAAAAAAAACTACCCATGGATGGAACACAGAAAAATCTCCCCCTCATAACCACAGGAAATATACGCGGAAAATACGAAAAAAAGCCAACATAATCACAAAGAAAAAAATCATTTTAGCCATCCATCGGACTAAGTGAATGAAAACAAAATCTAATATTTTACCAAATAAAAACCAAAGTAACATAACAGAATTTTTGGTAGTTTTTCTTTGTTTTGCAAGATTTATTTCTACTTTAAAAGGCAAACAATGAAAATAAATGGCTTGGGTAATGATAATGTAACAATGGAAAAACGGAAGTCAAATATTCCCCTATGAACAATAGAAAAATAATCCATGATTTTAAGAAATGGCTTTCCATAGAGTAAAATCAAAAGACCATGATTTTAAAACCAAAACAATATGGGTGAAATTTCGCAAAATGATTTTATACCAAAATTAAAGTGGATAGATTCAGGAATAAATAATAATATATCCTTAACGTTTGTTTTCTAATGCATATTAATTTGTTGATGAAATAATATATTTAAATTAATGAAATTTCAAGATTATATATTAAATTCCATTTGAGTGTGATATCACTTATAACAAAAATCTTTTATATTATATTCCAGGTCTAAATTGATGTGCCTGTAATCCAAAGTTGCTACAGTAAGTAACCATTAAAAAAAAATGAGAGAATATTTCCTACGATTAGATTTTATTTTGCGATAGGGAGCGTATGATGAGTGAAAAATAAATATACCCACCTATGGAACCTAGATTACTAGGCGCATAATTGATGTAGAACAATATTGTTCATACGTCCGATATTCATGAATTAAAATTAATCATTCGATAGGATGAACCAAACTTAAATTAAAGAATTTGATATTTGCATGAAAAAATCCTCCCAAATGAAGTTGAAAATCACCAACGAAAGGTAAATATGGATACTTTTATTTGCATATTGAACCAAACAAACTTTGACAAAATTTTCTATAGAAACAAAAACGTGACGAAATTTTCTATAGAAATTAAATTTTGACAAAATTTTCTATAGAAATTAAATTTTGACAAAATTCCCTATAGTAATAAAATTTAGACAAAATTTTCTATAGAAATAAAATTTTGACAAAATTTTCTATAGAAATAATATTTTGACAAAATTTTCTATAGAAATAAAATTCTGACAAAACTTTCTATAGAAATAAAATTTTGACAAAATTTTCTATAGAAATACAATTTTGCCAATTTTCTGTAGAAATAAAATTTTGACAAAATTTTCTATGGAGAAAAAATGTTGACAAAATTTTCTAGGGAGAAAAACTTTTGACAAAATTTTCTGTAGAAATAAAATGTTGACAACATTTCTATAGAAAAAAATCGTGACGAAATTTTTTATAAAAATTAAATTTTGACAAAATTTTCTATAGAAATAAAATTCAGACAAAATTTTCTATAGAAATAAAATTTTGACAAAATTTTCTATAAAAATACAATTTTGCCAAATTTCTGTAGAAATAAAGTTTTGACAAAATTTTCTATGGAGAAAAAATTTTGACAAAATTTTCTATGGAGAAAAACTTTTGACAAAATTTTATGTAGAAATAAAATGTTGACAACATTTCTATAGAAAAAAAAAATCGTGACGAAATTTTTTATAGAAATTAAATTTTGACAAAATTTCCTATAGAAATAAAATTTTGACAAAATTTTCTGCAGTAATAAAATTTTGACAAAATTTTCTATAGAAATAAAATAAAAAAAGAAATAAAAATTTGACAACATTTTCTGTAGAAATAAAATTTTAACAAAATTTTCTATAGAAATAAAATATTGACAACATTTTCTATGGAGAAAAAATGTTGACAAAACTTTCTATAGAAATAAAATTTTAACATTTTCTATAGAAATAAAATGTTGACAAAATTTTCTAAAGAAATAAAATTTTGACAAAATTTTCTATAGAAATAAAATTTTGACAAAAGTTTCTATAGATATCAAATTTTGACCAAATTTCCTATAGAAATCAAATTTTGACCACATTTTCTATAGAAATAAAATTTTGACAAAATTTTCTATAGAATTAAAATGTTGACAAAATTTTTTATAGAAATAAAATATTGACAACATTTTCTATAGAAAAAAATTGTGACGAAATTTTCTATAGAAATTAAATTTTGACAAAATTTTCTATAGAAATAAAATGTTGACAACATTTTTGATAGAAATAAAATATTGACAAAATTTTCTATAGAAATAAAATTTTGACAAAAATTTTCTATAGTAATAAAATTTTGAAAAATTTTCTATAGAAATAAAATTTTGCCAAAATTTTCTATAGAAATAATATTTTGACAAATTTTTTGTAGAAATAAAATTTTGACAAAATTTTTTGTAGAAATAAATTTTGACAAAATTTTCTATAGAAATAAAATTTTAAACTTTTTCCGTAGAAATAAAATTGTAAGAAAATTTTCTAAAGTAATAAAATATTGACAACATTTTCTATCGGGAAAAAATTTTGACAAAATTTTCTATAGAAATAAAATTTTCTATAGAAATAAAATGTTGACAACATTTTCTATAGAAATAAAATTTTGACAAAATTTACTATAGAAATAAAATTTTGAGAAAATTTTTTGTAGAAATAAAATTTTGACACAAATTTTTGTAGAAATAAAATTTTGACAAAATTTTCTATAGAAATAAAATTTTGACAACATGTTTTATAGAAATAAAATTTTGACAAAATTTTCTGTAGAAATAAAATTTTGACGAAATTTTCTATAAATATAAAATTTTAACAAAATTGTCTATCGAAATAAAATTTTGCAAAAATTTTCTTTAGAAATAAAATTTTCTATAGAAATAAAATTTTGACAAAATTTTCTATCAAAATAAAATCTTGACATTTTTCTATGGAAATTAAATTTTGACAAAATTTTCTATAGTAATAAAATTTTGAAATAAAATTTTGACAAAATTTTCTATAGAAATAAAATTTTGACCAAAAATTTTCTATAGAAATAAAATTTTGACAAAATTTTCTATAAAAATAAAAATTTTCACAAATTTTCTATAGAAATCAAATTTTAAAATTTTTCCCTAGGAATAAAATTTTCTATAGAAATAAAATGTTGACAACATTTGCTATAGAAATAAAATATTGACAAAATTTTCTATAGAAATAAAATTTTGACAAAATTTTCTATAGAGATAGAAATTTTTTCTATGGAAATAAAATTTTGACAACATTTTCTAGGGAAAAAAATGTTGACAAAATTTTCTATGGAAAAAAAATGTTGACAAAATTTTTTGTAGAAATAAAATTTTGAAAAATTTTCTATGGAAATAAAATTTTGACAAAATTTTCTACAGAAATAAAATTTTGACAAAATTTTCATTAGAAATAAAATGTTGACTAAATTTTCTATAGAAATAAAATTTTGACTAAATTTTCTATATAAATTAAATTTTGACAAAATTCTCTATAGAAAAAAAATCTTGACAAATTTTTTCTATGGAAATAAAATTTTGACAAAATTTTCTATGGAAAAAAATGTTGACAAAATTTTCTATGGGAAAAATGTTGAAAAAATTATCTATAGAAAAACAAATTTTGACAACATTTTTCTATGGAAATGAAATTTTGACAAAATTTTCTATGGAAAAAAATGTTGACAAAATTTTCTATGGAAAAAAAATGTTGACAAAATTTTCTATAGAAATAAAATTTTGACAAAATTTTTTGTAGAAATAAAATTTTGACAAAATTTTCTATAGAAATAAAATCCTGATAACATTTTTCTATGGAAATAAAATTTTGACAAAATTTTCTATAGAAAAAAAATATTGAAAAAATTTTCTATAAAAATAAAATTTTGACCAAATTTTTTGTAGAAATAAAATTTTAAAAAAAAATTTTATAGAAATAAAATTTTGACATTTTCCATAGAAATAAAATTTTGACAAAATTTTCTATAGAAATAAAATTTTGACAAAATTTTCTATAGAAATAAAATTTTGACAAAATTTTCTATAGAAATAAAATTTTGCACAAATTTTCTATAAAAATAAAATTTTAACAAAATTTTTTATCGAAATAAAATTTTCTATAGAAATAAAATTTTGCAAAATTTTTTTATAGGAATAAAATTTTGCACAAATTTTCTATCGAAATAAAATATTGCATATAAATAAGATAAAATCTGTTGTGCTAAAAATTATTTCCCCAAATAATTAGCATGACAATATAATCCTAGTCGTGTTCACTCAACAGTTGATTTATAATTTTCCTTATTTTCTCTTTCAAAGCAAAGAAGAAATATTGAGCTAAAAAACTACAAATCTCAAACTCATTTTTACCAACAATTTTTTTACCAACAAAAATTCGAAATACATGTCGAATACAATAAAAGTCGTTTAGAATATAATAAATTAAAAATTGTGAAATAAAATTAAATTTTGGATTTTATTTTCTAAGAAATACAAGCATTAGGACTACTTGATGAACTCTTATTAAGTTCTTTTGAACTTTACTTGCCCCATACACAGATTCCCTACTCACACACACGCACCCACATATTTACCTTGCCACAGAAAGTAAGTCATTTGAAATAAATTATAATAGGAAGGGAAATTATTATGACTTCAGTGTATTTTTGTTGGGAGGTATTTTTGTTTTTCAGCTAATGCCTATAAGGCCAGTGGAAGTGGAAAATTAGTTAGGACCTAATGGTAGTTGGTAACAACAGCCATGGATGGTGGTTGATGGTATTTAGAAATGAGTTGGCAATTAAACAGCTATCCAGGCAAACAAATTGTCCCGAAACAATTCATTATTATGCCCACTTATAAAAGGAACTACGAAACACACCACTACCAAAAAAAAAAAACAACAAAGAATAAATTACGTTGCATAATTTTAGGCTACAGTTTGACTAATGAAGGCATACTTTTGTTTATACTGTCATGTAGTTGAGAGTGCGAGAGAAAGAAAGAGAGAGAGAGAGAAAAAAAGAATAAAGCTATGGCCATTGGCAGTAGGAAATTATGTAGAGGGAGAGATGATGATCCAAATTTTCGTGTTGCCATTTTATTTGACAAGTGTAATTAAGTCTCAGAATGATGCTGTTTACTCGCCATTGGGGGAGTAGGAAACTCAATTTTTTCCAGTTGAAGATAATTAATAATTCGTCAAAAGCTGACAATAAGCGTAGCAATGACCATATCTTATTCTTCTTGGCAAACAAATAGCAAATGCTCACCCATGGTATTGTGCACCACATTTCCATGGAGTGACACACACAGAAACAATTGCATACAATAGAAACAAAAAAAAAACGAAACTAGCAAAGTGACAGGACAGTAAGCTTCCGACTTCCGTACCTTTTCCGCTCACTTCCGCTAGGGAAATGTAACAGTATTATATCATAGTGTTGGACATAACATAGTCTATAGGCCTATGGCCTATAGGCATATGGACTATGTATACAAATATCCGGCCGTCTTGGTATAACGTGTGTCCGTCCGTCCGTCCGTCCATCGGTTGTTTGTTCATCATTTGGCCTTCTCAGTTGTTTGTCATCAGTTTGCCTTTCTTTCTTTTTAGTTAGGCCTACTGTCATTGGCTAACAAATGATTTTTTAAATTGTTGTTGAGACCTCATCGTTGTGTGTAAATAAATAAATAAAAGTATTTAGTTTTGTTTGCTATCATGGCCTAAATAAACACATTTTCTAAAACTTTGCTAGCTAAACACACACGCACACACACATGCGGACTCATACTCCAAAGTCTAAGATGACTGGGTGAAAAATGCACATCTTGCGTTGCTTTGGCATTGCTGAAGGAGCGTTCTTTGAATATTCAAAGACATGTCTTCTAGTTGTAGCACCAAAGATCCTTGTCATTTTTATGTTGAACTTTTCGTAGACGCTTTGCTCTTTATGTTGGAGATAGGTAAACTGTTGCTTTTCCACTTGGCCCCATAGCAGATGCTGGTTGCCTAGATGGCCGGCATTTCAAAGGTTTTAAACTAGTGCAGGAAAGTTTTCTGCCTTGAAATAGAATAAAACACCAGCACACAGACAATCTTAAGTAAAACATGTAAGATAGGAAAGGATCAAGGGGAAACCCTTGTTCGGAATAACTTATGAATGAAGAAAACTCGTGCTTGCTTGAAATATGAATGCTTAGAAAGAAGGATGGAACGACGGACAAACGGACGGATTAAAAAAAAAAAAAACAACAAGAAAAATTGCTAGACCCTTTGAAAGACTTATGAATGAAGCAAAGTTTTGGCAACATTCAAACAGATGGGGGAATATATTTTCATGAATTACCTTTAAACAAGACTAACAAAAAAGAAACACAAAATACTAAAATCTCCAAAATTAAAGGATGGTTGTATGTCTTCCTGATTTTTAACAAACTATTTTTTTTTGTAGATTTCCTTTTTTTCTCTCCCATTTTTTCGATTAGCAAATGACCCTAAGCTATGGCCATACTAGATCCTTAAATTACTCATATATATCCTTTGGTCCTATTGGGAGTTTCAAGTACGTTTCACACCTGGTCTTGCTATCATTTTTTCCCATGTCCTGTCTGTGCTAGCCTCAACTAAATTTGAAAGACAAAAAAAAAAAAAACAATGTAAATCCCTAAAGAGTTATGTTTAGAAAATTGCCTGCTGTCTTCTATGCGAAAAAAATGAAAATGTAGAAAAGAAATCAATAGCAAAACCTTAAAATTATTTATTTATATGTTGATTAGGAAGGACATTTAAAGGATATGTGGCAAAATGATTCCCCACATGAGATAAATGAAAATTGGAAATTCAAAATAGGTGAAATAGGAAAATATTTTCAATGACCACAAATGGGAGATCCATAGTAAACAATACAAATAAATTTAAGATATGCAAATATTCTTGAATGTGGTTAGTTAAGGTTAGGTTGGAGAAAAAAATCATCTAATGCTAAGGCACAAATCATAAACCCAAACAATTCACAAAAGTATCATTGCATGAAACCAGTGGCAAATTTTTTCCGGATTTCCTAGAAATGGCATAAAAAGTGTCATTCTCAAAAAAGGGACACCTTCATTTTAACAATGTAACACTCTTTCGCATATAGGAAAATGACGAAATAAATTTATTTATTTTAGATTTTTTTTTAGAAATGAGAAATTTCATTTTTCCAATAATCGGTTTAGTGGCATAAACTACAAGGTGCCAAAAAAGTATGATAGTATCAAAAAAATAATTGCCAGCTATTCTAAATTTTGTGGCAAAAAATTGTGGCAAAAAATTGGACCCTCATTTTAATAAAGTGACACTATTTCCCATACACAAAAAATTACGAATTAAGTTTATTTATATAAACTTCTTATAAATATGTGTATTGGCTTTTTTCAAAGTGGCAAATTGCAATTTTTTGATACTATGATACCTTTTGGCAGCATTTCCAAAAGGTGGCAGAAAAGGTGTCATTAGCAAAAAATTGGCAACCTCATTTTATGAATGTGACACCCTGTCTCATAAAGCAAATTACGGATTAATTTCACTTATATCAACTATGTATCGTAGCCACTTAGTGGCATAAACCGGACAGAATAAAAAAAGTATCGTCGTATCAAAAAATGACAAATTTGTCATCATGTCCAAAAGGTTGCCGAAAAGGTGTCATTAAAAAAAATTGGCACCATCATTTTAACAATGTAACACCTTGCATCATAAAGCAAAATTACACAAAAATTTCATTTATTTCAGTTTTTGTATTGATAAGAGAAATCTCATTTTTCAAAAAAGCGATTTAGTTGCATAAACCACAAAGTGCCAAAAAAATATTATCATATACAAATATGTAAACTTTGCATTCTAAAATGTGGCAGAAAAGATTTCATAAAAAATCGGCACCTTCATTTTAATAAAGTGACACTTTTTCTCATACAGAAAAATTGCGAATTAAAATTCCTGTACTTTAATTATAAGTACAGGAATGTTATAAGACTTTAATCTTGTTCTACAGGATAGGCTTAAATAAATAAATAAATAAACAAATAAAAAATTAAGTTAATTTATATAAACTTCTTATAAATATGTGAAGTGGCTTTTTCCAAAGTGCCGATTTATTGGATTAACTGAATAGAATAAAAAAAGTAGCATCGTATCAAAAAAAGACAAATTTGCCATCATGTCGAAAAGGTGGCAAAAGAGGTGTCAATAGCAAAAAAAAACTGGTATTATCATTTTAACAAATTGACATCCAATCTTATAAAGGAAAATTAGGGATTAAGTTCACCTATTATCACAATGGACTGAATAGTCTAAGTGAGCCTGAAATTTAATCGGGCTGCCACTTTAACCTAAGTTCACTTATAGTCCAGCTTATATCGATATGTGAAATTGCTTTTTCCAAAGTGGCAATTTATTGTTATAAACCGCAAAAAAATTGCAAATTTATATCAGCTTCTTATAGATATGTGAATTTGCTTTTCCAAAGCGGCATTTTAGTGACATAAACCACAAAGTGACAAAAAAGTATTATCGTATGAAAAAATTGGCAAATCATTCGCAAAAAATCGGCATCTTCATTTTAACAAAGTGACACTCCCCTACGGGAAATGGATAAACCCCATAACCGGTACATGTCTACTTACTGGTATCTGTGTACCACTCCCACTTTTGGTAAAATGTCTGAAAGGGACCGGTCACATTAACATGGGATTGTCAGGTATATTTTCACTTTAGGACACGACTTGGACTCATTCCAAACGATACGTCCTTTGGAAAGAAATAAAATTTTGTCAAAAACAAAAAAAAAAAAATTTGTCAAAATTTTATTTCTATAGAAAATTTTGTCAAAATTTTATTTCTATAAAAAATTTTGTCAAAATCTTAGATTCTATAGGAAATTTTGTCAAAATTTTCTATCTATAGAAAATTTTGTCTAAATTTTCTATCTATAGAAAATCTTGTCAACATTTTATCAAAATTTTCTATCTATCGAAAATTTTGTCTAAATTTTCTATCTATAGAAAATTTTGTCAAAATTGTATTTCTATAAAAAATTTTGTCAACATTTTATTTTTATAGAAAACTTTGTCAAAATTTTATTTCTATAGAAAATTTTGTCAAAATTTTATTTCTATAGAAAATATTGTCAAAATTGTATTTCTATAGAAAATTTTGTCAAAATTTTATTTCTATAGAAAATTTTGTCAAAATTTTATTTCTATAAAAAATTTTGTCAAAATTTTATTTCTATAGAAAATTTTGTCAAAATTTTATTTCTATAGAAAATTTTGTGAACATTTTATTTCCATAGAAAATTTTGTCCAAATTTTATTTCTATAGAAAATTTTGTCAAAATTTTCTATGTATAGAAAAATTTTTCAAAATTTTATTTCTGTAGAAAATTTTGTCAAAATTTTATTTCTATAGAAAATTTTGTCAAAATTTTATTTCTATAGAAAGTTTGGTCAAAAATTTATTTCTATAAAAAATTTTGTCAAAATTTTATTTCTATAGAAAATTTTGTCAAAATTTTATTTGTATAGAAAATTTTGTCAAAATTTTAGTTCTATAGAAAACTTTGACAAAATTTTATTTCTATAGAAAATTTTGTCAAAATTTTATTTCTATAGAAAATTTTGTGAAAATTTTATTTCTATAGAAAATTTTGTGAAAATTTTATTCCATAGAAAGTTTTGTCAAAATTTTATTTCTATAGAAAATTTTGTCAAAATTTTATTTCTATAGAAAATTTTGTCAAAATTTTCTATCTATAAAAAAATTTTTTAAAATTTTATTTCTGTAGAAAATTTTGTCAAAATTTTATTTTTATAGAAAATTTTATCAAAATTTTATTTCTAAACAAAATTTTGTCAAAATTTTATTACTATAGAAAATTTTGTCAAAATTGTATTTCTATAGAAAATTTTGTCAAACTTTTCTATCTATAGAAAATATTGTCAAAATTTTATTTCTATAGAAAATTTTGTCAAAATTTTATTTCTATAGAAAATTTTGTCAAAATCTTAGATTCTATGGAAATTTTGTCTAAATTTTCTATTTACAGAAAATTTTGTCAAAATTTTATTTCTATAGAAAATTTTGGCAAAATTTTATTTCTATAGAAAATTTTGTCTAAATTTTCTATCTATAGGAAATTTTGTCAAAATTTTATTTCTATAGGAAATTTTGTCAAAATTTTCTATCCATAGAAAATTTTGTCTAAATTTTCTATCTATAGAAAATTTTGTCAAAATTTTATTTCTATAGAAAATTTTGTCAAAATTGAATTTCTAAAGAAAATTATGTCAAAATTTTATTTCTATAGAAAACTTTGTCAAAATTTTAGTTCTATAGAAAATTTTGTAAAAAATTTATTTCTATAGAAAATTTTGTCAAATTTTTATTTCTATAGAAAATTTTGTCAAAAATTTTATTTCTATAGAAAATTGTGTCAAAATTTTATTTCTATAGAAAATGTTGTCAAGTTTTTATTTCTATAGAAAACTTTGACAAATTTGTATATCTATAGAAAATTTTGTCAAAATTTTATTTCTATAGAAAATTTTGTCAAATTTTATTTTATAAAAAAATTTTAGATTCTATAGCAAATTTTGTCAAAATTGTCTATCTGTAGAAAATTTTGTCTAAATTTGCTATCTATAGGAAATTTTCTCAAAATTTTATTTCTATAGAAAATTTTGTCAAAATTTTATTTCTATAGAAAATTTTGTCAAAATTTTATTTAAATACAAATTTTTCCTATTTTAATTTTACTTACCCCGACCCCTCTCCCATTTATTTCCTCAACACTCAATTAAATCTCATTTCTCCTAGCCTTAGTTACTCCCTAATACCACCTAGTTGTTTTATATAAACGCAAGTAGTTATTTCGCACAGGATAAGGGTAAATAATTTATTTTTTTTCTGTTCTCCATCCTTCCTTCGGCAACTGAACTGTATAATTATTATTAAATGAAAAATACTAGATATCCACTCGAGCGTACCACTTTCACTTTTGCAGCAAAAAAAAATTAAAATGGTTGCATTTTAGCAATGGCTACCCTCCCCAAATACGCAGCTGAAATTGAGAGTTGCTCTAGAGCTCCTCAAAATACAAAATAAAACAAACAGCAATGCAAGGACGATGAGGTCATGTCAAATGAAATCAAACAGATGAAAATGTGCGAGAGGGGGAGTAAGATGCGAAAGCAGAAATGTATTAAGTAAATGAGTGGGATGGTCCAAGACCAAGACAAAACACCGAGGTACATTGGTCCGAAAAACAACAATAACAATGACCGATTTGTTTTCAAGTTCATTAAAAACTAAAAAAAATTAAATAAAATATGTGAAGGGAATTTTTTTGATTTCTTTTCTGTTAGGGAACAAAACTTTATTCATTTCAATTTACTTCTAGTGATTTTTTTCGTTTTGTCCTTTATGTAAAATGTCTCGCTGTTTTAATTAAAAATTAATTAGTTTTTATTATTTTAAGATGAATTTTGTGCAATGAAGAAGACCGTAAATGGTGGAGGGGGCAAATTAAAAAGAAATAAAACTTTACAAAATGAAAGAATTATGTAACACTTCAAGGAAATTTACAAAGTTTAGGGATAACTTTTACTCTTAATGTTTTAATGATACTCCAGATTGATCTAATATTCCTCATCTTGTTTTTCTTCATTTTTCATTTATTAAGGAATTCTTTAGCTAAGATATTCAAGTTTTCATAGAAAGAGAAATAAAGAAAGAAAAAAACAAGGAATAATAAGTAGAAAATCTTTATCTACCTTAAGATCGTATTAAATAGTTTAGAATTATTCGGTTAATTGAGGCCATTTGGTTAATGGATATTTTGACAGAGCGATGTTTATAAATTTTCCCATAAGGTGAGATGATGTACTTATTTAATAATTGTTCTTTTATCCATCCAATTAAACAGAAAAAGATAAAATGTTTTAGGGGGAAAATTTTTTATATCAGTGTTTTATATAGTATTGTGAAATAAGTTTTTTATTATTTTATTTTCATTTTATTTAAACGCATTCCTTGAAATTGAATATTCAGAAGATTAACTCGGTTTTTCTACTAAAGAGAAATTGTTTAGCATACTTTTAGGCGGACTATTATGATACAAAAGGGGAAAATTGTTCACACATATGTTATATTGGCAGAGCAAATTAAAAATGCGGGATTTTTTCAAATGTTTGATAATTTATTCTAATACAATTATACCAGACTAATCAATCAAAGTATTGTCCCTTGCTAGCCACTACTTTTTGCCAACTTTCTGTCAACATGTGGATACCGACGAAAAACGACTCGTCTTTGAGCTCAATACGCGAATCAACCCAATTTGGGCCTTCCTTATAAGAACAAAGATCGGCCAATTATACGTCATCGATCGGAACAAGGAGTAATCCCAAGGAACAATGTCTGAGTCAGCGTTGCCACTGTTTGTTTTTCTCGAAATTGGAAGGCTTTCGTCTCCAAAAATATAAAATAAATTCTTCAACAAAAACCCCAATAAATTATACACAAGTTTTTGTGAAAAAATAAGTAATAATTTAAAAAAAGAAAAACATATAAATTGTTTGTTATGCCAGAACTGGAAAAGGGTCAAGAATTCAAAACGTTTCAGAAAAAAATTTCCAAAAAATTCGGAAGTGGTGCAAAATTGACGCAGAAGCGATGAATTCAACATGAACTTGTTATAGGACGGATGTCCACCAGTTCAACAGCCGTTGCACTGAATTTGCTTCACTTCTTATGGTGTGATCTGAATTCAAAGTTTTGGGTGTGAATTGAAAAGTTTTGTAATATTTTGCCAAATAAATAATTTTTATAATTATTTTATAGTTTTTTTTTTTAATATATTTTAAAGCTTATCTGAATTTTTGAAGTGTTTTTAAAGTTGTGCCTTTAGAACTACTTCCAAATTTTTTACTAGGTAGTTCTACAAAAAATTTAACATGTAGAAGATCGTAGCTTGCACCATCAAGGGAAAATCGCTATGGACTTTGATAATACGAACTAACACGAAAATTAAAAATTAAATTAAACTAACACAAAAAACAAAAATTTATAGAAAATTTGTTCACAATTTTATTTCTATAGAAAATTTGTTAAAATTTTTATTTCTATAGAAAATTGGTCAAAAATGTATTCCTATAAAAAATTTCTTAAACTATTATTTCTATAGAAATTTTCTTCAAAAAAAAAAAAAAAAATTCTATAGAAAATTGTCTCAAAATTTTATTTCTATACAAAAACTTTTCAAAATTTTATTTCTGTAGAAAATTTTCTCAAATTTTATTTCTATAGAATTTTTTTTTTTTAATTTTTTTGCACAGAAAATTTTCTCAAACTTTTTTTATAGAAAATTTTGTCAAAATTTTACTTTGAAATCAAATGTTGTCAAAATTTTATTTCTATAGAAAATTGGTTAACATTTTATTTCTATAAAAAAAAAATTCTCAAAATATTATGTTATTTCTATAGAATTTAAGCAAAAAATCTATAGAAAATTGTTTTAGACTTTTAATTTTATAGAAAATTTTGTCAAAATTTTATTTCTACAGAAAATTTTGTCAAAATTTGATTTCAATAGAAAATTTTCTCAAAATTTTATTTGTATAGAAAATGTTCTCACAATTTTATTTTTTTAGAAAGTTTTCTCAAAATTTTATTTCTATAGACAATTTTCTCAAAATGTTATTTCTATAGATTTTTTTTTTAATTTTTTTTTCTAAAGAAATTTTCTCAAAATTTAATTTTTATAGAAAATTTGGTTAAAATTTTATTTCTATAGAAAATTCGGTCACGATTTTATTTCTTTAAAAAATTTTGTCAAAATTTTAATTCTATAGAAAATTTTCTCAAATTTTATTTTTATGGACATTTTTTCAAAATTTTATTTCTATAGAAAATTTTCTCAAAATTGTATTTCTATAGAGAATTTTCTCAAAATTATATACCTATAGAAAATGTTGTCAAAATTTTATTTCTATACAAAATTTTGTCAAATGTTTATTTCTATAGGAAATTTTGTCAAAATTTTATTTCTATAGAAATTTTTTTCAAACTTCTATTTTTATAGAAAATGTTCTTAAAATGTTCTATAGAAAATTCGGTCATAATATTATTTCTATAAAAAATTTTGTCAAAATTTTAATTCTATAGAAAATTTTCTCAAATTTTATTTTTATGGAAATTTTTTCAAAATTTTATTTCTGTAGAAAATTTTTTCAAAATTATAATTATAGAAAATTTTGTCAAAATTTTATTTCTATACAAAATTTTGTCAAATGTTTATTTCTATAGGAAATGTTGTCAAAATTTTATTTCTATAGATTTTTTTTCAAAATTCTATTTTTATAGAAAATGTTCTTAAAATTTTATTTCTGTAGAAAATTTGGTCAAAATTTTTTTACTATAGAAAACTTTCCCAAAAATTTAGTTCCATAGAAAATTTTCCCAAAAATGTATTTCTATAGAAAATTGAAGTACATCTTATTTGGAGAGGAATGGTTTGCAAAATCTACCAAACCATGAACAATTCTACCAATCTACCAAACAGTAGAAAATGTGCAATGTTTTGTACATTTCTTAGTGGGCTAATGCGATATGTAGGAAATATAGGGGGTCGGACTTCGGCCGAGGTTTTAAAACTTATCCACTATATAAAGACCCCGGTATTGGGGTACAATCTCTATGGACAGAGTTCAAAGTGGGCAAACGCAAAGATAAAGTGAATTATGGCTTAGTGAATACCACAATCTACTGAATTAATATTTTTTTCGTACCCGGTAACAAATAATTATTATTTTTTCTCAAAACTTCATAGTTTTTAACATCATGGTGCTAAAGTGAAAATGAGCCCTTATTTTATTTTGGAGTCGATTTTCATGTTTCATATAAGGAGCCCTGTTTAAGTTTTGGGGCTCATTTTCCTTGGGCCCATTTTCATACCGTAGCTAAATACAGTTCACAGCAAATAAAAAAAGTTTACTAGCAATCAAAAAATGTAATTACTTGAACTATATCCCAAGATTTTGAGTACTTCCTTTTGAAGCTTTTTTATAAAGGTTAACTTCATTATGCAAACACCACTTAGCAACAGAAGCAACAACAGCACTAAAAGTCTCTCTAAATGAGGAGTGATATGTGCTGTACTAACTTTTATGACTGCAACAAATGTACCTCCAAATGTCTTTGTTTTTTGCCATAGTAAATTCCCTTTCCCTTTTAATGGAATGAGCAACAGTGTAAAGAAATGATTCGCATAAATGCAATCCTTTCACTTTACTTTATTTTCAGGGTCATTAATTTTTTAACTATTCACAAATTCAAGACGAGCTCTACCTCTACCTCTGCTATTCTGACATCCATTGTCAGATTTTTATCAATTTGGGTTTCTTGCACAACAACTTTGCAAAATTAGGATGACATAAAATTCAGTTAATAACAGAAGTTGCAAAAGAATGATGGGAAACATTTAGAGCTACTTGACAAGTTTAATGGTTGATATTTTATGATGAAGTCATTTTACGCAAGAAAACTACCGGAAACATTGTTACCATCCCTTTGCCATTGGGAGTGATAAAATGAATGGATAGATTTTCCAAGATTATCTTAAGAAAAGGAGTGATTGGTATTAAATAGAAATTAAATTTTGACATTTTCTATAGAAATAAAATTTTGACAAAATTTTCTATAGAAATAAAATTTTGAGAAAATTTTCTATAGAAATAAAATTTTGAGAAAATTTTCTATAGAAACACAATTTTGAGAAAATTTTCTATACAAATAAAATTTTGAGAAAATTTTCTAAAGAAATAAAATTTTGACAACATTTTCTATAGAACTAAATTTTGACAAAATTTTCTATAGAAATAAAATTTTGAGAAAATTTTCTATGGAAATAAAATTTTGACAAAATTTTCTATAGAAATGAAATTTTAGAAAAATTTTTAATATAAAAATAAAATTTTGACAAAATTTTCTATAGAAATAAAATTTTGACAAAATTTCCTATAGAAATGAAATTTTGATAAAATTGTCTTTACAAATAAAATGTTGACAACATTTGCTATAGAAATAACATTTTGACAAAATTTTCTATAGAAATAAAATTTTGACAAAATTTTCTGTAGAAATAAAAATATTGATAACATTTTCTATAGAATAAAAATTTTGGCTTAATTTTCAATAGAAATAAAATTTAGACAAAATTGTCTATAGAAATAAAAATTTTGACAAAATTTTCTATAGAAATGAAATTTTGATAAAATTGTCGTTACAAATAAAATTTTGACAACATTTGGTATAGAAATAAAATTTTGACAAAATTTTCTGTAGAAATAAAATTGTGACACAATTTTCAATAGAAATAAAATTTTGAAAAAATTTTTTATAGAAATAAAAATATTGGCAAAATTTTCTAAAAAAATAAAATGTTGACAAAATTTTGTATAGAAATAAAATGTTGACAAAATTTTCTATAGAAATAAAAATTTTGACGAAATTTTCTATAGAAATAAAAGTTTTGACAAAATTGTCTATAGAAATAAAAATTTTGACAAAATTTTCTATAGAAATAAAATTTTGAAAAAATTTTCTATAGAAATAAAATTTTGGCAACATTTGCTATAGAAATAAAATTTTGATAAATTTATCTTTAGAAATACTATTTTGACAAAATTTTCTACAGCAATAAAATTTTGACAAAATTTTGTACAGAAATAAAATGTTGACAAAATTTTGTATTGAAATACAATTTTCTCAAAATTTTCTATAGGAATAAAAATATTGACAAAATTTTCTATAGAAATAAAATTTTGACATAATTTTCTATAGTAATAAAAATTTTGACAAAATTGTCTATAGAAATAAAAATTTTGACAAAATTTTCTATACAAATAAAATTTTGAAAAAATTTTCTATAGAAATGAAATTTTGATAAAATTGTCTTTATAGAAATAAAATTTTAACAACATTTGCTATAGAAATAAAATTTTGATAAAATTGTCTTTAGAAATACAATTTTGACAAAATTTTCTACAGCAATAAAATTTTGACAAAATTTTGTACAGAAATAAAATGTTGACAAAATTTTGTATTGAAATAAAATGTTGACAAAATTTTCTATAGAAATAAAAATTTTGACAAAATGTTCTATAGAAATCAAATTTTGACAAGATTTTCTATAGAAATAAAATTTTGACAAAATTTTCTATAGAAATACAATTTTCTCAACATTTTCTATAGGAATAAAAATATTGACAAAATTTTCTATAGAAATAAAATGTTGACAATATTATCTATCGAAATAAAATTTTGACAAGATTTTCTATACAAATAAAATTTTGCCAAAATTTTCTATAGAAATACAATTTTCTCAAAATTTTCTATAGGAATAAAAATATTGACAAAATTTTCTATAGAAATAAAATTTTGACATAATTTTCTATAGTAATAAAAATTTTGACAAAATTGTCTATAGAAATAAAATTTTGAAAAAATTTTCTATAGAAATGAAATTTTGATAAAATTGTCTTTACAAATAAAATTTTGACAACATTTGGTATAGAAATAAAATGTTGACAAAATTTTCTATAGAAATAAAGTTTTGACAAAATTTTCTGTAGAAATAAAATTGTGACAAAATTTTCTATAGAAATAAAATTTTGACAAAATTTTTTATAGAAATAAAAATTTTGAAAAATTTTTCTATAGAAATAAAATTTTGACAACATTTGCTATAGAAATAAAATTTTGATAAAATTGTCTTTAGAAATACAATTTTGACAAAATTTTCTACAGAAATAAAATGTTGATTAAATTTTCTATAGAAATAAAATGTTGACAAAATTTTCTATAGAAAGAAAAATTTTGACAAATTTTCTATAGAAATACAATTTTGACAAAATTTTCTATAGAAATAAAAATATTGACAAAATTTTCTATAAAAATAAAAATGTTGACAAAATTTTCTACAGAAATAAAATTTTTCTATAGAAATAAAATTGTGACAACATTTGCTATAGAAATAAAATTTTGATAAAATTGTCGTTAGAAATACAATTTTGACAACATTGTCTACAGAAACAAAATTTTGACTAAATATTGCATAGAAATAAAATGTTGTCAAAATTTTCTATAGAAATAAAATTTTGACAAAATTTTCTATAGAAATAAAAATGTTGACAAAATTTTCTATAGAAATAAAATTTTGACAATATTATCTATAGAAATAAATTTTTGACAATATTATCTATCGAAATAAAATTTTGACAAGATTTTCTATAGAAATACAATTTTGACAACATTTGCTATAGAAATAAAATTTATTGTTGTTTTTTTTGATCTCAGCTTAAAGCCATGCATTGACTAAACTACAAGTGTAGCTTAACCAACAGAGGAAAAGTATGCTTGTCAAATTTATTTGGGCAAAGCCCTATAGACTGCAAGATGGTTGAATGTACAGCTGTTTCGGAATTACCACATTCCTCATCAGCATCCTCTACTTGCAGCAAAACTATCAACCAATTATCAGAATAAATTCGGGTAATTCACTCAACCCAACGTGAACTACACTTGAACCTCCCGAAAAAGGGTTTGATAGTCGGCTACTGCCTAAACAAATTTGCCAGCATATCTCTTTTCCTTTGCCAAACTCAAATCATCGATTTGAATGTATGCTGGCAAATTTGTTTAGGCAGTAGCCGACTATCAAACCCTTTTTCGGGAGGTTCAAGTGTAGTTCACGTTGGGTTGAGTGAATTACCCGAATTTATTCTGATAATTGGTTGATAGTTTTGCTGCAAGTAGAGGATGCTGATGAGGAATGTGGTAATTCCGAAACAGCTGTACATTCAACCATCTTGCAGTCTATAGGGCTTTGCCCAAATAAATTTGACAAGCATACTTTTCCTATGTTGGTTAAGCTACACTTGTAGTTTAGTCAATGCATGGCTTTAAGCTGAGATCAAAAAAACAACAATAACGATTGAAGAGAAGCCAACAATAAATTTTAACAAAAATTGGTATTAAGTACACTTTTATTTCCTGGAGATCAAATAGTCCCCAAAAATTATAAACAAGTATTTTAAACGGTCTTTTCATATGTTGTCAATAGCCTAGAGGGACAAAAAGAACACATATTAGTGGCAACACTGGCGTCAGCTGTTTAAGCGCAAGGACTGAAAATGACCGACATTGGCGTTTGTGATTCCGGACCAAATAATTCTTCCAATGAGGTTGACTTTTTCATCTGATTTGCAAGTAGCTTAAATGGGGGAAAAATAACCGACACTATACATTTTCATAAAATTTTCCTGGATTTATATTGGAACACTAACTCCTTCTTACAATTATAACTAACTAACCTGAAACCCTTAAATTTCCATTTCACCATTATGATGCTTAACTAATGCCCACAAATGACTGTATTATTGTGTATATTTGTTTTTTGAGTTTACTTAATTTTTTTTATTTCTATTTAGTTTTTGCCATAAAAACTTAATCACAGAGATTTTCGTAGAATATTTAATAGGACATGCAATGATTGTGGCTTTTTGTGCAACCATTACCATCAATTGGTCTTTGTGGTTATAGTCCATAAAGCAAACCTTTTTTTAACGCCTTTGATATATGTTTTCTCCCCACATTTTTTTGATTATTCAAATAATTATAATTTATGCATATTTCATTTCGTGGGCAAATATGCAAATGCAAAATATTTGTTGGCATTTTTTTTTTGACAAATTGTTCTGGTTGTTATAGCCCTGTTACAGGCCCCCTTGTTGTTTTCCACTCTAAAAAAGGCTAAATATTTTTTTGTCAAAGGTAATGGAAAATTAATCCCAAAAAGTTTTATTCCTGGTTTTCACAAAGTTTTTCGAAAGCTACAACATAAAAGGCTTTTAATCAAATATTTTCCTTTTGTTCTTCTAAGGGACAAAAGAAAACCTAGGGCAAATAAAAAAATAAAAAAATTTTCATTAGATACAACCACAGTAACAGATGTTCATGTAGGACTATCAGCTGAAACAAAAAAAAAAAAAAAAAAAACAAGAAAAAAATATGAAGCATGTTTCTAAAAAAATACAAAAAGTTTTTTTTTGGCGGCTTCTATGAAAAAAAGCCAAAGAGGGATTTAAAAGAATAAAAACTGGTATAAATTTGCCACAGGGATTATTCTTTAATTGTATGAGTTTTTAAGAAGATATTTCATGGTAATGCAATGAATCCCAAAAAAAATTAATTAAAGAGTCTTTAAATATAACCTAAATTAAATTAATTAAATATAATATAAAATAGTGGCGGAAAGTATTCTCCTATTTTTTATCAAACTTATCAATTATCTACAAAAGGCATGATATGATGAAAAAAAGGATTTTTTCTATTTCTAATTAAATTCCAGTTGAGTTTTGCCATTTCTCCGCTGAGTCATTTTTCCATCAAGTAAAGATTTTGTGGTTTATCGGCGAAAACAGCGAGAAATTTATCGGCGTGGGTAGCCAGTGTGGGATCAATTGATTCCCATGAGCCGAGAATTGTGTCATAAACGGCCTATATAAAGGTCCGACAAGGTGATTGTATAATGCCACTGTAACGAAGAGACTTTCCCCTCTTTTGGCTAAGGTAAGCTCACGAGACCAGGCGGTGTCACTTAAAGGTTTTGTTTCTTGAACAGAGAAGAGCGAGAGGGAAAGTTTATGATTTTGGAGGAAAAAATGACATTTATTGTGAATGGAAAGTATGGTAAAACTATCTTGACACCAGCGGACCCTGGGTATTGGATCAGTCGACACTGCCAGAGGTTTAAAGAGACCCAGCGCTCCTCGGACTTGGTAGTCAGCAGATGGTTTGTTTTCTCGGCGAGGGCTTTGTGGTGGCGTGCGTGTTAGCAGGTTGAAAGTTGCATCCTCCTTGCGGTCGGACGGGGAGTCGGGACCAGGTTTCCCCTCGACTTTTTTGGAGTTTTATTTTTTTCTTCGGAAAATAAAACTCATTTTTAGACGATAAAGGTGAGTACTATGTTCGGGGTTTTCACCAAAACACTAAATTAAAAGTACAAATATATTTAGGAAGACGATTATATTTTGATCAAGTCTTGCAAAATAATGGATGGAAAAGATCCAAGCAATTGATTGTAAATAATTTTATATTTCTAAATTAATTAATTAAAAAAAGTAACCGTGAAAACAAGCTGGTTTTCAGCTTGAAAACTGAACATAGTACTCAGCTTAAGTTAAAAATTATTTTAGGAACATCTTAATTTACCTTTACCGCAGACGGGATGGAATTCATCCTACTTGATGCTAAAAAACTTAATGCGTTATAAATCCTTCTGATTGAAAAATGTCGATGCCGCAGAGCAAGCAGAGCAATTATTTTATAGCGATTTCTTTAAAATATGGCTTCAAATGAAGCTAGAAATTCGTCGAAGCCGCCAGCTCAGAATTTATGACAATATTAGAACGGCGTGAAAAATTGCTGCTAAAAAATCCAACACTCCTTGCTGGCTTATATTTGATCCGCGTCTTCAGCGCATCATAGCGAAGGAGCCTGCAACCCAAGAAAGCGTGGGAAGAGCATTCTCTGCTCCTAAATTGGTAATGAGCGACCTGTGTTTAAATCTTTCCGTTGAATATTTGGAAAACAATATGTTCGTTAAATTAAATAAATAAATTAATACAAACTTAATGTGAGATAAACTCAATAAAACAAGAAACTGTAAAAAAATGAATATGAGTGTTATTTAAGACGAAAAAAATAAAACTCCTGAAAAGAGTTTTATTTTCCGAAGAAAAAAATAAAACTCCAAAAAAGAGTATTATTTTCTGAAGGAAAAAATAAAACTCATAAAAAAGAGTTTATTTATGACCTTTTATTTTTACGTTGCAAAATAACCGTTAACTTTTGAGTTGGGAGTGTTTTTTTTAATATCACCATAGATTCTGAAAGAGCTTTCCGAGATTGGTATATTACAATATAGGTCTCCGTTGACTCTAACATGAAGAGTTTTTGAGTTTAAATTTTCTGGATAACAGTTATTTACGGTCCCTGAAATTTTGACAAAATTTCTTATGGAAATAAAATTTTCTATGAAAGTAAAATTTTAACATAATTTTTTATGGAAATAAAATTTTGACAAATTGTCTATACAAATAAAATTTGGAGAAAATTTTCTATAGGAATAAGATTTTGACAAAATTTTCTATAGAAATAAAATTTGAAGAAAAATTTATATAGAAATAAAATTTTGAAAAAATTTTCTATGGAAATAAAGTTTGGAGAAATTTTTCTATGGAAATAAAATTTTGACAAAAATTCTTGTGGAAATAAAATTTTGACAAAATTTTCTATGGAAATAAAATTTTGACATAATTTTTTATGGGAAAAAAATTTGAAGAAAATTTTCTATAAAAATAAAATTTTGACGAAATTGTCTATGGAAATAAAATTTGAAGAAAAATTTATATAGAAATAAAATTTGAAGAAAAATTTGTATAGAAATAAAATTTTGAAAAAAATTTCTTTGGAAATAAAATTTTAAGCAAAATTTATATAGAAATAAAATTTTGAAAAAATTTTCTATGGAAATAAAATTTGAAGAAATTTTTCTACGAAATAAAATTTTGACAAAATTTCCTACGGAAAAAAATTTTTGATAAAATTTTCTATGGAAATAAAATTTTGAAAAAATTTTCTATGGAAATAAAATTTTGACATAATTTTCTATGGAAATAAAATTTGGAGAAAATTTTCTATGGAAATAAAATTTTGACAAAATTTTCTATGGACATACAATTTTGACAAAATTTTCTATGGAAATAAAATTTGGAGAAATTTTTCTACGGAAATACAATTTTGACAAAATTTCTTATGGAAATAAAATTTTGACATAATTTTCTATGGACATACAATTTTGACAAAATTTTCTATGGAAATAAAATTTTTACAAAATTTTCTATGGAAATAAAATTTTGACATAATTTTCTATGGACATACAATTCAGACAAAATTTTCTATGGAAATAAAATTTTGACATAATTTTCTATGGAAATAACATTTGGAGAAATTTTTCTATGGAAATAAAATGTTGACAACATTTTCTATGGACATAGACTTTTTTTTCTAGGAAATAAAATTTTGACAAAATTTCATACGGAAAAAAAATGTTGATAAAATTTTCTATGGACATAAAATGTTGACAAAATTTTCTATGGAAATAAAATTTTTTCTATAAAAATAAAATTTTCTATGGAAATAAGAACAAGTATATACGGCCGTAAGTTCGGCCAGGCCGAAGCTTATGTACCCTCCATCATGGATTGCGTAGAAACTTCATCTAAACACTGCCATCCACAATCGAATTACTTAAGTTGCGGTAAAGCTTGCCGATGGCAAGGTATATTAAAACCTCCTAACACCATCTTCTAAATTGTATGTAAGTCCATACGTGGTATATATTAAATCAAAAAAGGTCGATGTAATACGTATATAATTCAGTTTGACAAAGTAGACATAAAATTTTGACAAAATTTTCTACAGAAATAAAATTTTAACAAAATTTTCTATAGAAATAAACTTTTGACAAAATTTTCTATAGAAATAAAATCTTGGTAGGTTATTTTTGGCTCGAGTGGCAACCATGATTATGAACCGAATAAAATTTGAACAAAATTTTCTATAGAAATAAAATTTTGATAAAATTTTCTATAGAAATAAAATTTTGATAAAATTTTCTATAGAAATAAAATTTTGACAATGATGAAAATTTTATTATGAACCGAATAAAATTTTAACAAAACTTTCTCTAGAAATAAAATTTTAACAAAACTTTCTCTAGAAATAAAATTTTGACAAAATTTTCTATAGAAATAAAATTTTGGTAGATTATTTTTGGCTCTAGTGGCAACCATGATTATGAACCGATATAGACCAATTTTTGTGTGATTGGACCAATTTTGGTATGGTTGTTAGCGACCATATACTAACACCACGTGCCTAATTTGAACCGGATCGGATGAATTTTGCTCTTCCAAGAGGCTCCGGAGGTCAAATCTGGAGAATGTTTTATATGGGGGCTATATATAATTATGGACCGATATGGACAAATTCTGGCACGGTTGTTAAAGATCATATACTAACACCATGTTCCAAATTACAACCGGATTGGATGAAATTTGCTTCTCTTGGAGACTTCGCAAGCCAAATCTGGGGATCGGTTTATATGGGGGCTATATATAATTATGAACGGATGGAACAATGCATGGTTGTTAGAGACCATATACCAATATCATGTACCAAATTTCAGGCGGATCGGATGAAATTTGCTTCTCTTTGAGGCTCCGCAACCCAAATCTGGGGATCGGTTTATATGGGCGCCATATATAATTATGGACCGATGTGGACCAATTTTTGCACGGTTGTTAGAGACCATATACCAATACCATGTACCAAATTTCAGCCGGATCGGATGCAATTTGCTCCTCTTTGAGGCTTCGCAAGCCAAATCTGGAGATCGGTTTATATGGGGTCTATATATAAATATGGACCGATGTGGACCAATTTTTACATGGTTGTTAGAGACCATATACCAACATCATGTACAAAATTTCAGCCGGATCGGATGAAATTTGCTTCTCTTTTAGGCTCCGCAAGCCAAATCTGGGGATCGGTTTATATGGGGGCTATATATAATTATGGACCGATGTGGACCAATTTTTGCATGGTTGTTAGAGACCATATACCAACAGCATATACCAAATTTCAGCCGGATCGGATGAAATATGCTTCTGTTAGAGGCTCCACAAGCCAAATCTGAGGGTCCCTTTATATGGGGGCTATACGTAAAAGTGGACCGATATGGCCCATTTTCAATACCATCCGACCTACATCGATAACAACTACTTGTGCCAAGTTTCAAGTCGATAGCTTGTTTCGTTCGGAAGTTAGCGTGATTTCAACAGACGGACGGACGGACATGCTTAGATCGACTCAGAATTTCACCATGACCCAGAATATATATACTTTATGGGGTCTTATAGCAATATTTCGATGTGTTACAAACGGAATGACAAAGTTAATATACCCCCATCTTATGATGGAGGGTATAAAAATTTCTATAGAAATAAAATTTTGACAAAATTTTCTATAGAAATAAAATATTGACAAAATTTTCTATGGAAATAAAATTTTGACAAAATTTTCTATATGCTGATCAGCATTTTTGTTCTTATGTGGAAGCCAAAAATTTGGTTGGTTCTCTGATTGAGTCAAAACATATGTAACTATTTCGTCGCGGAAGTTGCCAGAAAGATAGGAAAGAATAGTCTGGTACAATTTGTTTTTTGCAGAACAAATTCTCAAACATTTAAAAAAGTACATATTTGTGAATAATTGCTAATACATTTGTGGATAATTTCCCCTTTTGTATCTTGTGCTTTCATTGTTTCGCCTACAAATAGGCAAAGAAATTGTTCTATAGCAGGTAAGCCGGGTTACTTTTCTGAATATTAAATTTCAACGAATGCGTTTAAGTGTAATTACGATAAAATGATTGTAAAGTTATTGAGATTAAGTCGAATGACGGATTGAGTTTAAAGACGAGTGGCTTTTTCCTCGCCATATGGATACCGCCATAGCAATGGACAATACTTTGAATGATCAGTCTTACAATTTTTTATCAGAATCTATTCCCAAACATTAAAAAACGCATTTTTAACTTGCGCTCGAATAGGTCATTTAAAGGTTATTTTTTAAAACAAAAATTTGTTTCTTAATATTAAGGAAAAGTGCCCGTACTCCAAAGACATGCATATGTCGATAACGGATAGATGTGAATTTCAGAGACAACCTACTTTTTAGAAAAAAAACAAAATTAGAACAAAAACTAAAATTAAAATTAATCTTAAAATTATAATTTCAGTATTTCAAAGAAATTTGTTCTTAATGTTGCGTAAATTTTGTGTCACAAAAATGGACTAATATTTTTTCTCTGCACTAGTGCGTGTTTACTTTTTTTTTTACAACAATACTCCATGCTATATTTATTAATTGTATATGAAGAGTTATTCCTAATATAGATATGGCTGACAGAGACTAGAGGATAATTATTAATTAAAATTTGCATGACAAGATAGGCATTTTGCTGTCATTTGTGCGTATACAAACCTACCAACATTCAAGCTATTTATAGCAAATAAATATGAAAACAAAAATTACAACTTCAGAAAAAACTGGACACATTCATGTGGCAACTGTCAATGAGTTTGATAGTGTTGCGATATTTTAATAGCTGTCATATGCAGGCCAACTGCTTGGCATGGCAAGACTACGAGTAAAAAGTTGTAGATAATCAAGCAGACAATGTGAGGCCTAATGAAAAGTTATAAGGGCTCATAATAAACTTTTTTTCCTGTTTTCTGCGAAATAAACGAACCTAATGGAAATAGAACCAGGTGGTGAATCATGCTCAAGGTCTAAATGTGCCATCAACCGGGTATGTGATCCAATTAATTTTGGTTTTTCTTCTGCTGGTAAGATGCGTAAAAGGCAGATAACGAAACATAAGAAAAACATCCAACTTGAATTATTTATTCCTTTTTGTTTGGGAAAAAAAAACTGAAAATAACCCCGATATAACCTGGTGTCAAGTACACACTTATTGTTTTGTATTATGCATAAGTGTGTGTGTGAGTACGCTTAAGCATAGAGTTAAGTTGGTATATGTTTGCTTGTTTTGATATTTGTATTGTGTATGTTAAAGTACCCCACTTCCGGAAACGGATACAAGAAATAAAAGAGCCTCCAAAAAGGATGGAAAATACAAATACACAATGATGATGATGATGGCAACGACGACGATGGCGGCGACTACAACGATGACAATACACACAGTGATAACAATTGTAGAAGCAATGAAATAGGCTTAATAAGGACCAAAGCTACTCTAACAATAAAAATGCTTAGAGTAATGTCAAAAATAACAACAATGAGGGGTTACATTAAAATAGAAAGACTAGTGAGAGTGTATAGTAACAAGAATAACAACAACAACAAGTAATAATAATAATAATAACAACAACAACATGTGTTCATGAACAATCATACATATCAAAATAGAAATGTCAACTGGTAACTTGGTAAGGACAGACAAAAGGGGGGGAAAAATGCTGAACTTTTGCTTTTTCATTGAAGGGGCTAACTACTATTAGAATAAATACATATTAGAGTGGGACGAAAGTAGGTTCAAAACAAACAAGGAACCCTGGAAACTGTATTCGTGTAATAACCACGGTTGCCGCAGTTTGTAAAATTCTAGCAAAAATCGTAGATTCTTTACTGTTTGGTAGATATTGTAAAATATAGAAAAACATTTTACGTAAAACTAAAAAATTTTCTATAGAAATAAAATTTTGACAACATTTTCTATAGAAATAAAATTTTGACAAAATTTTCTATAGAAATAAAATTTTGACAAAAATTTTTATGGAAATAAAATTTTGACAAAAATTTTTACAGAAATAAAATTTTGACAAAATTTTTATATAAATAAAATTTTGACAAAAATTTTTACATTAATAAAATGTTGACAAAATTTTCTATAGAAATAAAATTTTGACAAAATTTTCTATAGGAATATATTTTTGACAAAATTTTCTATAGTAATAAAATTTTGAGAAAATTTCCTATAGAAATAAAATTTTGACAAAATTTTCTATAGAAACAAAATTTTGACAAAAAATTTTATGGAAATAAAATTTTGACAAAAATTTTTATAGAAATAAAATTTTGACAAAATTTTTTATAGAAATAAAATTTTGACAAAAATTTTTATATAAATAAAATTTTGACAAAAATTTTTACATAAATAAAATGTTGACAAAATTTTCTATAGAAATAAAATTTTGACAACATTTTCTATAGAAATATATTTTTGACAAAATTTTCTATAGAAATAAAATTTTGAGAAAATTTCCTATAGAAATAAAATTTTGACAAAATCTTCTATAGAAATACAATTTTAACAAAATCTTCTACAGAAATAAAATTTTGAGAAAAGTTTCTATAGAAATAAATTTTTTTTTTAAATTTTTTTTTTCTATAAATAGAATGTTGACAAAATTTTCAATAGAAATAAAATTTTGACAAAATTTTCTATAGAAATAAAATCTTGACAACAATTTTTATTGAAATAAAATTTTGACAAAATTTTCTCTAGAAATAAAATTTTGACAAAATTTTCTATAAAAATAAAATAAACAAACAAGGAACAGTTTGTAAAATTCTACCAAAAATCTTAGATTTTTTACTGTTTGGTAGATATTGCAAAATATAGACAAAAATTTTACGTAAAACTAAAAAATTTTTATAGAAATAAAATTTTGACAAAATTTTCTATAGAAATAAAATTTTGACAAAATTTTCAATAGAAATAAAATTTTGACAAAATTTTCTCTAGAAATAAAATTTTGACAAAATTTTCTCTAGAAATAAAATTTTGCCAACAATTTTTATAGAAATAAAATTTTGCCAACAATTTTTATAGAAATAAAATTTTGACAAAATTCTCCATAGAAATAAAATTTTGACAAAATTTTCTATAGAAATAATATTTTGAAAAAATTTTTATAGAAATAAAATTTTGATAAAATTTTATATAGAATTTAAATTTTGACAAAATTATCTATAAAATACAATTTTGACAAAATTGTCTATAAAAATAAAATTTTGACAAGATTTTCTATAGAAATAAAAGTTTGAGAAAAGTTTCTATAGAAATACAATTTTTAGAAAAGTTTCTATAGAAATAAAATTTTTAGAAAAGTTTCTATAGAAATAAAATTTTGACAAAATTTTCTCTAAATAGAATGTTGACAAAATTTTCAATAGAAATAAAATTTTGACAAAATTTTCTCTAGAAATAAAATTTTGAAAAATTTTCTATAGAAATAAAATTTTGATAAAATTATCTATAAAATAAAATTTTGACAAAATTTTCTATAAAAATAAAATTTTGACTAGATTTTCTATAAAAATAAAATTTTGACAAGATTTTCTATAGAAATAAAAGTTTGAGAAAAGTTTCTATAGAAATAAAATTTTTAGAAAAGTTTCTATAGAAATAAAATGTTGACAAAATTTTCTATAGAAATAAAATTTTGACAAACTTTTCTATAAATAGAATGTTGACAAAATTTTCAATAGAAATAGAATGTTGACAAAATTTTCAATAGAAATAAAATTTTGACAAAATTTTCTATAGAAATAAAATTTTGACAAAATTTTCTATAAATAGAATGTTGACAAAATTTTCAATAGAAATAAAATTTTGACAAAATTTTCTCTAGAAATAAAATTTTGACAAAATTTTCTATACAAATAAAATTTTGACAAAGTTTTTTATAGAAATAAAATTTTGACAAAATTTTCTATAGAAATAACATTTTGACAAAATTTTCTATAGAAATAAAATTTTGACAAAATTTTCTATAGAAATACAATTTTGACAAAATTTTCTATTGACAAAATTTTCTAAGAAATAAAATTTTGACAAAATTTTCTATAGAAACAAAATTTTCTATAGAAATAAAATATTGACAAAATTTTCTATAGAAATAAAATTTTGACAAAATTTTCTATAGAAATAAAATTTTGACAAAATTTTTTATAGAAATGAAATTTTGAGAAAAGTTTCTATAGAATTATATTGTTCGGCTACCAAATTATGTTCTCTCAATTTTATGATGAAAACAAATATTTTGTTTGCTGCGGAAGAAAGCTGTACCAAAAAAAAGCTTTTAATCTTTATGACAACAGAGAATTTTATAGCAAGACATTAGCTCAAAATAACGCTTCTCAAGTTTTATCACGCTTAAGGAAACACTCTTTATAAGAGGAATTACATTCTCCAACTTACTAACTCTTACAAAAAACACGCACAAATTCTTGTGTCATTCATTTCAACATCTTTATTGTATGTGAATGTTTAACCGACTATTCACTGATGTATGTTGTATGTATGAATGTATGTCGGGACATACAAACAAATTCATTTTTCTATGAATTATATGGTGTGAGTGTAAACTGTATTTGCCGAAAGCCTATTTAGCATTACCCAGTGTAAGTGAGAGGACACCCATATGAGTACAAATGTGTGTGCATGTGTGTGTTTGTTTATATCCACACATCTCTGTTGAGTTTGCGAAAGACTAGGAATACTAGCATTCAAATAACACTTTTAGACATGTATGTATGGATGTGTTGACATATGAGAATCTGTTTGTCTCCACATCCGTATGTCACATCACAGTGAGTGTATACAAGAGAGTGTGTGTGCGTTATTTTGCCATGAATCTTCTACAGGCCATTTGAATGCGTTGTTGATGACCCCAATTTGTAAGCGACAGTATTTTCCTTCTTCTTTTTGTTTCGCTATCTCTATGACATTCTCACTTGTCTCCTGCTTCTAAGCTGTGATGTGTTGTAAAGTTATTTATTTATTGTTGTTGTTGTTGATGTTGTATTGTGAGTAGTTATCATTGTTTCCGGTTAGAAAAAGTCAAGTGTGTCAACGTTTCGGGTTCAGTTGGTCAAACCATAATGCATTCGAAAACGTAATGGAAATCTTTGACTGTTACCTAACGACAAGAAGTAAATCAGGTTAAGGTGTCACATGAACGTATTTAGTTCACATAAATCATCTCTGGTAAATTGGGTTATTGTCAATTTAAGCAACATTTCTGTTTTGCAAGCTTATGGCTAACAAGTTTATGGCTAAAAATAATGAAAGAACTAAATTGAAAGGAATTTTGGCAAATCGAAAAAGTTTACATTTACAGTAGAAGCTCTCAGAAGTGGTCTATAGAAATAAAATTTTGACACAATTTTCTATAAATAAAATTTTGACATAACTTTCTATAGAAATAAAATATTGACATAGTTTTCTATAGAAATAAAATTGTGACAAAATTTTCTATAGAAAAAAAATTTTGACAAAATTTTCTATAGAAAAAAAATTTTGACAAAATTTTCTATAGAAATACAACATTGACAAAATTTTCTATAGACATAAAATTTTGACAAAATTTTCTATAGAAATACAATTTTGACATAATTTTCTATAGAAATAAAATTTTGACAACATTTTCTGTAGAAATAAAATTTTGACAAAATTTTCTATAGAAAAAAATTGGCAATATTTTCTATAGAATTAAAAAAAAATCTATAGAAATAAAAAAATTTCCATGAAAATAAAATTTTGACAAAATTTTGTGTAGAAATAAAATTTTGACAAAATTTTGTACAGAAATAAAATTTTGACAAAATTTTCTATAGAAATAAAATTTTGACAAAATTTTCTATAGATATAAAATTTTGACAACATTTTCTATAGAAATAAAATTTTGACAAAATTTTCTATAGAAAAAAAATGTTGACAAAATCTTCTATAGAAATAAAAAAAAAACAAAATTTTTATAGAAATAAAAAAAAATCTCCATGAAAATAAAATTTTGACAAAATTTTCTATAGAAATAAAATTTGACAAAATTTTTATATAGAAATAAAATTTTGACAAAATTTTCTATAGAAATAAAATTTTGAAAACATTTTCTATAAAAAGAAAATTTTGACAACATTTTCTATAGAAATACAATTTTGTCCAAATTTTCTATAGAAAAAAAATTGACAAAATTTTCTATAGAAATAAAAAAAAATCCATGAAAATAAAATTTTGACAAAATTTTCTATAGAAATAAAATTTTGAAAAAATTTTTTATAGAAATAAAATTTTGACAAAATTTTCCATAAAAATAAAATTTTGACAAAATTTTCTATAGAAATAAAATTTTGACAAAATTTTTTATAGAAATAAAATTTTGACAAAATTTTCCATAAAAATAAAATTTTGACAAAATTTTCTATAGAAATAAAATTTTGACAAAATTTTCTATAGAAATAAAATGTTGGCAAAATTTTTATCAAAAACTTCAAAATATTTTTTTTTAAATTTGGTAGATGTTTGGTGAAATTTTCTTCAAATTTTGGTAGATTATTTTAGACAATAGTGGCAACCGTGATTGCATCGCGTCCAAAAAGAGATCAAAAAAAGGTAACAACATCAGAAATGATCCAAAATTTGAAGGTCTGCTCTGATCGAAATCCCTGCTGCAGTGGTTATTGTTGTAAAAGGTTTTTTTTGCGATTTCATCCATTTTTGTTTTGTATTTTGGTACATCAGCTTCAGTATCCAGATCAGGGAACTCTGCAACTAAAATGGGATGTGTCAAGAGTGATCTGATGGTGAGTCGGGAAGGTTTAGCTGAGCGAGCAAAAAAGTGACGCAGGTCATGTGACCCTTGGTTGCAGATGGGACACCCGCTGTGATCTATCACTGATAGGTAGGAAATGAAACGGCTACTTTTGGCTGATTTATCTTTCCTTAGTGTAGTCAATATTTCTGAGAGTTTCTAAGCTCCCTGGTACACATCTTGTTACTCTCCTTTCGGTTTCGGATGTTCCTTCTGAAATTTTGAGCTTCGTATAGAATCGGGCAGAACTCATTAACAATTCACATGTGTCGGTAATAACAGTCGTTCACCATACGCAAGGTAACCAAACCATATGCCTCCTACATACAGATGATGACTTCCCCCTGGTATCCCTTAAACGCTGCAGAAAAGTTCCGTTTGAACTCTCAAAAGTTTACAACTATGATAAGTAAATGTGATGTTTCTTACATGAGATCTTGGGATACTACATCTAGTTGAACAAACTTTCACTTATTCCCCAACAATCGTCATTCTCTCCAACTCTTTATAACATATGCTAAACTTTCCGTTTCTCCCCCGGTTGTGCAGAACAGAGAGTTCTAGTGAAAACATGAAATTGCAATCAGGGTGTTTTAATTGCAATTTACAAATGAACTTGAGCAAAGTTGGTGCATGTGCATGGCAACAGTTGGTATTCTAGGAATAACTTTCTCTTCTCCCCTTCACAATAGTATTCACCATAAATCGAGAAATTCATAAAACTGGAGCAAATATTCCAAGCACATGCATACAATATCTTAACAAAAAAAAAACAAAAATGCAACTCACAACCATTGCACATTACAGTGCGTTAGATTGTAATTAAATGGGGAGCATAGCATACGCTGTCTGTCATGATGAAGAAAAATAATTAAATTTTGTTATACCCTCCAATGCAAGCGTGTGGTATGTTATTACTTTCATATGGCTGGAATTCCAAAAGTCATATTGAAGTTTAAATCAGTAAGATTGGATTTTAAATGAAAAAGTTATTGACATTTTACAACAACCATTAAAAAATTAATAGCAATCATACGCCACATGGTATATGATTTGAAATCGATTAGTTTTCAAAGCTTCATCGAAGGTAGAGAACTATGTCATTTGATATAACCGAAAATTAAACCAGCTTTGAAATGTTTTTCGAGACCTAGAATATGTTATAACCGTGATCAGTAAGTGGTTGGGGCTCATGGCTATATGAACAGCCAGGTTATTTGAATCACGATATCTGAGCTGACCCTGGTGTTAACGGGCAGCTTCGGCAAGAAGCCGTTATGTAAGCATGTTTGCCATAGTTCGTAGAATTCTACCTACAAAAGTTAGATATTTTACGTTCCTTTCCATTTAAGAGGTACTTCAGTTTTCTTTATAACAATAATTTTTTTTAACAAAATTTTCTGTAGAAATTAATTTTTAAGATAATTTTCTGTGGAAATATCAATTCTCCTCAATTTTCTAAAGAAATAAAATGTTGCCAAATTTTATATGGAAATAAATTTTTGCAAAAATTTTATTTAGAAATAAAATTTTAACCAAATTTTCTATAGAAATAAAATTTTAGCCAAATTTTATACAGAAAAAAATTTTTGCGAAAATTTTATATAGAAATAAAATTTTAACCAACATTTATATAGAAATAAAAATTTTGGCTAAATTCTATATAGAAATAAAATTTTAACCAAATGTTCTATAGAAATAAAAATTTTGACTAAATTTTGTATAGAAATAAAATTTCGCAAAAATTTTATGTAGAAATAAAATTTTAACCAAATTTTATATAGAAATAAAAATTTTGACCAAATTCTATATAGAAATAAAATTTTAACCAAATGTTCTATATTTATCTTCTGAAAGATCAAAATATTTATAGTATTTATTAAACTCATCACATAGTCGGCGAACAGGATCGTTATTTTCAAAGTTTGTGCGAAAATACTGAATGCGAAGCAGTTCAAAATTACGAGTAGGTATTGACGGTATGTAGAATGAGATGCTGTTAAGAAGGAACTCAGATATAAATCTACCATTAATAACATCAACCATAAAACAGATATTCAGCATAGTACGTCTACTTTTCAGTGTAGGCAATTTGACAAGTGAAAGTCTTTTGACCAAATTTTCTATAAAAATATTTTTTTTTTCCAAAAATTTTATACAGAAATAACATTTTGACAAAATTTTCTATAGAAATAAAATTTTGACAAAATTTTCTATAGAAACAAAATTTTCGACAAAAAATTTTGACAAAATTTTCAATAGAGACAAAAATGATGACAAAATTTTTTATAGAAACAAAAATTTGACAAAAATGTCCGTAGAAACAAAAATTTTAAAAATTTTCTATAGAAACAAAAATTTTGACAAAATCTGCTATAGAAATAAAATGTTGAAAACATTTTCTATAGAAATAAAATTTTGACAAAATTTTCTATAGAAACAAAAATTTTTTATAGAAAATAAAATTTTGACAAAATTTTCTATAGCAATAAAAATTTGACAAAATTTTCTATAGAAATAAAATATTGACAAACTTTATATAGAAATAATTTTTTTGCGAAAATTTTAAATAGAAATAATTGTTGGCGAAAATTTTATATAGAAATAAATGTTTGCGGCAATTATATATATATAAAAAAATGTTAACCCAATTTTAAATAGAAATAAAATTTTAAATAGAAATAAATTTTAACCAAATTTTATATAGAAATAAAATTTTAACCAAATTATATAAAGAAATAAATTTTTGCGAAAATTTTATATAAAAATAAATTTTTGCGAAAATTTTTATATAGAAATAAAATTTTAACCAATATTTATATAGAAATAAAACTGTGGACCAAATTCTATATAGAAATAAAATTTTAACCAAATGTTCTATAGAAATAAAAATTTTGACCAAATTTTCTATAAAAATATTTTTTTCAAAAATTTTGTACAGAAATAACATTTTGACAAAATTTTCTATAGAAATAAAATTTTGACAAAATTTTCTGTAGAAACAAAATTTTCGACAAAAATTTTGATAAACATTTTGACAACATTTTCTATAGAAACAAAATTTTCTATAGAAACAAAATTTTTGACAAAATTTTCTCTAGAAACAAAAATTTTGACAAAAATTTAGAAACAAAAATGTTGACAAAATCTTCTATAGAAATAAAATGTTGAAAAAATTTTCTATAGAAAGAAAATTTGGACAAAATTTTCTATAGAAACAAAAAATTTTTATAAAAAACAAAAAAAAATATGACAAAATTTTCAATAGAAACAAAAATTTGACAAAATATTTATAGAAACAAAAATTTTGACAAAATTTTCTATAGAAATAAAAATTTGACGAATTTTTTTATAGAAATAAAATATTGACCAAAATTTATATAGAAATAAATTTTGCAAAAATTTTATATAGAAATAAATTTTTGCGACAATTTTATATAAAAAAAATGTAAACCCAATTTTAAATAGAAATAAAATTTTAAATAGAAATAAATTTTAACAAAATTTTATATAGAAATAAAATTTTAATCTAATTTTATAAAGAAATAAATTTTTGCGAAAATTTTATATAGAAATAAAATTTTGCGAAAATTGTATATAGAAATAAAATATTAACCAAATTTTATATAGAAATAAATTTTTGCGAAAATTTTATATAGAAATAAAATTTTAACCAATATTTATTTAGAAATAAAAATTTTGACCAAATTCTATATAGAAATACAATTTTAACCAAATGTTCTATAGAAATAAAAAATTTGACCAAATTTTCTATAAAAATATTTTTTTTTTTTCAAAAATTTTATACAGAAATAACATTTTGACAAAATTTTCTATAGAAACAAAAATTTGACGAAATTTTCTGTAGAAACAAAAATTTTACAAAATTTTCTATAGAAACCAAAATTTTTACAAAAATTTCTATAGAAACAAAAATTTTGACAAAATCTTCTATAGAAATAAAATGTTGAAAAAATTTTCTATAGAAATAAAATTTTGACAAAATTTTGTATAGAAACAAAAATTTGACAAAATATTTATAGAAACAAAAATTTTGACAAAATTTTATATAGAAACAAAAATTTGACAAAATTTTATATAGAAATAACATTTTAACCAAATTTTATAAAGAAATAAAATTTTAACCAAATTTTATATAGAAATAAATTTTTGCGAAAATTTTATATTGAAATAAAATTTTAACCAAATTTTCCATAGAAATAAATTTTAACCAAATTTTATATGGATATGGTTAAAGGTTAGGTTAAAGTGGATATAAAGTTTTGGGAAAATTGTATATAGAAACAAAATTTTAGCCAAATTCTAGACAGAAATACAATTTTAGCCAAATTTTATATAGATATAAAGTTTTGCGTAAATTTTATATAGAAATAAAATGTTAACCAAATTTTATATAGAAATAAAATTTTAGCCAAATTTTATATAGAAATAAATTTTTGCGAAAATTTTATATATAAACACAATTTTAACCAAATTTTATACAGAAATAAAATTATAACCAAATTTTATATAGAAATAAAATGTTAACAAAATGTTTTACACAAATTAATTTTTGCGAAAATTTTATATTGAAATAAAATGTTCACCAAATTTTCTATAGAAATGAAACAATTTTCTATAAGTTAAATATATTTAAACATTTGAATTTTCTTGTTATTTCATACTATCAAAGTCCATTGTGAATAAATTCTCCCTTTTTGTACAAGTAGTAACTTTCCCTTATTGGTGCAAGCTAAAATTTTACACATTTACAGTTCCAAGGATATTTACGCATCCAAAAAATTGTCGCTAATAAGAAGTATCATTCATTTATTCGAAGAAAAAACTTTTTTTTAAATACTAACCACAAACATTTGATCAAAACTTCAAAACAAGATTTTTTTAAATTTCCAGATTGTGGTAAAATTTTCTTTAAATTTTGGTAGATCATTTTTGGCTTGAGTAACCGTGAATGCGAGTCGAATTGTCCTTAATAAAATTAAATAGAATTATAAATAATGTTAATAAATTTTATTTACATTTAATTTATTTAATAAATAAACTAAAAAGGACTAGATTGCTTTAAGTGAATTTGCTTTAAGTGAATTTAAACTGAATGATATTTAGAAAATTCCTCGTTGAGGTTTCAACTTTATAAATTTGCACTACAGATGAGCCCCTACTTGTTTTTTTTTTTTCTAGCCATGATATCATCACTCTGTAAACTATTTTTTTTTTCTTTTTAAGATAAATGTAAATAAAAGCATTTTCAAAATAAATACAAATAAATGCAGAAAAAGAGACAGAAGCAGAGTAAGTCAAAGCCAAGGTTATGAGAATGAAGTGTCATCATAGTCAATGCAATCTACCATGCGACATATCCACGGTAAACCCTTCTCTTCTAAAAGTATTCATATTAACATTAAAGTTTCTGATACACACAAAAATTTATGAGAGCAAGGTTATGCATATGTTTTGATATATTCATGTACTTCTTAATTGTATTTACTTAGGTTTATTATGCTGTTTTTCTTTGCTGCCCTTCCACAAATGTACGGTAGAAGAGAGCAAAATTTCTTTTTCACAACAAAAAAAAAAAAAAGGTCAACAGCAATATTTCACGTTGTATGAATGAGAGTATATAGAGTGCGTGTGCATGGGTGTGTGTGAGTACGATGGTGCTGTAGCAGAGATTATAATAAGACAACATTCGTTTTGTAAGGCTAAGGTTATGTGTGTATGTGTGAGAGTGTGTGTGCGTCTATATTTCTAGTTCATGTTATTTATGACATTGAGTTGACAGTTGTCATCTAGCATTGTTCATAACACACACACACACACTCGCACACTCAACAAAAACTACACAGTAAACAGGACAATAATAATAATGATGATGTTGACGAGAGGCAAATTAAGAAGAAACCTTAGAAAATTCCTTCTACCACACGTACTACCATAAATTTATTTGCTCATCCTCTAACAAAGCCATAGACGAAACGAATACGAATGCGTTGCTATAATTCAAGGCTAAGGTGAAATGGATTTTCATCTAGGAAAATCACACAGCCCACATTATTAAATTCCTTACCACAAATACTTGACAACTAAGTTGTCTTGGCTTCTGGGTTTCTTAATACCATACATAAATATGCGAAAAACTTTCAATGTCAAAATTGTAGTAGAATTCGTCTTCAAGATTCTTTAACATAAAACAAAAATCATATACAAAATGAAGTAATAACAGAAATTGGCCAACCCTCGCAATTTCACCAATGACTGGAATATTCGTAATGAACTGTGTGGCAATGCTTGGAGATGACAGTCAATAAGGTGATGACATCAGCTTCTTTGGGATTTGATTAATCGGCTTAATCGATTTCTGATGTTTGCGCCACATTAGCTAGACATGACCATGCCATTACTTTAGCCGTACAACTCAAGGGAGTTGACTCTTAAATGGCTCCATCAATGTTCGTTTGTTCGTATGTTGTGTGTCGAACCTATAAAAGCTATGGTCAATTATTTATGTGGCAAGCCAAGAATGTGCTGATGCATGAATTTTGGCATTGATCTCTAACCTTTCCAATCAATAAACACAATCCTTTGTAATTCTATGCAAGTTCACATATGTATGTGGGTTTGGAAATACCATTGAGACATTCCATTCGGAGGGTTGTAAGAATAGATAAAGATCTAAGGTTTCTTTGTGGCAACATTAATCAGGTATGAGGTTATAAACCTACGAGAAATGGATCAATCGCAGGACTGGTACAGTACTAGTCATCAGGCACAAAAAATTGAGTGGTAGTTTTTAAATAAAATTTTGCAAATTTTTTCTATAGAAATAAAATTTTGACAATTTTTTTTACAGAAATAAAATTTTGACAAATTTTTCTATAGAAATAAAATTTGGACAACATTTTCAACAGAAATAAAATTTTGAGAAAATTTTCTATAGACATAAAATTTTAACAAAATTTTCTGTAGAAATAAAATTTTTAAGAATTATTTTTCATAGTTTCGGCTATAGGTCGATTAAAAAACATAGATATGATGTTTTTCTTTTATTTTTATTTCCAATATTTCGGTTGACTTCGTCAAATCCTTGAAAACGGTTTTGACGAAGTCAACCGAAATATTGGAAATAAAAATAAAAGAAAAATATCATATCTATGTTTTTTAATCGACCTATAGCCGAAACTATGAAAAATAATTCTTAAAGATAAATAAAAAGGTCAACGATAATCATCCAGAAATAGAAATATTGCTGTAGAAAATTTTGCTGTAGAAAATTTTGTTAAAATTTTATTTCTCTAGCCAATTTTGTCAAAATTTTATTGCATTTTTGTGTGGCTGAGTGGTAGTTTTTAAATAAAATTTTGACAAAATTTTCTATAAAAATAAGAAAAATGTGACAAAATTTAATTTGTGTGGAAAATTTTGTCCAAATTTTATGTCTATAGAAAATTTTGTCAAAATTTTATTCCTATAGAAAATTTTGTCAAAATATTATTTCTATAGAAAATTTTGTCAAATTATTATTTCTATAGAAAATTTTGTCAAAATCTTAATTCTATAGAAAATTTTATTTCTATAGAAAATTTTGACAAAATTTTATTTCTATCGAAAAATTTGTCAAAATTTTATTTCTATAGAAAATTTTATCAAAATTTTTATTTTTATAGAAAATTTTGTCAAAATATTATTATAGAAAATTTTGTCAAAATTTTATTGCTATAAAAATGTTGGTCAAAATGTTATTTCTATAGAAAAAGACAATTTTCTAAAAATTTTATTTCTATAGACAATTTTGTCAAAATTTCATATCTATAGAAACATTTTTCAAAATTTTATATCTATAGAAAATTTTCTCAAAATTTTTTGCTTCTATAGAAAATTTTGTCAAAATTTTATTTCTATAGAAAATTTTGACAAAATTTTATTTCTATAGAGAATTTTATCAAAATTTTATTTATGTAGAAAATTTTGTCAAAATTTTATTTCTATAATAAATGTTGTAAAGATTACTTCTATAAAAATTTTTCTCGAAATTTTTTACTTCTATAGAAAATTTTGTCAAGATTTTATTTCTATAGAAAATTTTATACAATTTTGACTTCTATAGAAAATTTTGTCAACATTTTATTTCTATAGAAAATTTTTTTACAATGATTTTTATAGAAAATTTTGTCCAAATTTTATTTCGTTTGAAGATTTTGTCAAAATTTTATTTATATAATAAATTTTGTCAATATTTTATTTCTATAGAAAATTTTATCAAAATTAGATTTTTATAGAAAATTTTGTCAAAATTTTATTTCTATAGAAAATTTTGTCAATTTTTATACCCTAAACCACATAGTGGTGAGGGTATAATAAGTTTGATCGGCCAAAAAATGTGCCTACCAGAAATATTGATTTTAGACCCCATTAAATATATACCGATCGACTCAGAATCACCTCCTGAGTCGATCTAGCGCTTGGTGTCCGTCCGTCCGTCTGTCCATGTATTTGTTGTTCACAGGATTCCGGTCGCAATTATTAATCGATTTTGATGAAATTTGGTACATGGAGTTTTTTGGGCACAAGGACGAACGCTATTGAATTTGGAAGAAATCGGATCAAATTTAGATATAGCTCCCATATATATGTATCGCCCGATTTCGACAAATGGGGTCACGTTGCGCGTGTTTTCAAACGGATCGTTACCAAATTTGGCAAAAGGTAATCTTTTCCATCGCCCTTCAAGTCTGCAAAATTTCATCCAAATCGGATCAGATTTAGATATAGCTCTCATATATATGTATCGCCCGATTTTCCCAAATTTGGCCACAAAACCTTTATTTATCAACCGATCTTACTCAAAGTTTGCCAAATATAATCTTCTATAGCACTTACTATATGTGCAAAAAATCATCGAAATCGGTTCAGATTTAGATATAGCTCCCATATATATGTATACCCCGATTTTCCCAAATTTTGCCATAGAACCCTTATTTATTAACCGATCTTACTAAAAGTTGGCTAGATCCAGTCCTCTATAGTACTAACTATATGTGCAGAATTTCATCGAAATCGGTTCAGATGTAGATATAGTTCCCATATATGTATCACCCGATTTTGAAAAATTCGCCCCTAATAACCTTATGTTTGACCATACAGGCCTCATTTCTTAACTAATCTCACCCAAATCTTGCACAAGGTAACCTTTTGTGGTATTAATCAAACCCGCAAAATATTATGCAAATTGGTTCAGATTTAGATATAGATTCCATATATTTACATGCATCGCTCGATTTTCCCAAATTTGGCCATAGTACTCTTATTTATTAACCAATGTTACTCAAATTTCAAATTTTGATGTACTAGCCGATCGTACTTCTACGTACTTGTAGCTCTTACATAAGAATATTGCTCGAATTTTACAAATTTGTATTTATTACCCACACTAATTTAACGATTTTCTCTTTTTTAATAATGGGCTCAATATTAGTGGCATACTAACTCCGTAGGTGCAATATCAACACAGCCAGCGTTGCTAGAAGTATATGTCGGGTTTTTCTAATATTTAGCGTCTTGTAGGGACGTAGGGCCACAATGTAGGACATTTTCACTCAATACAATTTGTAATAATTTTTACATTTTGGTGGCTCTAGAGGAGGAAATTAGAAGCCGGCAAGGCTTGATCTTTAACAAGGTGTGGTAAACTTTATTCCTGTAGAAAATTTTGTCAACATTTTATTTCTATAGAACATTTTGTCAAAATTGTATTTCTATAGAAATTTTTTTCAAAATATTATTTCTATAAAAAATTTTCTCAAAATTTTATTTCTGTGGAATTTTTTCTCAAAATTTTATTTCTATAGAATTTATTGTCAAAATTTTATTTCTATAGAAAAATTTCTCACAAAAATTTGTTTAAAGAAACTTTTTCCAAAATTTTAGTTTTATAGAGATTTAGCAAAAAAGATTACTAATTTGGGTAGAATTCTACCAACTGTGGCAACCGTGGTGGTAATACAAATTTATATTCTAAGTTATATACGTTGCATATTCATGTTTTAAGATAATAAAGTACTTAGAACCATTTTCGTTTTGTAAAATTTTTTAAATTTAACGAAAAATAGGGAAAATTGTTTGGGAATATATGGGAAAGTAGGGAACTTTTTTTGTCCTTGTAGGGTAAACCGAACATTTTCCCTGGCAACATTTACTATGAGCTATAGTCAGATTGACACAAAGCACCCATAGACATGTACCCCTTAATTTTCTTAAATATGCAACTGCGGTTTATCTCACAGACCTATATGTTACCCCACAAATGCTTATGATTACTAATTCTGTAATGGTGGTTTAGGGTATGATATAGTCGGCCCCGCCCGACTTTCTACTTTACTTACTTGTTTTTTTATAGAAAATTTTATCAAAATTTTATTTCTACAGAAAATTTTATCAAGATTGTAAGCAATACAAAGAACGCTTACTATAGAAAATATTTTGCCTGTGCCATCTCTATGATTTTGGACCAAATCATGTACGTTTTATTAAATCCTAGGATTTGAATTCCATTGCTATCCTTTTATAATCAATTTAGCTTGAATCTCCAAGAATTTCACTTTATATCAGTAATGATATGCATACTATAAGGAAATTTAAATTGGCAGTTCATATTGAAAATTGGATCAAAGAATTTTCCATTCAATTTCATATGCTATAATATGTAAAAAAAAATGAAAATATAAGTTCCTCTAAACGAGTAGAACTCAAATTGTTGCCAAATGCAAAATACCTTGTAAGCTGATATTCAATATAAACCCCTAGGAAATAAATGCACACTCATTCATAGAGACGATGTCAGATGAAATCTTTGATTGGTTTAAAGACTGTTTTTTTTTTTTTCTTCCAAAATCATGAAAAAGTTATTATATCACATGCCACTGATAAAGTTTAAGGCTACGGAAACTGTAACTCAAGATTATTGTTGAGGGTGGAAATCTCGGTAACATGTTTATCAAAAGGTATTCCAAGCATTTGGTTTTTTTGAAATTGAAATATGAAATCTATCCAAGGAAACCAGAAAGGAAACGAGAATAAAATTTTTTGTATACTCTATATATCAGAGCTAAAATGACATGTAGATTAAATACAATTTTTAAACAAGGAGTTTATAGATACAGCCCTGGGCTAATTTTTGAAAAATTTGGAGCTGAAGAAAATTTTTTTGGGGAAAATTTAAAATTAAATCTTATTTTTTATTCGCATTTTTTGATCTCCGAATCTAATCATAATTTTTTGTTAGAGAGGTTACTGTATATTTATAAATTTTTCGTTATCTCCACAAAAGAATATCTATGTATGTTTTCCGTTCCATTGGGGGCTTCCATTATATTATTCCACCGTTTATGGTTTGGAGTTTTTGTATTTTGGGTTCCTCGTCATGTGACTCAGATATGCCGTTTTTTTTTCTTCTTTTTAGTTCTCAGTATATAAAACCTTTTCTTAGATTCAATAAACAGGCTTACTTAAATCCAGCTTACATTATAAACTGACCTACTAAAGTATGAGTAATATTAATTACAAATGTCCATGGGAGTGTATTAGTTATATGAATATAATTAATATAACGTATACGCAATATGGTAATCTTTATCCACTTATATATGTCTAGCAGAGTATAGTAATCAATCAAATTGTTAGTTATATTAATTTGCTATTCACTGGTATAGAACATGTGGAATCTGTGTACCCAGACTCACATGTTTTGATATCAATTTACAAATTCGGCGCCACTTGTTTTCGCTCCCCATTTCTCCCCCGTCTCACTTCTCTTTCTTAAGACAACAACAAAAATTTATCTACTTAAAATGACAACGTAGGTGGTTGATATTCCCAAAAATGTTGTATATTTATTCATAAGAACAAGGATTCCACATACACACACGAACATACATTATACATATTAGATAGAAAATGTATGGGGATATGTGTGGATATTCTCATGCATATACAATGAATTTCATTCATATGTATTTTGTACACACATACATATTTGTATAATGAAGGCGACAAAATATAATTTATGAAAATCCCTGCAATGATTTAGTAGGTGAGCACACACAAAAATTCAAACAAAAATGCTTACGTTACAATTTCCAATGGCAATACCACGGCGAAAAATACTATCCTCTAAGAAGCAATGGCGGCAGACCAAAGAAACCTTACTTCAGGATATGTGTAAGATTTCAGGCATATACTCATTTGGGGTTTACTGTTTGTTTTGCTTTTGGTTATTTACTTAGTTGGGCCTTTAAATGACTGGCGAGTGCTTTGAGCCTTTGCTAAATTTACACGATAATCTAATTAAATTGAATTGAAGCGAAATCGTATTCTTATCCGTTTTAATTCAATTATTGGTTGTCATCATCATCATCATTTCCGTATCCCTAAGGCATTTCCCCGTGTGTGTTTATATATTTATTGAAATATTTGTAGGAAATTTTTATACCAAAATAACTGAAGAAGAAAATAATATTTTGATATAGGATTCATAATGAGGGTATTTATATGTAATAAACACTTATAAAAATTATATCACAATGTTAACATGCGAAAGAATTTGCAGACAAATTAGAGTTTACATCCAAAAGACTATCGAATTTAAACCCTAGTATTGGAAACCCAAACTCGATATGTTACTAACAGAGTTAGAAATTACCATATTGCGTATACTTTATATTAATTATATTCATATAACTAATAAACCCCATAGGACATTTTGTAATTAATATTACTCATACTTTAGTGGGTCTGTTTATATTGTAAATTCCTGTTATTTGAATGTCAAACAAAAATCTTAATTCGTATAATCAAAATGAATATGAGCCCCATGAAAATGAGCCCTAACAAAATGTAACTGAAGAATGAAAATCGACCCAAAATTAAAATTAGAGCTCATTTTAAATTTTGATTTAAAAGAAATAAACCCAAACAAATGAAAATAAATTCCGACTGATGGAAAAAAATGTGAAGAAACAATTTAAATATGTTCATAGAAAAAAGTCTTAAACACCGGCTGAATATCGGTCACGCAAAAATCAAATCTGATGCGATACAATGCTATTCGGAACAACAAAAGTGAGTATACTTGCCACAATTGTCAAATACCAGAGTGCCAAAATAGCACTTGAAAACGAAGCACAATCCCACAAAGGAAATTGGGGGTTCATTTTCAATTTTAAATATTTTCAAACCGGCAGTAAAATAAAATGAAGTTACTTCACAAAAAACATAAAAGTTCGGTGTTGTTTTCCATATAATTTTTTGGGGTCCTAATTACGGTTTGAAGAGTTCTTAATGTTTTGATAGATTTTGCAGAATATTTTTTCCAAATAATAGGTACTTCACAAATTTTCTATAAAAAATAACATGTTTACCAAAATTCTATAGAAAAATAATTTTGACTAAATTTTGTATAGAAATTAAATTTTTACAAAATTTTTTATAGAAATGAAATTTTAGCAATTTAGAAAATAGAAATAAAATTTGGACAAAATTTTCTATAGAAATAAAATTTTTAAAAAACCTTCTATAAAAATAATTCTTAGAAAGAAATTTTCCATAGAAATACAATTTTGACAAAATTTTCTAAAGAAATAAAATTTTTTTAAAATTTTCTATCGACATAAAATTTTGACAAAATTTTCTACAGAAAATCAATAGAAATAACATTTTGACAAAATGTTCTAGAGAAATAAAATTTTGGCAAAATTTTCTATAAAAATAGAATTTTAACAAATTTTCTATAAAAAAAAAGAATTTTGACAAAATAGTCTATAGAAATAAAATTTTTACAAATTTTCCTATATAATTTTTTTTTTAATAAAACTTTTTTTCTACTAGAAAATAGAAATAAAATTTTGGCAAAATTTTCTATAGAAATAAAATTTTGACAAAATTTTCTATAGAAATACAATGTTGACAAAATTTTCTATAGAAATACAATTTTTTAAAAATTTCTATAGAAATAAAATTTTGACAAAATTTTCTATAGAAATATTTTTTTTTTAAATTTTATATAGAAATAAAATTTTGACAAAATTTTCTATAGAAATAAAATTTTTTAAAAACTTTCTAGAGAAATAAAATTTTGACAAAATTTTCTATAGAAATAAAATTTTTTAAAAATTTTCTAGAGAAATAAAATTTTTTAAAAATTTTTTTAAAAATTTTCTATAGACATAAAATTTTAACAAAATTTTCTATAGAAATAAATTCTTGACAAAATTTTCTATAGAAATAAAATTTGGACCAAATTTTCTATAGAAATAAAATTTTGACAAAATTTTCTATAGAAATAAAATTTTGACAAAATGTTCTATAGAAATAAAATTTTGACAAAATTTTCTACAGAAATACAATTTTTTAAAAATTTCTATAGAAATAAAATTTTGACAAAATTTTCTATAGAAATAAATTTTTTTTTAAATTTTATATAGAAATAAAATTTTGACAAAATTTTCTATAGAAATACATTTTTTGAAAACTTTCTAGAGAAATAAAATTTTTGTTTTGTTTGTTATTGTTGGCTGTTCTTCAATCGTTATTGTTGTTTTTGATCTCAGCTTAAAGTCATGCATTGACTAAACTACAAGTGTAGCTTAACCAACAGAGGAAAAGTATGCTTGTCAAATTTATTTGGGCAAAGCCCTATAGACTGCGAGATGGTTGGATGTACAGCTGTTTCGGAATTTCCACATTCCTCACCAGCATCCTTAACTTGCAGCAAAACTATCTACCAATTATCAGAATAAATTCGGGTAATTCACTCAACCCAAAGTGAAATACACCTGAACCTTCCGAAAATTTTGACAAAATTTTCTATAGAAATTAATTTTTTTAAAAATTTTCTATAGACATAAAATTTTGACAAAATTTTCTATAGAAATAAAATTTTGATAAAATTTTCTATAGAAATAAAATTTTGACAACATTTTCTATAGAAATAAATTTTTTTTTAAAAATTTTCTATAGAAATACAGTTTTTTACAAATTTCTATAGAAATAAAATTTTGACAAAATTTTCTATAGAAATATTTTTTTTTGTGTTAATTTTATATAGAAATAAAATTTTTTAAAATTTTTCTATAGAAATACAATTTTTTAAAAATTTTCTAGAGAAATAAAATTTTGACAAAATTTTCTATAGAAATAAATATTTTTTAAATTTTTCTATAGACATACAATTTTAACAAAATTTTCTATAGAAATAAAATCTTGACAAAATTTTCTATAGAAATAAAATTTTAACAAAATTTTATATAGAAATAAAATTTTGACAAAATTTTATATAGAAATAAAATTTTGACAAAATTTTCAATAGAAATAAAATTTTGACAAAATTTTCTATAGAAATAAAATGTTGACAAATTTTCTATAGAAATAAAATTTTGACAAAATTTTCTATAGAAATAAAATTTTGACAAAATTTCCTATAGAAATAAAATTTTAACAAACTGTTCTATATAAATAAAATTTTGACAAAATTTTCTATATAAATAAAATTTTGACAAAATTTTCTATAGAAATAAAATTTTGACAAAATTTTCTATAGAAATAAAATTTTGACAAAAATTTTCTATAGAAATAAACTTTTTTTAAAAATTTCTATAGAAATAAAATTTTGACAAAAGTTTCTATAGAAATATTTTTTTTTTAAATTTTATATAGAAATAAAATTTTGACAAAATTTTCTATAGAAATAAAATTGTTTAAAAATTTTCTAGAGAAATAAAATTTTGACAAAATTTTCTATAGAAATAATTTTTTTTTTTAAATTTTCTATAGGCATAAAATTTTAACAAAATTTTCTATAGAAATAAAATCTTGACAAAATTTTCTATAGAAATAAAATTTTTAAAAATTTCTATAGAAATAAAATTTTGACAAAATTTCTATAGAAATAAAATTTTGACAAAATTTTCTATAGAAATAAATTTTTTTTAAAAATTTTCTATAGACATAAAATTTTAACAAAATTTTCTATAGAAATAAAATCTTGACAAAATTTTCTATAGAAATAAAATTTTGACCAAATTCTATAGAATAGAAATAAAATTTTGACAAAATTTTCTATAGAAATAAAATTTTGACAAAATTTTCTATGACAAAATTTTCTATAGAAATAATTTTTTTTTTTAATTTTCTATAGAAATAAAATTTTGACAAAATTTTCTATAGAAATTCAATTTTGACAAAATTGTCTACAGAAATAAAATTTTGATAAAAATTCCTTTAGAAATAAAAAAAATTTTCTATAGACATAAAATTTTGACAAAATATTCTATAAAAATATAATTTTGACAAAAAATATTCTATAGTAATAAAATTTTGACAATTTTTTTTTTAAATAAAACTTTTTTGTTTGATAGTTTTTTGGTAAAATTTTCTCCAAAGTATGGTAGATTAGTTTTGTCTGACAAAATTGTCTCTAGAAATAAAATTTTGAGAAAAATTTTCTATAGGAATAAAGTTTTGACAAAATTTTCTATAGAAATAAAATTTTGACAACATTTTTTATAGAAATAAATTTTTTATACAATTTTTATAGAAATAAAATTTTGAGAAAATTCCCTACAGAAATAAAATTTTTAAGAAAATTTTAATAGAAATAAAATTTTAACAAAATTTTCTATAAAAATAACATTTTGTCAAAATTTTCTATAGAAATAAGATTTAAAAAAAAATCTATGGAAATAATTTTTTTATACAATTTTCTACAGAAATAAAATTTTGACAAAATTTTCTATAGAAATAAGATTAAAAAAATCTATAGAAATAACATTTTGACAAAATTTTCTATAGAAATACAATCTTGATAAAATTTTCTATAGAAATAAATTTTTTTAAAAATTTTCTATAGAAATAACATTTTGACAAAATTTTCTATAGAAATACAATCTTGGTAAAATTTTCTATAGAAATAAAATTTTTTTAAAATTTTCTATAGAAATAAAATTTTGACAAAATTTTCTATAGAAATAAAATTTTGACAAAATTTTCTATAGAAATAAAATTTTGACAAAATTTTCTATAGAAATAAAATTTTGACAAAATTTTCTATAGAAATAAAATTTTGACAAATTTTTCTATATATTTTTTTTTTTTAAATAAAACTTTTTTGTTTGATATTTTTTGTTTTGTAAAATTTTCTCTAAAGTATGGTAGATTATTTTGTCTGACAAAATTGTCTATAGAAATAAAATTTGGAGAAAAATTTTCTATAGAAATAAGTTTTTTATACAATTTTGTATGGAAATAAAATTTTGACAAACCTTTCTATTGAAATAAAATTTTATAGAAATACATTTTTTATACAATTTTCTACAGAAATAAAATTTTGACAAAATTTTTATAGAAATAAAATTTTTACAAAATTTTCTATAGAAATAAACATTTTGACAAAATTTTCTATAGAAATTAAATTTTGACGAAAATTTTTATATATATTTTTTTACTATGTTACATTACATATTAGCCACCCTGAATATAGTTTCTGTATTGCTGGATGCATATAATTTGGGTACCTAAGAAAAATAAAAAAAAAATCTTTTCATGGGATGCCCCCATTAGAGCGTATAATGGCTATAAATGAAAAATAAATTATCCGCTCTGAAGATCTGAAAAAGAAACAAAAATCAAATACTCAATATTTAGTGTTCTTATTTCTCTTGTCGCAAATAGTTTAAAATTATATATTTTCTTTCCAACTGGGTCCTTGTTGAAGATATTTTTTTTTTGTTTATACCACCACCATTAGTTTATCTGTACTCTGGTTTTTTTTTTTTTGCTTCGGTCCACTAAGTTGGAATATGATATATATTTATGTTATGAAAATTCATTCATTTGTGGCAAATCTCAGCAATGTAGCTAATTCCCAAGATAAACTTCATCTTCTTCTCTTTGAATATTAATATTTATGCCTACCAACCTACTATGGTTGTATGGATGCGGCAGGCAAAATGACAATGAAGAAAGACGGTCACAAACCACTTAGAAAAATTTTCCACGTGTTTAGGTTTCTCTTTTTTCATTCTTTAGCATCGACACGATTTATTTGCAGTCCTCTGAGAGATTTAGCGAACATCTTTTCCTCGGGCTTTTGTGTATTTTTATTCATTAAACCAGTAAACTTGGTTATAAGCGAACCGAATCCAAATCTAAAAGAAAATTCTAAGAAAAGAGCAAACACACACACGCACCCACACACAAAGGAATAACTTATCCACCATTTAGATAACTACAAATGGTGATTTATAAATCTTTAATTTAGCTTGAATTCATTTATTGAAATAATTTTTCATAGCAAATACCTTTTTGCTCTTACATAGAGGGTATTCGGAAAAGGCCAAAGATGAGTATTTTTTTTCGGGCAAATGGTTACTACTCAAGTCTATACGGGGTAGTAATTTAACTAGTGCACCTGACAAGCCAAGGTTATTTTTCACTTTCGTTTTCCTTTCTCGGTATTTGGATATCAACAAAAACACAAAAAACAGAGGCATTAAACTGCAAGCATAGGTCTTGATATATGAAAAGCTGTCAAAGTAACACTCAATGGCAAGGACATTCTCGTGAACAAGAGCAAAAGCAAACGGTGTCCCACAATAAAACAAAAGCCTTGATCAAGGTCATGAACTAACACAATGGCAAAAGCTTGTGCCACATAGTAGTGTAGGTGTAAGCCTACATGAGAGTACACATAAAAACACTTACCTACCTAATGGATTATTAAGGAAACAACAACAAGAACAGCAGTTCGGGATTTGTTTTGTACATGAAAGAACTTGACCCAAGAATTTCAAGAGTAATTAAAATGGATACCAAAATGGGTTGAGATGTTTTTTTTCGAATAACTAAATTATTATTCTTAACAAATTTTTTAAGAAAAAGTTGGGAAATTTATTTTAAAGGCTTTCCAAGTGAGTAGGGAGATTTCGATCCCATAAATTTAGATGTCCTTTATGCAGATGCAATACATCGCTGTCTTTGGGTCTGAAATCTAGTCCGATTGCAAACAAAGACTATGATAGGAAAATATCAACTCAGATTTTTTATTTCTACTGTTAGTGAAAATGCCTTTTTATTCAGTGATCAAATCCCAGTACACCGCAGAAATAAATTTTTATGAAAATTTTCTGTTGAAATAAAACTTTAATAAAAATTTACTATAGAAATAAAATAAAGACCAAATTTTTAAGAAAAAGTTGGGAAATTTATTTTAATGGCTTTCCAAGTGAGTAGGGAGATTTTGATCTCATACATTTTGATGTCCTTTATGCAGATGTAATACATCGCTGTCTTTGGGTCTGAAATCTAGTCCGATTGCAAACAAAGACTATAATAGGAATAGATAAACTCAGATTTTTATTTCTACTGTAAATGAAAATCCCTTTTTGTTCACGTAAACGAATCCCAGTACTCAGTAGAAATAAATTTTTGAGAAAATTTTCTGTAGAAATGAAATTTTGATCAAATTTTCTATAGAAATAAAAAAAAGACCAAATTTTTTTAAGAAAAAGTTGGTAAATTTATTTTAAAGGCTTTCCAAGTGAGTAGGGAGATTTTGATCCCATAAACTTAGATGTCCTTTTTACAGATGTAATACATCGCTGTCTTTTGGGCTGAAATCTAGTCCGATTGCAAACAAAGACTATGATAGGAAAATATCAACTCAGATTTTTTATTTCTACTATAAGTACAAATCCCTTTTTATTCAAGTAATCAAATCTCAGTACACAGTAGACATACATTTTTGTGAAAATTTTCTGTAGAAATAAAACTTTAATAAAAATTTACTAAAGAAATTAAAATAAATGCCAAATAAATTTTCTATCGACAAAAAATTCTGAGAAAATTTTCTATAGAAATAAAATTTAGAAATAATTTTCTATAGAAATAAAATTTTGATAAAATTTTCTATTGACATCAAATTTAGGAAACATTTGCTAGAGAAATAAAATGTTGACAAAATTTTCTCTTGCAAAAAATTTTGTCCAATGTTTTTATAGAAATAAAATGTTGACCAAATCTTCTATAGAAATGATATTTTAACAAAATTTTCTTTGGAATAAAATTTTGATAAACATTTTCTATAGAAAAATAAAGACCAAATTTTGTATAAAACTATTTTTTTTTAGCAAATTTTCTATGGAAACAAAGTAAAGGCCATATTTTCTATCGACAAAAAACATTAACCAAATTTTCTATAGAAAATGTTGACCAAATTTTCTTTAGAAATAAAATGTTGAACAAATTTTCTATATTGAAAAAATGTTCTAAGGTCTGGGAGCGACCACACCATTACCATCGGCGGCACTTGAGTTTTGGTGCCTAATTGAAGGTGTAAATATTCAGCAGATCTCTTTGGTAAGTAAACCCGACCATTTTGGTTTTTCAAAAACTGTTCAATTTGGAATTCAAACACAACGCAGTAAAGCAAATTCCATAACTGACCACTTTCCTGCAGGCGAAGCAATTCTATGGCTCTTTCAAATCAAATTTTGGCATCGGTGAGTTCGTGCACTTTTGGGAATTTCAATAGCTTTGGTTCAAGCTCATTTTTTAATATGGTTTGCATCAGTTCAAGTTTTCTACAACTGCTGCGTGGATTTCGATCGTATCTTGCTAACTTCTCCGATAGATTTCGCTGGTTCCTCACGTGTTGAGAGCACGGTTGCCACAGTTGGTAGGATTCGACTAAAAATGGTAGATCTTTTGCTGTTTGGTAGATTGGTAAAATTCTTGGTGTTTTGGTAGATTGTGCAAAATATTCCTCTCCAGCTAGGTTAGGTTAGGTTTGGTGGCAGCCCGATGTATCAGGCTCACTTATACTATTCAGTCCATTGTGATACCACATTGGTGAACTTCTCTCTTATCACTGAGTGCTGGCCGATTTCATGTTAAGCTCCTTTTTATAGCCAGTCCGAACGGCGTTCCACATTGCAGTGAAACCACTTAGAGAAGCTTTGAAATCCTCAGAAATGTCACTAGCATTACTGAGGTGGGATAATCCACCGCTGAAAAACTTTTTGGTGTTCGGTCGAAGCAGGAATTGAACCCACGACCTTGTGTATGCAAGGCGGGCATGCTAACCATTGCACCACGGTGGCTCCCAGCTAAGATGTACTTCAATTTTCTATATAAATAAAATTCTGACCAAGTTTTCCATAGAAATAAAATTTTTACAAAATTTTCTATAGAAATAAAATTTTGACAAAATTTTAAGTAGAAATAAAATTGTCACAAAATTTTCTATAGAAATAAAATTTTGAGAAAATTTTCTATAGAAATAAAATTTTGACAAAATTTTCTATAGAAATAAAATTTTCACAAAATTTTCTATAGAAATACAATTTTGACCCAGTTTTCTATAGAAATACAATGTTGGCCCAATTTTCTATAAAAATAAAATATTGACAAAATTTTCGATAGAAATAAAATGTTTAAAAAATTTTCTATAGAAATAAAATTTTGCCTAAAATTTCTATAGAAATAAAATTTTGATAAAATTTTCTATAGAAACAAATTGATGACAAACATTTTTATAGAAATATAATTTTGACCCAATTTTCTATAGAAATAAAATTTTGACCAAATTTTGTATAGAAATAAAATGATGACAAAATTTTCTATAGAAATAAAATTTTGCTTAATTTTTCTATAGAAATAAAATTTTGCCTAAATTTGCTATAGAAATAAAATTTGGACAATATTTTCTATAGAAATAAAATTTTGATAAAAATTTTCTATAGAAATAAAATTTTGACAAAATTTTCTATAGAAATAAAATTTTGAGAAAAAAATATTGAGAAAAAAATCGTTAAAAATGTTAAAATTCGACACATTTACAATTCAAGGAATATTTCTACACCCACAAAATTGGCGCTAATAGGAGGGATCATTCATTCATTGGAAGAAATTTCACAATGGACTGAATAGTCTAAGTGAGCCTGAATCTTAATCGGGCTGCCACTTTAACCTAACCTAACGGTGGCTCCCAGCTAAGATGTACTTGAATTTTCTATATAAATAAAATTCTGGCCAAGTTTTCTAGAGAATTATAATTTTTACAACATTTTCTATAAAAGTAGAACTTTGACAAAATTTTCTATAGAAATAAAATTTTTACAAAATTTTCTATATAAACAAAATTTTGACAAAATTTTCTATAGAAATAAAATGATGACAAAATTTTTTATAGAAATAAAATTTTGACCCAATTTTCTATAGAAATAGAATTTTGGCAAAATTTTAAATAGAAATAAAATTTTGACAAAATTTTCTAAATTTTGCCTAAATTTTCTATAGAAATAAAATTTTGAAAACATTTTCTATAGAAATAAAATTTTGACAAAATTTTCTTTAGAAATAAAATTTTGACAAAATTTTCTATAGAAATAAATTGATGACAAAATTTTTTATAGAAATAAAATTTTGACCCAATATTCTATAGAAATAAAATTTTGACAAAATTTTCTTTAGAAATAAAATGACGACAAAATTTTCTATAGAAATAAAATTTTGCCTAAATTATCTATAGAAATAAAATTTTGCCTAAATTTTCTATAGAAACAAAATTCTGCCTAATTTTCTATAGAAATCAAATTTTTCCTAAATTTTTTATAGAAATAAAATTTTGCCTAAATTTTCTATAGAAATAAAATTTTGACAAAATTTTCTATAGAAATAAAATTTTGAAAAATTTTTCTATAGAAATAAAATTTTGACCAAATTTTGTATAGAAATAAAATTTTGACAAAATTTTCTATAGAAATAAAATTTTGACAAAATTTTCTTTAGAAATAAATTGATGACAAAATTTTCTATAGAAATAAATTGATGACAAAATTTTCTATAGAAATAAAATTTTGACAAAATTTTCTTTAGAAATAAATTGATGACCAAATTTTCTATAGAAATAGAATTTTGCCTAAACTTTCTATAGAAATAACATTTTGACAAAATTTTCTTTAGAAATAAATTGATGACCAAATTTTCTATAGAAATAGAATTTTGCCTAAACTTTCTATAGAAATAACATTTTGACAAAATTTTTTTAGAAATAAAATTTTGATAAAATTTTCTATAGAAATAAATTGATGACAAAATTTTTTATAGAAATAAAATTTTGACCCAATTTTCTATAGAAATAAAATTTTGACCAAATTTTGTATAGAAATAAAATTTTGACAAAATTGTCTATATAATTTTGGCTACATTTTCTATAGAAATACAATTTTGACAAAATTTTCTATAGAAATAAATTAATGACAAAATTTTTTATAGAAATAAAATTTTTACCCAATTTTCTATAGAAATAAAATTTTGACCAAATTTTGTATAGAAATAAAATGATGACAAAATTTTCTATAGAAATTAAATTTTGTAAAAATTTTCTATAGAAATAAAATGTTGACAATATTTTCTATAGAAATAAAATTTTGACAAAATTTTCTATAGAAATAAAATTTTGAAAAAATTTTCTATAGAAATAAAATTTTGACAAAAAAAATTTTGGGGAATAAAAACTAAAATCGTTAAAAATGTTAAAATTCGACACATATACAATTCAAGGAATATTTATACACCCACAAAATTGGACCATTCATTCATTCGAAGAAATTTCATACTAACCACAAAAATTTGATCAAAATCTCCAGAATAAGATTTTTTTTAATTTTGTAGATTGTGGTAAGATTTTCTTCAACTTTTGGCAAATTATTTTTGGCACAAGTAGCAACCATTGCGTATAATGACTATAATTGATAAAAAAAGCATACGTACCAGTGTACCCATGAATTATCCGCTCTACCGCCACTACAAAAGAGAAACAAAATATATATTTTGTCAATACTGTCGACGCAAATAGTATAAAATTAAAATTTTAAATTATTTTTGGCACGAGTGGCAACCATGGTTGAGTGGCAGAATAACTCTTTGGTTATGGGTTTTTATCAAGATCCGGCTGCAAGGCAATGTTTAAATATAGCCCCTTTCCCTATGTAACCCGTTCGCCTGATTTTATTTCTTGAGCTTCGATATGTTTCAGGTTTTATACGAATTTGAAAGCTTGAAAGATGTTTGCAGAGACCCATAAGAAGATTCGAGACAGAAAAAAGAAAAATAATGGTAAGACTTCGATTTATATATCGAAACTATCTCCTTTTAACTCGATACCCTTGCCCATCGATACTTCACAGCTTCCTCACGAGTGAGAGGCCGAATTGAGCAATGCCCACACCCAGAGAAGGAATATGGTCACCTCAACCATGTTTCAAGAGCAAAATGTTATTTTTGAATGGTGACCATGTAACATGTTTGTCGCAACCATGTTATTTTCTCGGATATTATGTGTCTGATTTCCGCAAGCATATTATTTTTGGCGAGAAAATAACATTTTTGCATAAACATGTTACATGGTCACCATCCAAAAATAACATTTTGCTCTTGAAACATGGTTGAGGTGATCATATTCCTTCTCTGCGTGCAGGAATACTTCAATTTCTTAACCCACACAAAAACCAAAATAAATTATTTTATGAGAAGAATTAATTTCATTGATAATATCGACCATATTCTCTAAATTATATGCACTAATGTGTGGCTGATATATAATGCAACAAAGTAAAGCGCTATGTTGTTGTTAATTGTATTGTTCATTTTGTTTTTCAAAAACAAACTAGCTTTTCATTACACCCTAATATTCATGCACTCACTTGATCTCATAATGTAATATTCACATTTCTGTTCTCCCTCCCAAGGAATAAACAAAAATTTCAAGTGTCTTGTGTACGACTGTATCGAGTACAGAAAAACAATCCACTTGACAGAAATACTGCCATTACCAGATTCCTTGAGCAACAGTAAGCACAATACAAAATATGGACAATTCATTTTCATTTTCGGTTTTTGCATTTCTCACTGAATTGCATTTTTATTATTCTTTCTTTGGCGAATATCAATGGCCTTAACCGCAATATGCTACCAGGTTGTACCAAAAAAAATAAAAATATACAGCTTCTGTTATTTATGCGTAATAATGCAATTGATTGGTAAAACAGGTCAATGGAATTTCTTATTGCTGGGTAATTGCAAAATAAAAAGGTATTTATGTTTTATTTATGACCTTAAAGGGACCAAAGAAATGGTGTAAAGGAAGCGAAGAAAAAAGCGGATTGTAGTGACGGGATAAATTCAACCAAAAAATAACAGAATTTTTGGCAAATTAAAGCCTCAGGTCTTATTTATTTATTTATTTAAATTATACTAAACTTATAGTAAATATAAGATGAGTATGGGAAAATAGAGGAAAGCTTTAGCAACTGAGGCCATAAGCTAGAGTATTAAACTAAAACTAAAAATTTTAATTATGAAATTCAATTCGGAGATAAACATGTTTATATTTTTGATATTTTTTGCTGTAGGAGATTTCAAGATGTCCAATCTGTTATTATAAGCTTCAGGTCTATACAAACGCATTGTTCATAGACCTCCCCATAAATAGCATGGAAGAATTTCATGAAATATTTCAAACACTATCTTAGGCAAATTCATTGAGCTTAACATGGAATCGGCCAGCACTCAGTGATAAGAGAGAAGTTCACCAATGTGGTATCACAATCGACTGAATAGTCTTAGTGAGCCTGATACATCGGGCAGTCACCTAATCTAACCTAACCTAACCTAGGCAAATTCGAAGCCATGGTGTTCAAAAATGAGAACCGTAGGACTACATTTGTGATAGTATGATACGAGCTACCTCTGTCCTTCTTGTCCCGCTAATTCCGAGGGTCGCTGGACCTGTACCAAAATTCCCATGTTATACTTCTTCCCCATTAATGCGCAAACCATCGATCGATTCAGAGCGATATCTTTGATTCGGGCCTCATTTTGAGTCTGCTGCCCGTCGACGCTATCTTCAGAGTCTGTGAGCTTTTCGATCCTCATCTTCAGATGAAATTTCGAATGTAGTGTTCGAACTCTAGGCGGACAGACTTACCGAAAGCCAGTACTACCTAACATCTGGAGAAAATCGTTAGTCATTCCATATATATAGGTCTATGATCAATAGTTCTGGTAGGCTTCAACATAGTTCAATGGCTAGCATAACACCCTGACATACAGATGACCATGGGTTCAATTGCAGTTTTGGCAAAACAACATAAAATTCTCAGTAAAAAATGGTAATACTTAAGAGTAGCTTAAAATTCCCCAGATACATTGAATTGCAGATCAAAGGTTAGGTTAGGTTAGGTTAGGTGGCAGCCCGATGTATCAGGCTCATTTAGACTATTCAGCCCATTGTGATACCACATTGGTGAACTTCTCTCTTATCACTGAGTGCTGCCCGATTCCATGTTAAGCTCAATGACAAGGGACCTCCTTTTTATAGCCGAGTCCGAACGGCGTTCCACATTGCAGTGAAACCACTTAGAGAAGCTTTGAAACCCTCAGAAATGTCACCAGCATTACTGAGGTGGGATAATCCACCGCTGAAAAATTTTTTGGTGTTTGGTCGAAGCAGGAATCGAACTCAGGACCTTGTGTATGCAAGGCGGGCATGCTAACCATTGCACCACGGTGGCTCCCTGCAGATCAAAAGTTCTGAGTGATTAAACTGCAAAATCGAAGATTTTACTGATTCCATATCAAAAGGTCCGAAGATCTCAGTGGTTGAGCATAGAAACTGTAGATCTCATTCATGGAACTGGGAATCCTAAGGTCATAGATAATGACGATGATTGAAATGCATATCCTATGATCACAGAGGTTGATCCGCAGATCAAAAGATCCCATTGGTTGAACTGCAAATCCGAAGATCTCAATTGTTGGAAAATCAAAGATCGCAGTAATTGAACTGGAGACCCGTAGCTCTTGGTGAAGATTGAAATGCAGACCTAAAATGCCAATGATTAAACTGCAACCTCTAAGATCACAGAGGTCCTAAGATCTCAGTGATTGAATTGTAGCTCAGATTTTCTCAGGATTTGAGATGGAATCCCGAATACCTCTCTGATTGTACTGGCGACCCGTTTATCTCAGTATTTGAACTGCATAGCCGAAAGTCTCCGTGGTTGATCTGCAGGCTCGAATCGTTCAATGATTTACCTGGAGCTGCAAAGACCTCTAAAAATCTCCGAAGATCTCACTGATGTAACTGCAAATCCTAAGGCCACAGAGATTCATTCGCAGATCCAAAAATTTCATTAGTTGATTTTCAGGCATGATGATCTAAATTGTTGGAGTCCCGTATATCTCAAATCTTGAGCTGAGTATATGAAAATCTCACTGAATGAATCGAAAATTCTAAGATCACAGGAGCCACAGTGTTGCAATGGTTAGCATGCCCGCCTTACATACAAAGGCTCGTGGGCGCAATCCCTGCTTGGACCGAACACCAAAAAGTTTTTCAGCGTTGGATTCTTCACTCTCAGTAATACTGGTGACATTTGTGAGTGCTTCTCTAAATCGTTTCACTGCAATGTGAAGCGCCGCTGCAATGTCGGACTTGGCAGCATTCAGTGATAAGAGAGTGCAGTTCACCATTGTGGACTGAATAGTCTAAGTGAGCCTGACATATCGGGCTGCCTTTATACCTAACCTAACCTAAGATCACCGAGGTTGATCAACATATTCAAAAAGTTCTTTGTTTGAATTGAAAATCCAAATAATCTTATTAAAGACATGAAGCTCCAAAGACCTCAGTGATTTAACTGCAAAACTGAAGACATTAATGGTTGGACAAAAATCCGAAGATATCATTCAGGGAATTAAGGTGACAGATATTGATTCCCAGAATTTTTCATTGATTGAACTGCAGACCCAAAGACCACAGTGGTTGGAGAGCCGTAGGTCTCAAAGCTTACCCTGCTAACACGAAAATCTCAGTGGTCTCACTGATTGAACTGTCCAAAGCTTCCAGAGACCTAACATTAAGGTGATTGCACCACTAACACTGTGTTTAACAGCCTGTTTCTGTATGTCGAACGAGCTCTATCGATCGACTGAAATGGAAACAAACAGCTGATTTTATAACCAAAAATCAGCTGTTTCTATGCACTTCAGTCGATCGATAGAGCTCGTGCGACATACAAAAACAGGCTATAAATTTCAGACCCGACGTTCTGAGTGGTTGAAGCACAAATCCCAAAATAAGATATTGAACTCCACACCCGAAGAACCTAGGTCTTGAACAGGGAGCCACCGTGGTGCAATGGTTAGCATGCCCGATTTGCATACACAAGGTCGTGGGTTCGATTCCTGCTACGACCGAACACCAAAAAGTTTTTCAGCGGTGGATTATCCCACCTCAGTAATGCTGGTGACATTTCTGAGGGTTTCAATGCTTCTCTAAGTGGTTTCACTGCAATGTGGAACGCCGTTCGGACTCGGCTCTAAAAAGGAGGTCCCTTGTCATTGAGCTTAACATGGAATCGGGCAGCACTCAGTGATAAGAGAGAAGTTCACCAATGTGGTGTCACAATGAACTGAATAGTCTAAGTGAGCCTGATACATCGGGCTGTCACATAACCTAACCTAACCTAGGTCTTGAACAGGGAAATCCAAGGAATTCCGGGCTCGAAGACCTCAACTTCTGAACTTAAGGTTTCAGCAATTGATCCACAAATCCTATGAACCTAGTGCGTGAACTGCAGACCGGAAGATTTAAGAGATTGAACTGATCGTAGTGTTGGAATAGTAAACCTGAAGAGAGGTTAAACCGCTGAGCCAAACATCTCAGTTGTTGAACTCTGGGATGCTTTTAAATTTCATTGGTTGAACTGCAGATGCGAAGATCTTAGGAGATGAACTTGAGATCTAGGGATTCAAAAACCTTAAGAGAAGACCCGAAAATCTCAGAGGTTAACTGACAGAACTGCAGACCAAAAGATATTTGTGATGGCACCAATCTCAGTGATAAGACTCCTGATATTAGGGTCTCTTTAATTGAACCACAAATCCAAAGATCTCATTGCGTTAGCTGCAGGACGATTTAAGAGATTTAACAGCAGATTGGTAGATCTCAGTGATTGAACTGCCGGCCCAATGATCTCAGTGATACAATATTTTATGTACCAGCGAGTAAAAAAGGGTCTATCCGAAAGCACTTCTGTGGACAGAACTGTGTTCATATAATAGCAGTTCGAGCATTAGTGTTTGATTCTTTCTATAAGTCCATCAGGTCTGGTATAGTATTTTATGTTTGTCCTCCTTGTCCCGCTAATTCCGAGGGTCGCTGGAACTGCAACAAAATTCTCATGTTATACTTCTTCCCCATTAATGCGCAAACCATCGATCGATTCAGAGAATCGATGTGGAACGCCGTTCGGACTCGGCTATAAAAAGGAGGTCCCTTGTCATTGAGCTTAACATGGAATCGGGCAGCACTCAGTGATAAGAGAGAAGTTCACCAATGTGGTATCACAATGGACTGAATAGTCTAAGTGAGTCTAATACATCGGGCTGCCACCTAATCTAACCTAATGTTGTATTTTGATGTACAAAACATCGATCGACCCAGAGTGATATCCTTGGATTCAGACTCCATTTTGAACTTGCTGCCCTTCAACACTGACTTCAGAATCTGTGAGACCTTCAATCCTCTTCTTCACATAAAACTTCTTTTTTTTAGTTTTTTTTGTCAAAGGTTTGACATACATTATGATCTTTCAGAAGAAGTGGTCCTCCTTGCCCCGCTTATTCCGATATAATGTCTATTTGAATTCTGCTGGCCTTCGACTCGACCTTCGGAATCTGTGAGCCTTTCAGCCATATTCTTCACATGGTGCTTCCAAGGTTATTTTTATGTATGCAGAAACGACGGATGGACGGACAAACGTCAGGCCTAGTTCTCCTGTGGAGGTGCATCATAACATAAAGGTTGTCCCTGATAACTTGCCCTTCCCAAAATTGTGATTCATTTCAAAACAAAGCTCTAGTCCCAATGCCCTTTAGCGGTTTCAAATTAAAGATTGGACAACAAGGCCGTTGCCGTGAATAACCAAAATTTCTCTCCAAAAATGTTTGTGGTAACTTTTTTTGTTAATTTCTCGTTCTTTTGCTTATAATTTTCCCCTCATCATGCTTAAGAGGGTTATTATAATTAATGTTCTATGATCAAAGTGAAAAATTGAAAGATAAAAAAAACAAAATCCATCCTCCCCACAGGTATGCAACTAATACAAATTTCTGAATTCAACAATGAAGTGGTTAAACAACACCTTTGGCACAACAAAAAAAAAACAGAGAAAAAGTAAAAGTGATTTATTTCAATCACTAAAACAACCCAAACTTCGACCTCCACCACAATAGTAGTCAATCCTACACAGCTGGCCCTCAACCATTTCTCCAACAAGTTCCAAGTATATACTTGAAGCTCAAAGTTTTAGTCAAGCATTTTGAAAAATGAAGAGCAAAAAATATCCCCAAGGTAAAAAGTTTACCATCACAATAAATTTTGATGCCATTCAAAGATTCATTCAACAATTGTAATTGAGCACTGGAGACTATGAAGTAATTATTTGCGGCGCAATCCTAAAATGAAATTAGTGAAATCTGAAATTAGGAAGGCCAAAAACAGAATGTACGAAAAAAAACACAAAACGAATTGAAGGACCAAGTTTTCCCTTTAATACTGTCATATATTGGGCATAGCCTTAGGAAAGGAAACTACAAAGAACTGAGAGAGACCATCCTACCAAGGCCAGTGGATGAATTTTTTGGGGGGAGGGAATTGAAAATTATTTTCACACTTTTTACATTGGGAATTGCTATAGAGTTCGTCCATTTATAAATTTCAATTAAAATGAAAATCAATCGTTTTTCTCCATTTAAGTCATTCAAACCCATAGAGACTATAAAGGTGTTTTGCTTCGATATTCAAGGGACAAGAGAATCAAAAGGAATAGCAAAACGATGGCAAGGTACATGGAAAATAATATTACAATATTCCCAAAATGAAGTAAAATTCTATTGCTCTCATAGAGCAAAACAAGAAATTGAATTTCAGAGTTGAGGAGCAAGTGGCAACTCTGTGATACTGCTTACTTCTCTAAGTGGTGTAACTTAATCTGATTTAAAGACGTTTTCATTATTCAGCACTGTTGGATGATACCCTCTCTGGGTATTCAACCAATCTGGTTCCTTGGGATCTCTACTGACCCATCTGTTTATATATGCTTCAACGTATTGAGTTCCGTGGAGTTCTTGCGGAATCAACGGAGTCCTTACTGACCCACATCTCAACCACCTACAATCTGTGATACTGCTAACTTCTCTAACATAAGTGCTGTAACTTAATCTGATTTAAAGACTTTTTCATTATTCAGCACTGTTGGATACCCTCTCTGGGTATTCAACTAATCTGGTTCCTTGGGATCTCTACTGACCCATCTGTTTATATATGCTTCAACGTATTGAGTTCCGTGGAGTTCTTGCGGAATCAACGGAGTCTTTACTGACCCACATCTCAACCACCTACAATTTTGGAATCTCCACTGAATCGCTGGGCCAGTAAGATCCAGTTTAGATTTGTTCGTATTTACTACTTTTGCAAAGCACAAATCCATAGCACTCTGCCCGAAAATGGCTCTGCTGGTATTTTGGCCCATTCCGGCAAAGCGTCATCTTGAGTTGATTGACACCAAGTTTTATAATTGACCACTTTCGTCTAAGCGAAACAACTCCTTCGCCCCTTCCAGTCTAACGCTTTTTCTTTTTGTGAATCAGAAACTGAGGTCTTGCACTTTTTGGAGCTTAGTGGCTTTAGTCCAAGCTCATTGTTCAATCTTGTGCTCCATCCGTTCTCGTAATATCTTCAGCTCACTAGGAAGGAATAAAACTTCCCAATATATCGAACCAAGATTTTTGGGCAAGGCGATATCAGGTGTAGGGCACTGTTCAGAAGAGTGGTGGGCCCGAAATTCGGCCTAAATCCATAGGTGACTCACTGGATATATGAGAACGTAAAAAGGTCAATCCAGACATACGCATCGACCGTGTGGTGGACATCCATGAAGAGGATGTGCAAAATCTTCTCCATGGACATATTGTCTTGGCATAACTGGGGCAATGAAGAACACGTCAACCAGAGCCCTGGAGACGATACTGGACATATCAGATCAAAAGCGAAGCAACCATGACTGCGATGAGATTGAATGTGTTGGAAGAATGGACGGAAAGAAGAATCATGACAAACCATAAAAAGATAGTTGGGGTGAATGTAATGACGGATTCCACAACAATCCATGACCGTATACCTGAGTTTTCCATACCTTGTGAGGCATTCTGAGGCCAGTAAGTTGGTCCTGGGAGAATGGTGTGACCCCAGAATTGATACCTGAGGGAAGGTTAGGTTAGGTGGCAGCCCGATGTATCAGGCTCACTTAGACTATTCAGTCCATTGTGATGCCACATTGGTGAACTTCTCTCTTATCATTGAGCCCGATTCCATGTTAAGCTCAATGACAAGGGACCTCCTTTTAATAGCCGAGTCCGGACGGCGTTCCACATTGCAGTGAAACCACTTAGAGAAGCTTTGAAACCCTCAGAAATGTCACCAGCATTACTGAGGTGGGATAATCCACCGCTGACAAACTTTTTGGTGTTCGGTCGAAGCAGGAATCGAACCCACGACCTTGTGTATACAAGGCGGGCATGCTAACCATTGCACCACGGTGGCTCCCTATACCTGAGGGAAATAACTGCTACATTGAAGGATCGAAGATGGGTGATGGGTATTTGTGGAGGGCCAAGACACCGAGATCCTATTCCGATTTCCGAATCACAGCACAATCATGCCGAAGGCCATGAAGGCAATAAAGACATTACGATTCTACCATCAGATCTATCGTTAGATCAAAAGAATGATCAACGAATACCCGGAATAGGTAAGGATCCGCATTATATAGGGGCCGGGATAACAGAAAGCGTAAAGGCAAATGAACTGGCGATTGAACTAGGACACACAGGGAAGTGAAGGCAACACGGGCCGAGTTGGATGAATGAGTATGGGAGATATATATGGGAGAATATTATGGGTGACCCACAAAAGAAAACGTCTTAAGAACTACTCCATGAGAGTAGGGCGAAACTCAGGACCCGGCACCTAGAATTAATAGCACATTTGTGCCGAACCGTAGCAGCAATTGAATATTTAAGGATGATGAGACCTTGGAACATATAGTTAACTCTTTGCCTTTAATAGGCAACGAATTAACCATATCGGCAAAGAAATAATTCGGTACCTGACCCAGCTTAGAAACTAGGACTGGAAACAAATCAGGGAATTCGTTAAACACAGAGAGTTCTGGAATAAAAGAGGCATACGATGGAAAAAAGAAGTTAGAGCTCTCAACAAGCCGAATACTGGCTTATGGGTATGTCAGCCGACAGGAGAGAGGGAAACCTGGATCCTCTTTTCAACGTAACGTAACCTTTTCTACCACTGCGGTGTAGATTTCGATCAGGCCTTCAATTTTCGGATCATTTCTGATGTTAAATTTTTTGCGTCCATTTTTTTGACGCGATGTAACACTGCCTGCATCACGATAACAAGCAAGAGTACGAGAAACAAATCATTTTCCGAAATCATGTTCCAGGGAGCCACCGTGGTGCAATGGTTAGCATGCCCGCCTTGCATACACAAGGTCGTGGGTTCGATTCCTGCTTCGACCGAACACCAAAAAGTTTTTCAGCGGTGGATTATCCCACCTCAGTAATGCTGGTGACATTTCTGAGGGTTTAAAGCTTCTCTAAGTGGTTTCACTGCAATGTGGAACGCCGTTCGGACTCGGCTATAAAAAGGAGGTCCCTTGTCATTGAGCTTAACATGGAATCGGGCAGCACTCAGTGATAATGAGAGAAGTTCACCAATGTGGTATCACAATGGACTGAATAGTCTAAGTGAGCCTGATACATCGGGCTGCCACCTAACCTAACCTAACCTAACCTAACCATGTTCCAGGTTAGCTCTGGCATTATCGAACCTCACAAAGCATCCTGGAATTAGAACTTTAGAAGAAATTGACTCTTTTTTTTTCCTTGAGAACTTTTTTATTCGTTAATTTCGTTCCAATAACAAGACAAACAAAATATTTCTTTGCGTACACAACTCCTACCACTGAAGAGCGAAATTTCTATTCTAATGTCAGAATTGTTTATTTTGATGCCGACCAGTAGAATTTCAATGAAGGCCAAAAAACAAAAACCAACTATAAATGACTCAGTTCTGTAATTTAATGCAGAGATTGGAGAAATATCTTCTGCCTCTCCTCATCGTAGCAAAACAATTGAAATTCCTATTCACGCCATTACGAATGGATTTCCCTTTACTCTTGTAGACATGTCCCCGTTTGCCATGTTCTTCTATTGCTTCTTTGTATTTAGAGGACATAGCCATCAGCCATCACGGATCCATTGTGTGTGACATTAAATTTCATTATGTCTACAATGAAAAAAAACTCATCGACCAAGGGAGGACTTTACTCTACCATGGTTTGTAAGATACGAGTATTTGTCTTCCATTTGAAAGTGATCTACTTTCTGTTTTGTAATGCTCGTAATAATGACAACAACTCTCTTGTCCAGGCTTTGTCCATCATAAAATGCGAAACAACTGTCCATTTGTCACAGTCACGAATCAAAATTGGAATGATGAAGCCTCACACAAAAGAGGGGACACAGTCTGTGTACTTGTTCACTTCCTCTTCTGCTCTTATCTCTTAAATGAATCTCCACATCAATAATCTAATGGAAATTCCTTTACTGTTTTCTTTTTTTCAGATATTGGATATTGCAGTGCTATCATGGTCCTGGGATTGGTAAGGTACCCATTCCAGTCCTTCAAAAATAAATGACATTTTCAAACAGATGTCCACAAAGCAATAACGGGGAAGGAATTGGAAAATATCCACAACATAGATTCTCATCAACCGAAAGTCCATAGATGATAGACTAAAACAACCATAGGAGGGGCCAGTCAATTGTTAGAGTAAGACGAAATCCTAAAATGCTGCATTCCTCCATGCAGGAACATCCACAACAACAACAACAACATGAACAGAAACGTCAACCAAACACAATTTCAAGCAAAAGAACAGTACAGCAGCAGCATCAACAGCCCTCTTCGTCTAATGACACTAACAAAAACTCATCCAATCAACCTGAATTGCGATCCTTAACTGCGTCTCAATTGGATTCAACTAATAATGGGTTGGGACGCACAAGTCATAGGATTAGCAGGCAAGATTCCGATACAGGCTCATTTGCTGGTCGTCGAACACGACTAAAAGAGAATACAGGTGGTAGTAGCAGTGGGGAAGGGAATAGATACTCCGAAAACATGCATTCCAATGATTCACCTACAGCTGTTTTAGTAAACTCTGGTGCTGAGACACGTCACAGACGTGGTGACAGTACCAATAGCACACGCAGCCAACTAAGAAAACCCAGTTCCTCTAATACCCGTACAGCAACAGCGACAGCGAGTGGCGTCTATAGCGGCATGGCTGCTAATAATGCCAGATCCACAAATGATGCCCCATGTAATAATGCCAAACCTGCCTCCTCTCAGCTCAATAATCCTGCAGCAATGCATCAACGTCATCAACAATCCCACCAAAGCTCTGCTACAGCCGCCACAGTTTCATCTTCTTCGAATACGAATAACAGCCACCATAGAAATGCAGCCAACAGAAAACCCGCCAGTGATCGCAGTGATGATGAGCGTCTAAGTAATACGAGTGCGGAGCAGCGACGTATGCGGCGTAGACGTTCTCGTCGCAGAAACAAACATGATGGCATGAGTGGTGGTGGTGGCTTGTCATCATCGTCCAGTTCATCCTCCTCATCGTCGGGTTCATCGACGGGCTCAAGTTGTAATGGTTCCTGCAGTTCGGATGATGGTGAATCGTCAACATCTTCGGGTGAACCGAATTTGCCATATCCGGGTTTTCCTGAAGTAGCTTTAAAGTATCTCACACAGGATACAAGGCCACGAAATTGGTGCCTAATGCTGATAACGAATCCATATCCTTTTTTAAACAAACTCTAGCATTGTGATATTTTGTAAATTTCCGTTTAATGAGCCATTTGAAAGCCATCATATACATATTTGCCAGGATGTCACCATGAGGGAAATGCTTCAGCTTCTAAGGGCGGGAGCCACCGTGGTGTAATGGTTAGCATGCCCGCCTTGCACACACAAGGTCGTGGGTTCGATTCCTGATTCGACCGAACACCAAAAAGTTTTTCAGCGGTGGATTATCCCACCTCAGTAATGCTGGTTACATTTCTGAGGGTTTCAAAGCTTCTCTAAGTGGTTTCACTGCAATGTGGAACGCCGTTCGGACTCGGCTCTAAAAAGGAGGTCCCTTGTCATTGAGCTTAACACGAAATCGGGCAGCACTCAGTGATAAGAGAGAAGTTCACCAATGTGGTATCACAATGGACTGAATAGTCTAAGTGAGCCTGATACATCGGACTGCCACCTAACCTAACCTAAGGGCGGATCGATTCCATTTTTTTTTATCCGAGTCCGAACGGCTTGTCAGTTGATACGAAACTCAACATGTAGGGAAATTTTCAGCAACTTCACTGCAACGTATGTTAAGAAACTTCCAAGATCCAACATAACTCAAGGATTGAATCGCCATGGAAGATTTTGTTTATCCCGAATCTTATAATCTCTGGAAACAAGGACATTAGCCATTTAACAGGTCATGTTCATGTTTACATTCGCTAAGATGACTAGTAAAATGGTTCAGCTTCTCTCATTCCAACAAATAATTCGATTCAATTGAACTTACTTTATATGCGAATTCAAATGGCTTGTCAAACTACATCGAGCTAATCTTATAGGGAAGTTTCAAAAACTTCGCTATAATTTGATCTTCGTATGGAAGTTTCCAAAATTACTGAAGGATTGAACCGCCATGGAACATTTTTTATTACGTATCTTGTATTGAACCCATGACCCTTTGGGTAGAAGGCAATGAACCATTTAAGAATCCAAGTTTATGTATTTGCTACGAACTTATTAGTCCATAAAAGTCCTCCGAAATTTCCCTACAATTTGGGCAAGGAAATTCAGAAAATTCCAAAATTCAACGTTACTGAGGATGGAACTATATTTCTCTCCAGTATGAACCAATGAATCTGTGGGTGCCAGGCAAAATATTATCCCTGGGTGGTTTTTGGAGTAATAGATTTTATGTGATCCTACCGTCAGGTTGGGTAAAATGCAATACTGTGGATATTGAACTGCTCAGCCATCTCGATGAAAGATTTGCAGAAATTAATAATCGCAATTTTCCGCATCTTCATATAGTTCCTTTGGGACTAACTTCACCTCGGCAAAGCACGGCAGTACTCTACATAATTTAATTCTTCCCCTTTTCCCCTATTCCATAAAAGCTTCCCCTCAGCACCAAGTCCCCCAAACGACGATGTCTTTATCTCGAGAAAGAACGAGAAAGAAACAATGACTTGCGTACTTTTCCAAGGATTCATTATCTTTGCCACGCGTCCTACCTACACTAACGTTCGCTCCAACCGCCTTTCTTCCAATCAAGACGAGGGTATCTAAAACTCCAAAAACACCACCGGGATTCTCAAAGCTTTACTGGGCATCGCTTATACTCTTCCGTCGCAACACCATTGGTACCCCATATCTCTACTAATCAACGTTTTACTCTATATCTCAAAAAAACTGGATAATGAATGTGTATATAATTCTCCACGGTTTCCATATCTTTGCCATGAGCCCTAGAGAAACTCACGTTCGTCCTTTCTCTCAATCAAGACGAGTGTATCCTCAACTCCACATCTTTGCCATGAGCCCTAGAGAAACTCACGTTCGTCCTTTCTCTCAATCAAGACGTGTGTATCCTCAACTCAATAAAAGCATACTGACTGCCCACAGCTCTACTCTCTATCAGTAGTTTCCTTGACGAATTTATATGTATTTCGAGTTAGAATGGCAATCACTGAGATAATACTCCAAAGTATCCTTACCTTACGCATACTTTTTTGTATACGATACAAGCATCCCCCCAACTACAAGTGTATAGGCAATAACCTCCCAGGAATGTAAGGGTTCATATTCACCTTCTACAGTCCGAGATCCAGCGTTACAAAGGAGAGTCTTAAGATCACGCAGCATACCAGGCAGGTCTGAATAGGATTCATGTAGGCTAAGCGGTGAGAAGCTACAAAATTATTTGCGTTCTCGAAGTTCGACCACCTTCAATAGCACCGGAGGAAAGGACCTCCTACGGTAGACCATGCAAGTGCTGGCGCTTCAATTTACACATATCAGTGATTGGTAGCGACGTAGCTGACGTGTATTCCACAAGCAACCAAGGGTCTTACGACACGTGTCACCCTTTCGTCTAACGGTTTCTCATCCTTCAATTAGTAATTAACCTGAAAATAAATTTTTGTATATGATCAATGATTGTATCGACCCGATAAATAGGTGCGAAAATAAAATCTTTTTCAACTCCAAATCCATACCCAGATTCTTCAGACACCTCAGCATCCCACTTATCAATATATCACTACAAGAATTTCATTGAAATTTTCGAGAGTCATTCATTACACATTTTCACACCGAGGAGGAAACAGAGGCCACAGCCCAAATGTCATCGATGAGACAATTCATTAGGGTTGCCCATCCGAGACAGCTTTCATAGTGCCAATACGAGAATAAGCCGTTTACAAATTAATAACAAATAGTAGCTCATTTGACAGGCAACTGAATATGGTGGTGGTAAACCGGCTGAAATATCGGATGTATGTAATGGACACTCATTCACAATTCCAATGACCGATAATGAGTGGCAAGGTTTTATGGCACGGGGGAATATAATGTTTCCAATGCCCATCCTCCTACTCCTCCTCCATGCATAAGGTCATGATGGTTGTCCCATATGCGGTTACAAAGTCCAAAACAATTCCTTTCATCCTCAATGCGAACGAAGGAAGGAAGTGGAAAACCTTCACCTCCTCCGGTCATCGATATATAATTATAATGACCCGCATATTATGGTCATTCATTGTGGTGTTTTATTTCCCTAGATCTGTTTAACAAATGAAGATATCAAATCTACTATAGAACAATTGGGTGCAAGGATGGTCCATTTGGGAGTGGTTCGTGGAAGTGGGCCATACATAAATTGTTCGTCCTTGTTGGTGATTTGTTTAATCGCCTCTTGCTCTAGCTATACTCTATACTACTGGATTGGACTTTAAATTATTACCCAAATGGATTTGCTCGATTTCTGGCTATGCTCATTGTTTTCGTTCACTCTCCCCCCTTTCTCACAATTGCTTCACCAAGTACATTTAGCTGTAGTATTCCTTTCACTTGTGGATCAATGCTATGCCAACGTTGACAAATGGAAAAAGAAGAAAATTCCAACACAAAAAAACTAAAACTGAAAAGTGCCAACGAACACCATCAGTAGTCCAACATCGTAGCAAACCATGGTGGTCCACTATCTCCCGTACATATAACAAAATTGTGCTAATGAGCAACACTTAATGCTTCCTAATCCTTTTGCTGTTTGCACAGCTGGCTTAAGTTGCTAGGGCTGGTTTGCTTCATTCCTCCTTTATATATGCAGTAGGATTGTTTTTTTGTGCTATTTTCCTGCAGCTTAACTTTTAATTTGTTAAATTTTGTAATTTGCATAAGGTAGGATTTAACCGAGTCTAGTTGAAATGATGAAGAGAAAGAAAAGAAGTGTTGAAAACGAAAGGATTTCTAAGAACTTCAAGAGGGGCTATTTATAAAACTAAAACTAAAAGAAACGAAACGTTATGTTGGATTAAGTCAATCAGTAGCAAATACAATCAAGATTGGGAAGATTCGTTGCAACAAATAATCAAATTTCCTATATGGAAGAACCAAAGTAACTATACAACTATGTAACAGGTTCTAGTTTATGTTCATTTCCTAATCATTTATTAGTGCTACAAGTTTACTTGGTGAAATGCCTACAAATTCACCACAAATTTCCAAGAGAGAGAATTCATTGCCTGAGCGTAAATAAGGTAGATATTTAGAGACATATATAAATTGTGAATAGGATCTCTCTTATCACCGAAAAATCTCCGATGCTGTAAAGGGTGATACGGTCAAAATTTCGTCAATATAAACTTGACGTATTTCTTTCAATTTTGCATTTAAAAAACCAGAACACCCCTCATTTTGAAGGGGTGTGTGTGTAGAATGTTGCTCCTATTTTGATTTTGGAATTCACTCTTCAGTTCTCAAAATGCCGTCCAGGCAAGAAGAGCAGCGTATCAAAATTTTGCTCGCGCATCGCGAAAATTCGAACTACTCGCACGCAAAGCTGGCAAAATCGCTAAAAGTTGCCAAATCAACCGTTATAAATGTAATTAAAGTGTTTGGGGAACGTTTGTCGACAGCCAGTAAGTCTGGATGGGGGGAAATCGAAAACCGGAAGCCGCTGAGACGACAAAGAGAGTTGCTGGTAGTTACAAGCGAAACCCTAACCTCTCTCTCCGAAATGCCGCAAATAAGCTGGGTGTATCGTCTACAACCGTGAATCGAGCCAAAAAACGAGCCGGACTATCGACTTACAAGAAGGTAGTGACTCCAAATCGCGATGATAAACAAAATACGACGGCCAAAGCGCGATCCCGGAGGCTGTACACGACGATGCTGACGAAGTTGGACTACGTGGTAATGGACGACGAAACCTACGTCAAAGCCGACTACAAGCAGCTTCCGGGACAGGAGTTTTATACGGCAAAAGGAAGGGGAAAGGTATCATATATTTTCAAGCTCATAAAACTGTCAAAGTTCGCAAAGAAATATCTGGTTTGGCAAGCCATCTGTATCTGTGGCATTTTCATAGCTTCCGGGACTGTCATCCAAGAAATTTACGTGAAAGAGTGTTTGAATAAACGTCTGCTGCCTTTCCTGAAGAAACACGATTGTTCCGTACTGTTTTGGCCGGATTTGGCATCTTGCCATTACGGTAAAAAGGCCATGGAGTGGTACGCCGCCAACAACGTGCAGGTGGTTGCCAAGGACAAGAACCCTCCCAACACGCCAGAGCTCCGCCCAATTGACAAATACTGGGCTACTGTCAAGCGGAACCTAAAGAAGACCAAAAAACTGCTAAGGACGAGCAGCAGTTCAAGGCAAACTGGCTTTCTGCGACGAAGAAGGTGGACAAGGTGGCTACACAAAATCTGATGGCAGATGTCAAGCGTGAGGCCCGGATTTGGAAAAGCGAAAGCCTAACTGAATATTTTTCCTGAATTTTATACTAATTGAACTTGAAAAAGAAATTTAATTTGATTTTTTAAATAAACGATTTCACCGATTTACACGCGTTTTCCCTTGACCAAATTTTGACCGTATCACCCTTTATTTAGATGTGACTGTTTTAGAAGTAGTTTGCTATTCGAGCGACAATCGGATAGTATCCACGACACTTTTTACTTCTTTATCTAGAGATCTTTATACTAGAGCGAGTAAAATGTGATATGGCAGAGTCATGATACAAAAATGATGGGTATTTGCTTAGAACGGAAAAATAAATTCTAACTTACCTTTACCACTACCTTTATATGCAATATGTCATTAAGGGCAACAGTATATGTTTTGCTAATGCAGATGTCTTACGTATCGCCCAACATTTCGGAGCACCCTGATGGGGAATATAAGTCACTAACGCTAGTTAGGTGGAGAATATTATCACTTCACTTGCTTCATAAGTTACATATTTTGAGCTGTTTATAAGGACAACTAAGGTTAAAAAAAACTGACAAATGACAATAACGAAATGTGTTAAAAACTTTAACAATAACAAGATGCCTAAATAAAACACGCGGGAATAGCCGAAGGATAACGACTAATCAGAATACTGTTGAAATACTATGTTGAGTTTGAATATTTCGAAGAAAGTCAGAACTAGTGAATCCACCCATGAAAATTTTTCATTATCCCCTGTCAGTAATGCTGATGACATTTCTGAGTGTTTCAGAGCTTCTCTATGTGGTTTCACCATAATGGGATACGCCGTTAAAACTCGGCTATAAAAGGGATATTCCTTGTCATTGAGTTAATCAAAGAATCGGGCAGCACTCAATGATAAAAGAAAGAAGTTCACAACTAGTAGTATCACAGTGGACTGAACAGTCTAAGTGAGGCTAAAATAACGGGCTGTCATAATACTTATCCTAACCTAGGGTTCGGGATTCATATGTGGCGAAAATAACCAAGGAAAGAGAATACCAACCGCCATGAAACAGAGAAACCTGTATCAGTCTTCAACCTAGCGCAACGTAACAATGACTACGACTAATTAAACTACTGTGAGAATCCTAATGTGAGCCTCAACATTTCAAAACAAGGGAGAGGAATACAGATTTAGAGAACGCAAGTTCCATAGAGGTTGTATGAATGGGCACTGGAAATACATAGACAAATGTGGAATAGTTCAAAGGTCTGGAGGGCGACGAAACTAGTATGGAGTGACTCAAGAAAAATAGTTGTAACTACTGAATGATAGCACCGTGTGGCAATGTTTAGCATGCCCGCCTTGCATACAAAGGCTCATGGTTCAATCTCAGTTTCGACCAAACTTCAAAAAGTTTTTCATCGGTGGATTATCCCTTATCTGTAATGCTGATAACATTTCTGAGTGTTTCAAAGCTTCACTAAATGGTTTCACAATATAGAGATACGCCGTTCGGGCTCGGCTATAAACATGAGGTTCTTGGAAGATAAAATCGGGCAGCATTCAATGATAAGAGAGAAGTTCACCACTTGTGGTATCATAATGGACTGAACACTAATAGAAAAAATTGCGTTTCACAATCGTGAACGGACGTTGTCAAAATGAAACGGAAACGTTCACACAAAATCAAAACGGAATGTTCACGATTTCGTCCACGGGCGTTCACGATTTCATGAACGGCATTCGTTTTTCTTTGGTCATGAAAAGTCTTAAAATAATCGTTAGACGTTGTTATGGTAACTCCGCCGTTGGTGCAATGTGCTAAGGCGACTGTTAACGTGTATCGTGCAGGCAACACAGGTTCGAGTCACGGTATGGGAAATCTTTTTTTAATTTTGTTTATAAATTCGTAACCATTATGTTTTCAGGTCATGAACGCTGGTTGTTGTTTTGAAAACGTATGGTGTCATTTTTACCACGCCGTTCATGATTTTTTCTATGGGTGAATAGTCTAAGTGAGCCTAAAATAAAGAACTGTCACTATACTTATCCCAACCTAGGGTTCAGGACTCATATGTGGCGAAAATGTTCGGGGGAAGATGGTGTATGTAGGTCGTAGTGTGAGACTAGGGAGACCTTGAAACACTACCTATGTCCCACCCCTGCATTGAAAATACATACATTTCGTTACATGGGGGAAGGGGTGATTTAGAAGCAGGTCCAGCTTACAGAGACTGGAAATAAAGTTACAAAGTTTCTAGAGGAATAGAAGAGAAGGCTGCGATGCAAAGAACGAGAGAGAGAAGTCACCACAAACCGATTACATGATTAGGTGGATATCAGCCGAAATGAAACAGAGACAGATTTGTTTTCTGTAACCTAGCGGAAACTAAACAACGACTACGTCTAATCAGAATATCGTGAGCCTGAACATTTCGAAAAAAGGAAAAGGAAGCTCCATTGAGACAATACGGGTTAAGTTATATAAATAGGCACTGGAGTGCAATGTGGAATAGTGCATCGGTCTGAAGGGCGACGAAACTGGTATGATGTGACCCAAGCAAAAAAACAAAGTCGCGAAGTATAGCACCTAAAGTTCAAGGCAAATAGAAGCAGTGAGTTTTGTGAGAACATTGGAACACTTACTGTGTCACTGCATACCAGAGATAAAGGGTGATACGGTCAAAATTTGGTCAAGGGAAAACGCGTGTAAATCGGTGAAATCGTTTATTTTAAAAATCAAATTAAATTTCTTTTTCAAGTTCAATTAGTATAAAATTCAGGAAAAATATTCAGTTAGGCTTTCGCTTTTCCAAATCCGAATTGCCGGGCCTCACGCTTGACTTGTACAGCCACCTTGTCCACCTTCTTCGTCGCAGAAAGCCAGTTTGCCTTGAACTGCTGCTTCTTTAGGTTCCGCTTGACAATAGCCCAGTATTTCTCAATTGGGCGGAGCTCTGGCGTGTTGGGAGGGTTCTTGTCCTTGGGAACCACCTGCACGTTGTTGGCGGCGTACCACTCCATGACCTTTTTACCGTAATGGCAAGATGCCAAATCCGGCCAAAACAGTACAGAACAACCGTGTTTCTTCAGGAAAGGCAGCAGACGTTTATTCAAACACTCTTTCACGTAAATTTCTTGGTTGACAGTCCCGGAAGCTATGAAAATGCTGCTTTTCAAGCCACAGGTACAGATGGCTTGCCAAACCAGATATTTCCTTGCGATCTTTGACAGTTTTATGTGCTTGAAAATATCTGCTACCTTTCCCCTTCCTTTTGCCGTATAAAACTCCTGTCCCGGAAGCTGCTCGTAGTCGGCTTTGACGTAGGTTTCGTCGTCCATTACCACGCAGTCAAACTTCGTCAGCATCGTCGTGTACAGTCTCCGGGATCGCGCTTTGGCCGTCGTATTTTGTTTATCATCGCGATTTGGAGTCACTACCTTCTTGTAAGTCGATAGTCCGGCTCGTTTTTTTGGCTCGATGCACGGTTGTAGACGATACACCCAGCTTATTTGCGGCATCTCGGAGAGAGAGAGGTTAAGGCTTCGCTTGAAACTACCGGCAACTCTCTTTGTCGTCTCAGCGGCTTCCGGGTTTCGATTTCCCCCCGATCCAGACTTCCTGGCTGTCGACAAACGTTCCCCAAACACTTTAATTACATTTGTAACGGTTGATTTGGCAACTTTTAGCGATTTTGCCAGCTTTGCGTGCGAGTAGCTCGGATTTTCGTGATGCGCGAGCAAACTTTTGATACGCTGCTCTTCTTGCTTGGACGGCATTTTGACAACTGAAGAGTGAATTCCAAAATCAAAATAGGAGCAACATTCTACACACACACCTTCAAAATGAGGGATGTTCAGGTTTTTTAAATGCAAAATTGAAAGAAATACGTCAAGTTTATATTGACCAAATTTTGACCGTATCACCCTTTATATAGATCCCGTTACATGGAGGAAGGAGTGGATAAGAACCAGAACCAGCTTTCAGTCAGAGACTGAAAATAAAGTTCCGAAGTTCCCATAGGGATATCGTAACCGAAATAACCCTTAAATCGCACAAAAAGCTGGACCAGAGCTTGGCTAAATGTGTATTGAGATGAGGCGGAAAATCCATAGCATAACCTAAGTCAATAAAAATACCAAGGGTTACCAACTTTTCTCTTACTCTCAATGCATGCTTCCTCCGGAACGAAATATCAGACAAACGAAATTCTCCTTTTTTATAAAATATTTTCTTTCAAAACAAATAAATCCAAATTTATGGCAAGCATAGGAACGATTGCCATTAATATTTTGTATTTGCTTATAGAAAATTTTTAGCGTCAAAAGAAAAGACCCTTTCTTTTCCAAAATTTCGTTTCCCAGAAAAGAAAACTCTCCTTTCAGTGTATGCTTAACATAATGATGAGTAGAAATCACTGTGTAACAGGTTGGCTGATAAGTCCCCGGTCTAACAAAGAAAAACACATTTTTTGTCTAAATTCGTTTTTATTATTCAACATAGTTCCCTTCAAAAGCGATACAACGATTATAACGACCTTCCAATTTTTTGTTACCATTTTGGTAGTACTCCTTCGGTTTTGCCTCAAAATAGGCCTCAGTTTCGGCGATCACCTCTTCATTGTAGTCAAATTTTTCCCTGCGGGCATCCTTTTGAGGACTGAGAACAAGAAAAAGTCGCTGGGGGTCAGATCTGGAGTATACGGTGGGTGGGGAAGCAATTCGTAGCCCAATTCATGAATTTTTGCCATCGTTCTCAATGACTTGTGGCACGGTGCGTTGTCTTGGTGGAACAACACTTTTTTCTTCTTCATATGGGGCCGTTTTGCCGCGATTTCGACCTTCAAACGTTCCAATAACAGAATAGTCACTGTTGATGGTTTTTCCCTTCTCAAGATATTCGATAAAAATTATTCCATGCGCATCCCAAAAAACAGAGGCCATTACTTTGCCAGCGGACTTTTGAGTCTTTCCACGCTTCGGAGACGGTTCACCGGTCGCTGTCCACTCAACCTCTTCGGGCGTCCACAGCGTTCACCGTCCTCCGCGCTCATTTCACCACGCTTGAATTTTGCATACCAATCAATTATTGTTGATTTCCCTGGGGCAGAGTCCTTAAAATCATTATCAGGCCAAGTTTTTGCTTCCACCGTATGTTTTTCCTTCAGAAAACAGTATTTTATCAAAACACGAAATTCCTTTGTTTCCATTTTTTCACAATAACAAAAGTTGCTTCACAAAAGACGCTCCATCTCACAAACTAATTGACAAATTTTGAAACGAATCATTTGAAGGTTGGTACTATATAAAAATAATATTCATTTAATACTAGCGACGCCATCTATGTGTCAGACCAGGGACTTATCAGCCAACTTGTTAATCAGTGCCTGGTGGTGAAGCACTGACTGAGCCTGGAATAGTCAAAATTGACAATAGTCAAAAATCGAATTCTCGACTTTTTGACATAAAAAGTCGAAATGGACTATTTGAAAACTTCAAAATCGACTTTAATTTTTTTGCGAAATTCAGTCAAATTTACTAATCGATATTTCACAGTAATCGAAGGCAACTAATCGAATTTTAATGAAAAAATCAAATTTAGAAAATGGAATTTATATTGAAAGTCCAAAGACGACTTTTCAAAATTTTTTTAAAATCTCCCTTTGGACCATACCTCTAGGCCCTATCGTGAAATTTATTTTATAATAAAAATAACTCTATATTTTTTCGTTGTCCCCTTTCCTATAGATCTATTTATGCTAAAAATTTACCAACTAGTCGAAATTTGCTATGAAAAAAATCGATGATCCCAAAAGTCGATTTAAGACTTTTATTTTTTTTTTTTAATCTCTTTATCCCTGGAGCATATCTCTTTCTTTTATAGGGGTAACTCCATATTTTTTCAGTATCCCCCTTTCGTAATAGCTTTAATGGTTCCACCATTGAGCTTGTTGCACTTTATCATCCATTTTACGAAATTGATTTCATGTATTACTTAAGTGCAACCGTCATCCACAAAGGATATATGTGTCACTTAGTTTAGTCTCGAAAGCAACAAAAACTTAACATGGAAAAAAACCCACATGGAGAAAAATCAAGAAAATTGAGTACAACTCAATATCCTGGTAAACCCAATATCCTAGCTAAAAAAAGAACGAACAAGGCGTGTGGAAACTTTGAAAACCAATGACCAAAGATGAACTGAAAGATGTCTAAGAAAATTAATGGTCTTAAGAGTCAACTCACAATGTATAATTTATCATGAAATCTTTGAGTAGGTGGCTAAATCTATATGGGTCCTTATACAAAAAAAAACAAAATTAAGGACTTTTGCGTTCTTAAAAAAAATATATTTTTTCTTAATAACATTTGAAACTATCCCTAAGTTGGCTCCTCTTTTCTTTATTTTTTCCCCTAGACTAACTTCTGAAATGACCCAATTATATGGGAGATAACCTTCTTTTTTCCCCAGCATTTCTATATGATTCTTTTCTTCTGGGCTTTGTCAGGTAATGGAGCAACATGTGATATCCTGTTGTCCGTCCAGCTGCCATAGGAGCATGTGGTCTTAGTTGATAATCTGTTTTGTTGTCGATGGATTTTTCTGTTGTTTTTTGGTTTGGTTTCGTTTTTCTGTATGTATGTACTTGCCTTAAATGTTTTGGTTTTGGTATTTTCCTTAACTGCATTTTGATAACTATTGATTTTGCCATCAACACATGGTTCGAGAGAATATCGATACTGGTGATTTTATTCAATTGCGTTACACTGGGCATGTATCAGCCGTGTGTGGATGATGCCTGTGAATCGAATCGTTGTAAAATTTTACAGGTAAGTGCAAAAAGCCATAATAAGGCTAACGCCCAATATTTAATGATATCATAATAACCCATAGACATCATCATCATCATCATTATTATCACATAGAAATATAAACAAAGGACTTGTTTAAAAATGACTAAACAATAAGGATTATATTTACAAGGACTAATTAGAAATTTTAGCTAATGACGCCTAGGAGTGTAAATAATATCAAATAACCTGTTGGTCATGAGGCAATTGTAAAGAGAATGGGTGTGAGTGCTAGGGGAGCGTATGATTAATTAATATACATTTAATATCAATCATACGCCACATGTGTGACAACATGTATTTCTATCCTTATTGTTAAACAAGAGCCCCCGCACCAAATCACTTGACTTGTGTGATGAATACAATAATAATGCTAGACAAACATTTGTACATTTTACGCATCCTTACACATTGAAATTCAAGAGGCACTTCAATACCCCCAAACCACTGAAGACAGACAGACAAATAATTTTTGCTAGCAAACAAACTCAATCCGCATAGAGGGTGATTCAATCATAAAGCTTTATGATAATAGTATGGGACGTTTTACAGACAAATATACATTTTAACAGCCTGAATATAAACCTTAACCCTCTAATGCCCCAATTTTTTTGCCAGCTGATTAAATTTTCAATGTTAACGACACAAAAGCAAGAGAACTAAGCAAGAAAAATTTATACAGTAAAATTCAGCATATGCTGCAAAGCCTCTTGAATAGTTTCAAATAAGTTTTCTTTTTGTTTTGCCCATTTTTGTTGCCTTAAGATGTGTTTTACTAAAAGTTTCCTTATTATTGGGCATTAGAGGGTTAATATGGTGGAGACTATGTAGAAAAGCTGTAAGTCAAATTGTAACAAGCCATATCGGTCGATGACTCGATTCTTGTCATTGTATTGCGTAGTCCCGTAAGCAGAGGATGAAATGGCAAAAACCTATGATTTTGACAAAATTTTCTATAAAAATAAAATTTTGGTATAGAAATAAAATTTTGCCAAATTTTATATAGAACTAAAATTTTGCCAAATTTTCTATAAAAATAAAATTTTGATAAAATTTTCTATAAAAATGAAATTTTGACAAAATTTTCTATAAAAAGAGAATTTTAAAAAAATTTTCTATAAAAAATTTTCTATAGAAATAAAATGTTGTCAAAATTTTCTATAGAAATAAAATGTTGTCAAAATTTTCTACACAAATAAAATTTTTACAAATTTTCTATTGAAATAAAATTTTTACAAAATTTTCTATAGAAATAAAATTTTGACAAAGTTTTCTATTGAAATAAAATTTTGAGAAAATTTTCTATAAAAATGAAATTTTGATAAAATTTTCTATAAAAATAAAATTTTAACAAAATTTTCTATAGAAATAAAACTTTGACAAAATGTTGACAAAATTTTCTATAGAAATAAAATTTTGACAAAATTTTCTATACATATAAAATTCTGTCAATTTTCTATAGAAATAACATTTTCTATAGAAATAAAATTTTTACAAAATTTTCTATCGAAATAAAATTTTGACAAAGTTTGGACAAAATTTTCTATAGAAATAAAACTTTGACAAAATTTTCTCTAGAAATAAAATTTTGGACAAAATTTTCTATAGAAATAAAATTTGTACAAAATTTTCTATAGAAATAAAATTTGTACAAAATTTTCTATAGAAATAAAATGTTGTCAAAATTTTCTATAGAAATAAAATGTTGTCAAATTTTTCTACAGAAATAAAATTTTGACAAAATTTTCTATTGAAATAAAATTTTGACAACATTTTCTATTGAAATAAAATTTTGACAAAATTTTCTATAGAAATAAAATTTGGACAAAATTTTCTATTGAAATAAAATTTTGACAAAATTTGGACAAAATTTTCTATAGAAATAATACTTTGACAAAATTTTCTATAGGAATAAAGTTTTGACAAAATTTTGGTGTAGGAATAAAATTTTGTCAAATTTTGGTATAGAAATAAAAGGTTGCCAAATTTTCTATAGAAATAAAATTTTAACAAAATTTTCTATTGAAATAAAATTTTGACAAAGTTTGGACAAAATTTTCTATAGAAATAAAACTTTGACAAAATTTTCTCTAGAAATAAAATTTTGACAAAATATGGACAAAATTTTCTATAGAAATAAAATTTTGACAAAATTTTCTATAGAAATAAAATGTTGAAAAATTTTCTATAGAAATAAAATTTTGAAAAATTTTCTATAGAAATAATATTTTGACAAAATTTTCTACAGATATAAAATTTTAACAAAATTTTCTATAGAAATAAAATTTTGACAAAATTTTCTATAGAAATAAAACTTTGACAACATTTTCTAAAGAAATAAAATTTTGACAAAATTTTCTATAGAAATAAAATTTTGACAAAATTTTCTATAGATATAAAATTCTGTCAAAATTTTCTATAGATATAAAATTTTTGCAAAATTTTCTATAGAAATAAAATTTTGACAAAATTTTCTATTGAAATAAAATTTGGACAACATTTTCTATTGAAATAAAATTTTGACAAAATTTTCTATAGAAATAAAATTTGGACAAAATTTTCTATTGAAATAAAATTTGGACAAAATTTTCTATAGAAATAATACTTTGACAAAATTTTCTATAGGAATAAAGTTTTGAAAAAAAGTTTTGGTGTAGGAATAAAATTTTGTCAAATTTTGGTATAGAAATAAAATGTTGCCAAATTTTCTATAGAAATCAAATGTTGACAAAATTTTCTATAGAATTCTATAGAAGAAAAATTTTAACAAAGTTTTCTATTGAAACAAAATTTTGACAAAGTTTGGACAAAATTTTCTATAGAAATAAAAATTTGACTAAATTTTCTCAAGAAATTAAATTTTGACAAAATTTTGACAAAATTTTCTATAGAAATAAAATTTTGAAAAATTTTCTATAGAAATAAAATTTTGAAAAATTTTCTATAGAAATAAAATTTTGACAGAATTTTCAATAGAAATAAAATTTTGACAAAATTTTCTATAGAAATAATATTTTGACAAAATTTTCTATAGATATAAAATTTTAACAAAATTTTCTATAGAAATAAAATTTTGACAGAATTTTCTATAGAAATAAAATTTTGACAAAATTTTCTATAGAAATAAAATTTTGACAAAATTTTCTATAGAAATAATATTTTGACAAAATTTTCTATAGATATAAAATTCTGCCAAAATTTTCTATAGATATAAAATTTTAACAAAATTTTCTATAGAAATAAAATTTTGACAACATTTTCTATAGAAATAAAATTTTGACAAAATTTTCTATAGATATAAAATTCTGTCAAAATTTTCTATAGATATAATATTTTTGCAAAATTTGACAAAATTTTCTATAGAAATAAAATTTTGACAAAATTGTCTATAGAAATAAAATTTTGACAAAATTGTCTATAGAAATAAAATTTTGACAAAATTGTATATAAAAATAAAATTTTGACAAAATTTTCTATAGAAATAAAATTTTGCCATGGATATCCGGCCTTAACATCGTTGTTGGGGCATAATCAGGGTAAACATATGATTTTTTCGCTTGGATTTTCATAGTGGAACCACTTTTCCTCACCAGCAATACGATGAAAACCCCTTTCCTTTGCTGCGATTGGAGCACCTGTTAGCAAGCTTCATGCAGATGCTGTTTGGGGGATTTTTAAAGTTTAATACAAGCACTGGCAACAATTTTGATCTTTACATTATGGTTGAAATACCCTTTTTCTCATACTCTTCCATATATCACCACATCACCATTGTCAAAATGTCTTTATTTCTCAGATCTCAGTACCTTGTTGTTGGTAATTCTATGACAGAATGTTTATGGCATCCTTAAACTTTTGATACCATTAACATACAATGTTTTATAGATAGAATATCAGCTGAAATATTGTTTCTAACAATAACAATACACACACAAACACCCATCCACATATATTGTCATAACGTGAGAATAAGTGTTAGCGTCTCTTGTCTAGTAAGAATCAGTCCCAAAAACATTTACTCAACAATTCACCTACAATCGTTACAAATGAGGCATTCTCTGCATAACAATAGGAGTGTAAGCATGTGTATGTGTGTGAAGAAGCTTTGCTTTTGCTCTACTTTCTCATGATATGCGTAGACATACGTCATGCAGACTTTTACGCCATTTCTTATGTGCCATTTAGATGATATCTCTATGTAACACGAACTACATATGACATTTATAATGCACAACAGTGTGTAGCGTCAGCATGTATGTGCGTGTGTGTATGTGTGTTGAGAGTGTGAAAAAGCAGAGAGACTTTGTCAGCACATAATTTAAAGAAATGACTTATGAATGGCTTTGGCAACAGTTTGTTGATTTTTGATTGAAACTAGAGGAGAGTAATTGAAAGATTTCACAAGCAAATGACATAAAGAAATAATAAAAACCAAAGATACAGGAGTGAAGAGAAGATGAAATAAAGAACTATGTCAAGTAGAATTTTTGGAAAAACATGATATTTTACTTTAAGCAATATAGATAAAACAGAAATATTTGTGAAAGTAGATGTTCCATGCTACTATACTTCTTTACATGGTAATGAATATATAAACAAGATGTATATTTCGGGTTGGAATTTTAACATCGTAAGACTATTTCTTGGTGCTGATTTAAGTCAGATTAACGGTATCATGAATTCTCAGGACAGAATTCTTGATTTGGCATTTTTGAATGATCCTCTTTTCTTTGATATTCGCAGATGCAAATTTTGACAAAATTTTCTATAAAAATAAAATTCTAACAAAATTTTTTATAAAAATAAAATTTTGACAACATTTTCTATAGAAAAAAAATTATATTTAAAAAATTATAAAACTATAATTTTGTCAATATTTTCTATAAAAAAAATTGACAAATTTTCTGTAAAAATAAAACTTTGGCAAGATTTTCTACAAAAATAAATATTTTGATAAAATTTTCTATAAAAATAAAATTTTAACAACATTTTCTACAAAAATCAAATTCTAACAAAATTTTCTATAAAAATAAAATTTTGACAAAATTTTCTATAGGAATAAAATTTTGACAAATTTTCTATAAAAATAAAATTTTTACAAAGTGAGTTTTAGACAATGCAAAGTTTCTCAATTTGTAAATTTCTGCCTCTTGCTTTTATTTTTATAAAACTTTAGTTTATGTATTAGTTTATGTTATAAAACGAACAAGAGCCCTAGGAGAGACAAAAACTCCATCTTATTTATAAATTTCATCTAAATATTGCTACGTATCGCAATCCTTAGAATTTTAGACATTTCATCCATCAATATCATAACATCCTTGAATTGCCAATAAATTTTATATCATAACACTCAAATATCATACGTTTTATTTCATCTCCCCCCCGGCGTGACTTTATAGACATTCGATGATATCATCTTTGCCTTCTTCGCCTTGGAAATGTGCATTAAAATGGTCGCTATGGGAATATATGGCAAAACTACCTATTTGGCTGATTCATGGAATCGTTTGGATTTTTTTATAGTATTGGCCGGCTTACTGGAATATGTCATGCACGTGGAGAATTTAAATTTAACCGCCATTCGTACAATACGAGTATTAAGACCCTTAAGGGCCATCAATCGGATACCAAGTAAGTGAGAAACAATCATTCATTAAACCGCCTCAAATTTACAATAATTTTTAAAAATAAAAATTTGATTTTAAACTTATTTTTTTTTTTTTGAAAATTGAAAACTCTTAAACCACTAGGTATGAGGATTTTAGTTATGCTACTATTGGATACATTACCCATGCTGGGTAATGTCCTATTGCTGTGTTTCTTTGTCTTCTTTATATTCGGAATAATCGGTGTACAACTATGGGAAGGTATTCTCAGACAGCGCTGTGTTCTCGAATTGCCCGATTATATACGAGTGCCATTAAAGTAAGTGAATTGCTTATAATAAATTTCTTTTATATTTAAAAAAAATATGTAGTATACAATATATATGATTTTAAAAATTTTTAAGTTTAAAAAATATAGTATCTCTTTTTTTATGTATTAACTAACCGAATATATTCTATAAATAATGATTATAGTAATAATGAAGAAAATTACTACGATGATGATTATGATCATGATAATGATCATCTAGCAGTTAATATGGTACAATTTACTAACAATTATATTTATACAAAAACAAAATGTGTGTCCTTTCTAACAGCCTATAGACTCACCCCCCTTCTGAATGTTACAATAACCAAGACCAAAAACAAAAGACTAACTAAAAAAATTAGGTCCCTTTTTCAAAAAATAAAATGATAATTAAATCTTTCGTTTTGTTTTTTTATTAGTTCTTCAAAAAAAATCTACTATTTTATTATGTTTACTATGAGGAGTAATTTCTTTATATTTTATCTTAAATTTAAATAAAATTTAGCTAGTTTTTTATCAATTTAGTGACATATTCATTATATTTGAATATTTTTGATATAAACGCTATGTAGCAGTATTCTGAAAAACGGAAAGTAGAATCTCTTTAGGTCAGTAAAAAATGTTTAAATCCGATTTGTAATCATTGCTACACTAAATAGTTATACAATCCATCATTAAAACAATAGAAGACAAAGATATTTTGAAACCCCACCCCCACAATATAAAAGTCATTTTAAGGGACGCTTAAGCTTCCTTTAAATTCTAGTCTTCCATCTAATTAAAATATGAGTAAGAAATTTATATTGTGAATATGGTTAAATGCCCATCGCATTGAGTGTGTATATTAAGGCGGGTCGATACATATGGAGAAAACAGCTGTCCATATTTGATATGGAATTTTGAAGCTTTTCGTTAACTATAAATCATAGAAAAATTATTAATTTCCAAGTCTTGTCCATCCAAAAACAAAATCCGAGACTTTATATATTTTTTGACTGTCTAGGAACTTTGAAAAAAATTTATATCCATTTCTAAACTGGGTTAGATTCGAAATGAGCCCTTCCTCCATATGGTGGGATCTATATCACGCCAAGAGAAGGTACAAGACCACTTTAGCAAATTTTTACTTGCAGTTGAAAACAGCTTCAAATGTTCGTTATAGACGTTCGCCTTTTTCCCCATCTAAACCGATCCGCCTTAATACACAAGCATTTTACAATTCCCAATTCGCCATTTAATGGAAGCCATCTTTTACACTACCTAGCCTCATTTATGTACATTGCTCAGCTGTAATCTCTATTGCAAATTTTTTTTTTTGTTTGCAAAACGAACACCAAGCCAAAACACCAATCATTTTGTACTATAGTCGCTGTAAATACACACATTAACCAAATTGAATTTGTTCACCCCAATTGCTTCCTTGTAAAGAATAGACATTATTTTGCTCCCAGTGTATATAAGTGTCATTGACTCTACGCCTGTTTCAAGAATCATTGGTGGCTGTATTGATGCCAATAATTGTGGCCTAGTATGTGGCTGTAATTGTTGTCAACTCATCATAACATGAAAAGTATTGAAGCATTTGATGATTTTGTGGATTAATTACCATTGAATGGTGGCATTATTTTGGTAAATGAAGGTATTCGTCATGGAAAGGTAGATAGGGAAGGAAGATAACATCTAATTTGGTGTGAAGAAATTACACAAGCTTTTATAAATTGATGTGGACTAGAGGTCTGCACAATTCCATTTGTAAATGGAGAGTACACGTGTACTTGCTAAATGAGTACATCTATTTGAGAGAGTCGCAAAACAATTGGTACACATTTTAATGAACACCAAAAGCCACGAGTAACTTCTTGTTGCTACTCTGATGTCTTCACTACCAACAAACACATATTCCTCTTTCTCTCTTATTGAAGTGTACTGAGAGTGATCACGTCGAGTATGTTGCGAGAACAAAACTTTCAGAAATACAAGAAAACAGTTACTCTCCATAATATAAGTTTTCGGATTGATATAAAGAACGGCAAATGTTAAGGTAAGTGTGTGACATACATAAATATATGAAATATGTGACATACATACATATCTATGATTAATAATAATGGAAAGTTTTGCTTCGCACATAAGTGAGAAATACTTGTGGTACCACGTGAAGTGAAGAGAATCCATGTTGTACTTTTTCTCAAGTACTTACATTTTTATTGTTCCTTTTTTTCGGAACACATATTGTTTCGAATAAGTACTTGGTGGTATTTGACAAGCAAGTGTTCTCTTCACTTCAGTACTTGCGCTCTGAGAGAAAGATAGTGTATGTACTATATTCGACAGCGAATTACATACATGTAGTGAAAAGTTATTCGATGCAGACCTCTAATGTGGACCTTAATTTAAAAGATGTTAACTGGGAAAATTAGATAGATTTCATGGTTTTGTAGAAAGCGAAGATCCTTTGGTGAAGTCACACGGAAAAGACTAAATCTAAAGCAGCTAAGATAAGACAACAATAAGATAGTACTATTGACAAATCGACCTATTACAGCTAAGCGTGTGAACCATCTTGCCATCTTCATATTGAACATAGCTCACTATAGCAAAAACAAAACACTATAACTCCGCAATACTGAAATGTCTACAAGAAACACTTGAGAGAATGAGAAGAAGAGAACTTATATAAGAGAGAGAGAACTGATAATGGCTCATAACTTCTATAGCTCCACAATACTGATATACCTACAAGAAACATTTGAGAGGATGAGAAGAAGAGAACTGATATAAGAGAGAGAGAGAGAGAGAGAGAACTGAGAATGGCTCAAAACGTCGCTTGAACCTATTTATTTATGTAGTAGTATAGAGAGTTTATGCGATGCTTCCACTGACTTTTCTCCAAGTTTAATTAAAACATCGGTAGGCCACTGGTGCATGTACTAAACTAATGTACACACTTTTCTTGAAATGAGTATTGAAATTACTCGAATTAATTGAGAGAGTAAATTAAAACATCGGCAGCAGTGATGCCAACTCCAGAAAGGCAAAAAGCATCAAAAATATATCATAAATTCTAATAGACCACAAAAACTACTAAAGCCAGCTAAAATTCAATGCTCTAATAAAAATAAAAAAAAAAAAACTTCCAAAGACGTATTATAGAAGATTTCGTGTATTGATTTGACACATTTTTAATTTAATGAAATTATGAATCTCTATTCCAGCGTACACCCTGAACACTTTGACTGATTTCATCCAATTCATTTGGGTCAGACATATCTTTCAAATTTCTAAATATTTTTTTTAGAGAAAACATTTTTCCACATTAAATTTGGAAATAATAATATTTAGAGCGAGTCTATTTCGATTTCTTATTTCAGTTATGAGTGCTTTTGTGAATTTAATACAAACGTTTTTAATTACATCTTTATCAATTTCGTAAATTCGGCACTCGTCGCTAGACATTTCCCAGCAAAAACTCCTATTAGCAAGTATAAGTATGCCTGCGCCAAATTGGTTCTAAAGAATACCCCAAATACCAATATTGATTAAAATAAGAATAAATACCACCTTCATAACAATCAAATTCTACATTTTCTTAAGCTTTTGAAAGTCTCAACCGAATTTTTGTATGAAAAGATATCGCCAATTAAACCTAATACTGTTCAAATTGAAAAAAAAAAAACAGTAAGGAAAGTCTAAAGTCGGGCGGGGCCGACTATATTATACCCTGCACCACTTTGTAGATCTAAATTTTCGATACCATATCACATCCGTCAAATGTGTTGGGGGCTATATAGAAAGGTTTGTCCCAAATACATACATTTGATAGACTTCTACAAAATCTATAGACTCAAAATTTAAGTCGGCTAATGCACTAGGGTGGAACGCAATGTTAGTAAAAAATGTGGGAAACGTTTAAATCTGAAGCAATTTTAAGGAAACTTCGAAAAAGTTTATTTATGATTTATCGCTCGATATAAAGGGTGATTCTTTTGAGGTTAGGATTTTCATGCATTAGTATTTGACAGATCACGTGGGATTTCAGACATGGTGTCAAAGAGAAAGATGCTCAGTATGCTTTGACATTTCATCATGAATAGCCGAACGATCTGCCACAACGTCGAATTTTCAGTGAATGGGCCCTAGAAAAGTTGGCAGAAAATCCGCTTTTTTATCGACAAATTTTGTTCAGCGATGAGGCTCATTTCTGGTTGAATGGCTACGTAAATAAGCAAAATTGCCGCATTTGGAGTGAAGAGCAACCAGAAGCCGTTCAAGAACTGCCCATGCATCCCGAAAAATGCACTGTTTGGTGTGGTTTGTACGCTGGTGGAATCATTGGACCGTATTTTTTCAAAGATGCTGTTGGACGCAACGTTACGGTGAATGGCGATCGCTATCGTTCGATGCTAACAAACTTTTTGTTGCCAAAAATGGAAGAACTGAACTTGGTTGACATGTGGTTTCAACAAGATGGCGCTACATGCCACACAGCTCGCGATTCTATGGCCATTTTGAGGGAAAACTTCGGAGAACAATTCATCTCAAGAAATGGACCGGTAAGTTGGCCACCAAGATCATGCGATTTGACGCCTTTAGACTATTTTTTGTGGGGCTACGTCAAGTCTAAAGTCTACAGAAATAAGCCAGCAACTATTCCAGCTTTGGAAGACAACATTTCCGAAGAAATTCGGGCTATTCCGGCCGAAATGCTCGAAAAAGTTGCCCAAAATTGGACTTTCCGAATGGACCACCTAAGACGCAGCCGCGGTCAACATTTAAATGAAATTATCTTCAAAAAGTAAATGTCATGGACCAATCTAACGTTTCAAATAAAGAACCGATGAGATTTTGCAAATTTTATGCGTTTTTTTTAAAAAAAAGTTATCAAGCTCTTAACAAATCACCCTTTATATGTATTAGAAGTTTAGGAAAATTAGAGTCATTTTTACAACTTTTCGACTAAGCAGTGGCGATTTTACAAGGAAAATGTTGGTATTTTGACCATTTTTGTCGAAATCAGAAAAACATATATATGGGAGCCATATCTAAATCTGAACCGATCTCAACCAAATTTGGCACGCATAGCTACAATGCTAATTCTACTCCCTGTGCAAAATTTCAACTAAATCGGAGTAAAAAATTGGCCTCTGTGGTCATATGAGTGTAAATCGGGCGAAAGCTCTATATGGGAGATATATCCAAATCTGAACCGATTTCAAGCAAATTTGGCACGCATAGTTACAACACTAATTCTACTCCCTATGCAAAATTTCAACTAAATCGGAGCAAAAAATTGGCTGTGGGCAAATGAGTGTAAATCGGGCGAAAGCTATATATGGGAGCTATATCTAAATCTGAACCGATTTTGCTGATATTTTGCAAGTTTTTCGAGACTCATAAAATATTCGGATGTACGGAATTTGAGGAAGATCGGTTGATATACACGCCAATTATGACCAGATCGGTGAAAAATATATATGGCAGCTATATTCTAAATCTGAACCGATTTTTTCCAAAAGCAATAGGGATCGTCTTTGAGCCGAAACAGGACCCTATACCAAATTTTAGGACAATCGGACTAAAACTGCGAGCTGTACTTTGCACACAAAAATACATCAACAGACAGACAGACAGACAGACGGACAGACAGACAGACAGACGGACATCGCTAAATCGACTCAGAATTTAATTCTAAGCCGATCCGTATACTAAAGGTTGGTCTATGATTACTACTTCTTGGCGTTACATACAAATCCACAAACTTATTATACCCTGTACCACAGTAGTGGTGAAGGGTATAAAAACACCAAAAGCACTAAATGAAAATGCCAGAAAGCACCAAGTTGGTGCTTTTTTCGAAAAGGCACTAAAAAGGTAATTTGGTGCTTTTTGGAAATAAAAAAGCACTAAATTTTGTGATAAAAGCACCAAATTGGCATCACTGATCGGCAGTCCACTGGGTGTAGGTACATTTTCCTGGAAATCGGTATTGGAATTATTCGAATTAATCGAGAGAGAGTAAAAGATGTTTTCATACTTAAGCCGGGATTTCTATTTTTCATTTTCGTTCAATACACTTGTCCTAATTCCTTGACAGGGATCAGGACCACGGTTGCCGCAGTTGGTTGAATTCTACCAAAAATGGTAGATTTTTGATTGTTTGGTAGATTGGTAGATTCTTGATGTTTTGGTAGAATTTTTCAAATATTCCCCTACAATTAAGAGGTACTTCACTTTTTCTTATTAATAACATATTGACAACATCTTCTGTAGAAAAAAAATTTTGAATAAACTGTCTATAGAAATAAAATTTTGACAAATTTTTCTATAGAAAAAAATTTAGAAAATTTTCTATAGAAATAAAATTTGTAGAAAATCTTCTATAGAAATAAAATTTTTTACAGAAAAACAAATTTTGATAATATTTTCTATAGAAATAAAATGTGGACAAAATTTTCTATAGAGTTAAACATTTGACAAATTTTATAGAAATAAAATGTTGATAAAATTTTCTTTAGAAATAAAATTTTGACTAAATTTTTTTATAGAAAAACAAATTTTGACAAAATTTTCTGTAGAAAAAAAATTTTGAATAAACTTTCTATAGAAATAAAATTTTGACAAATTTTTCTATAGAACAAAAAAAATTTAGAAAATTTTCTATAGAAATAAAATTTTGACTACATTTTTTATAGAAAAACAAATTTTGACAAAATTTTTATAGAAATAAAATTTTGGCAAATATAGTTAAACATTTGACAAATTTTATAGAAATAAAATTTTTACAAAATCTTCTACAGAAGTAAAATTTTGATAAAATTTTCTATAGAAATAAAATTTTGACAAAAATTTCCCGAGTAAAAATTAAGAGATCTAATTTGATACAATTAGATATAAGTAGATCCGAAAAATGGTAAGATCTTATCATATCCAATTACTATGGAAACAGATCTGATAAGAGCTCAATATTGGCCTAGATCTAATGCCTTAGATATAATTATATCTATCCCTATATATAAGTGGATCTAATATTAGATGTGGTCATATATGGAATTATATACTTTTATATCTAATTGTATCTCATCATATGTGAGTATATCTGATTATATCTAAAGGGGCTAATTTTGAGATCTAATCATATCTGATTAGATCCCCCAATTTTTACACGGGAAAATTTTCTATAGAAATAAAATTTTGACAGAATTTTCTATAGCAATAAAATTTTGGCAAAATTTTCTATAGAAATAAAATTTTGACAAAATATTCTATAGAAATAAAATTTTGACAAAATTTTCTATAGAAATAAAATTTTGACAAAATTTTCTATAGAAAAAAAAATTGACAAAATTTTCTATAGAAATAAAATTTTGACAAAATTTTCTATAGAAATAAAATTTCGACAAAATTTTCTATAGAAATAAAATTCTATTTTTTTACGTTTGCACCCACCCGATTATTAATGGGTAGTTAGCGAGGATTTACCTTTAAAGAATTTACAATACTTGTTATGTATTGCTAATTGACCCTTGGTTCTATCTTCTCTCATTTCTTTCTCTCTCTCTTTAGACAATATTTAACGGTGACAATCAAATGCACTAACAGATGCAGGGAATACAATACTAGAATTTTACATATGACATGGGGTGTTTACAAACATATGTGTGACTAAAAATGTAGCGTGAAGACTATTTGAAGATAAATTGTTCTTATTATAAACTTTATTCTCCAAATAACTAAAAAAATTACTTCTTATACAGGATTCTTTAACAAACGATTAGAACATTTTTTTTGGTTTTTAAATTATAAATTAAAATTTTCCTTTTATGCCTTTTCAATGACGAATATTGTTTGTCAAATGCTTATAAAATATACAAAAATTACCTTAAATAAAACCACAATGATGTTTTGTTGTGGCAATTAAGCCATTTCACCACCTAATGATTTAAAAACTGGCCGCTACCGTTAGAGAGCAACTTAACACATACAGACAAAGCAATACTGCCAACATATTCACACATTGTATAGATGCGAATCCAAAAGAATTTAAAAATAAATCATTCGCTCATAAATATAATTTATTATGGTTAATATTCTCTCTGTACACTTCTAATATCGTCTACCTTGTATATTTCACATATATTTCTCTGGTATAATAGTTTCGATAATTTGTGATTTTCTTTTCATTCATCTTCAATTTTATATTGTAATATTGTTTAAATTTCTATTATGTTATGTTTTTTCTGTTTTGTTTTTGTGTGTATTTTATGTTGCAACAACAACAACAACAAATGATGTCTAACCAACCACCAACTCAAATGTCATACGCGATTTTTTGTTTACAGGGAACTACCTGATGTGTACAGAGTTCGAGTCCGTGTTAACTCGTAAGATGAACAAAGATTTAATAATAACCAAAAAACAAAAAAAAAAACAAATCAAATCAATTCTTCTACTTAACTGTCATAACTTTAAGCAGTATACAAGTGTTGTATATGTAAAACTCTTGTCTTACTCTTTATAACTCTCTCATTCTCTCTCACTCTACCAACATATAAACTATTGTTTTGTATACGTATTTTAATACATATATAAGTTTTACTCACCATTTTATATGAGAAATTATGTAAATTTAGCTAATACATATTTAACACTCTTGTTTTGTATATGTATTATTTTTTATTAGCTCAAAATTTTACACTTTTTTTTTAAATGAAATACTTTTTATTGGATATGATTCTCTATTTTTTTTTTTGCTCACTCTTCTAACACCAATAAAACTTACTACACCATTCAATAGATGAGATTTGAGAGTAATTTATACTCACCATAGTTTAAGAGAATCTCATTCAACACTCACACCAATGTATGTTTTCGTTTAATTTGATCTTATTTTCTACATATTTTGATGAGTAATGCCCATGCTAGTATCAGTGTTTTCAAAGCAAATTTTTAGAATGTTTATTTATACATAATTCTTATGTTTATGGATCCATTATTTTCTCTCAGACACGTAACCGCCCATTTACTGGTTTTTTTTTTTCATCATATATATAACAAATTTGTTTTCAATCTCACTTATTGTAGCACATTAAAGTAAAGAAATTCATTGATTTTAAGTAAAATTATCCTTTAATTAATAATTGATGGGTTTTTCTTTTTTTTTGTCGATGGGATAGTTTGTAGTACTAGCTCTCCCAAGTGAATTCTTAATTGATGTCTGTGAAAACTAAGTAGATTTGATTTCTTTCTCTTTGTTTAGTCAATGTTTCTTCGACTTCATACATTGATGTTGTTGTAAATTCAAATGTCATTGATATTAATATATTTATAGGAGTTAATATTTGTTTTTAATTTTGGACACAAAGCACTAAACCCTTTCTACTACGTTCGAAGCCCACACCCATACAAAATCCTACATTCACACACTCACAAGTACTCTAAACAAATCTTAATAATAAAAAATATCTTAGTCCATTTTTTGTTAAAAATAAAGATAACAAAATGAAGACATTGAACCAGAAATATTTTTTCTGTGTTTATATAATAAATGGTAAATTTATCAGTTAAAAAAACAGTGCCGATAAGTGGCCTGCGTGCCTTTGAGCCTGTCTGTATGTCCATTTGATATATCGCCAAGGACGAATTCCTCTTGAAGTTTGGCACCAATTTTAGTGACCAAGTGGACGAAAACAAGGACTCACTATTTACAAGTAAATATGAAATATTGCATTGTATAATCCGCTGATTAGATGAAACGGGAGCGTAATAAGATTGAAGATAAAACATGCAATAATTCTACTAAAGCTTTATACAGAAATTTTCAATTTGCAAATAAATTTTAATAAATTGTCTTTATATCAGACTTTTCGAATTGAACCAGAAATATTTTTTCTGTGTTTATAGAATAAATGGTAAATTTATCAGGTAAAAAAAGCAGTGCCGATAAGTGGCCTGCGTGCCTTTGAGCCTGTCTGTGCGTCCATTGGATTTAACGCCAAGGACGAATTCCTCTTGAAGTTTGCCATCAATTTTAGTGACCAAGTTGACGAAAACAAGGACTCACTACAAGTAAATATGATGAAACGGGAGCGTAATAAGATTGAAGTCGAAATGAAATTCCTCCGGTAACCACCAAAAAGAAAATGTGTGTCTTTTATTCTCCCAAAGAGTTCTTCTCATGTTCCGATATTCGGAATCGCAAGTCAGAAGATTTTCGTATGGGGATAGTTTCTTAAACCCAAAACCGTATAAACTAAATAAATAGAGTTCTCTTTAATTAGAAGTTCAAATTTAAATTGAATTGAAGACCGAGAATATCTAAATATTGGCCATTATGATATTCAGACACTGAAAATTATGCCGTTGGTGGTTTACAGTTCGTGAAATTAGTTTATCGGAATCTCATCCTATTCCCTTTGGTCCCTCAGTGACTTTAGTTCTACCATTCTCAAATCCTTCACCTTAATGGGAGCTCGATTAAGAATTTTTCATATTGTTAATGTAGACCCAGAAATATTAATATTGGTAGGTACAGGGCAGCTGATATCTAAAGCGCTATATTTTTTTTTAATTTCATCATTCAAAAGGAAAAATATTGGAAAAAAACAGCAAATTTTTTAATAGATTTATTCAAGCTGGCTATAATTGGCACGAACTATAACCTTCAAACGCCCGGCAAAGTCAGGAAGGAAAGTGGCTCTGCGGTATTTTGGCTCATTGCCGGCCAAGCACAGTCTTTGGACGACCACCACTTTGGTATTTTTAAGTGCCAATCTTACTCTTCAAAATCAAACGTATTGAGATTTGGCGATTTTGGTGGCCATTGTGCAAAAGAAATGAGGCAGAAAACCTCCTTTTCAAGCAATTCTTGATTGACGGAACGAAATTTTTGATAAACGAAATTCATTTTCTTTTGGAGCAAATAAATCCTAATTTGTGATAAGCGATTCAACGATTGTCTCTGATATTTTTATACACTCCACCATAGGATGGGGGGTATATTAACTTTGTCATTCCGTTTGTAACACATCGAAATATTGCTCCAAAACCCCATAAAGTACATATATTCTGGGTCGTGGTGAAATTCTGAGTCGATCTGAGCATGTCCGTCCGCCCGTCCGTCTGTTGAAATCACGCTAACTTCCGAACGAAACAAGCTATCGACTTGAAACTTGGCACAAGTAGTTGTTGTTGATATAGGTCGGATGGTATTGCAAATGGGTCATATCGGTCCACTTTTACGTATAGCCCCCATATAAACGGACCCCCAAATTTGGCGTGCGATTGCTCTAAGAGAAGCAAATTTCATCCGATCCGGCTGAAATTTGGTACATGGTGTTAGTATATGGTCTCTAGGTAGGGTTAGTATATGGTCTCTAGGTAGGGAGCCACCGTGGTGCAATGGTTAGCATGCCGAACACCAACAAGTTTTTCAGCGGTGGATTATCCCACCTCAGTAATTCTGGTGACATTTCTGAGGGTTTTCAAAGCTTCTCTAAGTGGTTTCACTGCAATGTGGAACGCCGTTCGGACTCGGCTATAAAAAGGAGGTCCCTTGTCATTGAGCTTAACATGGAATCGGGCAGCACTCAGTGATAAGAGAGAAGTTCACCAATGTGGTATCACAATGGACTGAATAGTCTAAGTGAGCCTGATACATCGGGCTGCCACCTAACCTAACCTATATGGTCTCTAACAACCATGCAAAAATTGGTCCACATCGGTCCATAATTATATATAGCCCACATATAAACCGATCCCCCGATTTGGCTTGCAGAGCCTCTAAGAGAAACAATTTTCATCCGATCCGGCTGAAATTTGGTACATGGTGTTAGTATATGGTCTCTAACAACCATGCAATAATTGGTCCATATCGGCCCATAATTATATATAGCCCCCATATAAACCGATACCCCGATTTGGCTTGCGGAGCCTCTATGAGAAGCAAATTTAATCCGATCCGGCTGAAATTTGGTACATGGTGTTAGTATATGGTCTCTAACAACCATGTAAAAATTGGTCCACATCGGTCCATAATTATATATAGCCACCATATAAACCTATCACCAGAATTGACCTCCGGAGCCTCTTGGAATACCAAAATTCATCTGATTCAGTTGAAATTTGGTACGTGATGTTAATATATGGCCTCAAACACCCATGCAAAAATTGGTCGATATCGGTCCATAATTATATATAGGCCCCATATAAACCAATCCCCAGATTTGACCTCCGGAGTACCTTGGGAGAGCAAAATTCTTCCCATTCGGTTGAAATTTGGTACGTGATGTTAGTATAGGGTATCCAACAACCATGCAGGAATTGGTTCCTATCAGTCCATAATAATATATAGCTCCCATATAAACCGATCCCCAGATTTGACTTCCGGTGCCTTTTGGAGGAGCAAAATTCATCCGATCTGGTTGAAATTTGGTACGTGGTGGTAGTATATGATATTTAATTCTTTCGTAGAAGTTTCTACGCAATCCATGTTGGAGGGTACATAAGATTTGGCCTGGCCGAACTTACGGCCGTATATACTTGTTTTATTTGTTTTAAAAGAAAATTTTTTAGCGTCAAAAGAAAACTTTGCTTGTCTAAAATTTCGTTCCTCAGAAAAGAAAACTCTTCTTGCTGTGTACGGCGTGGATTCTTTTTCTGGCCTTCACGTTTCCGATTATTGTTACCATTTCTTCGTCCACCTTTTGAATGTGTGGCAAAACGATTTATTCACAATAGGGTTCTGCCTATACACTGAAAGAAGAGTTTTCTAAGGAACGAAATTTTAGACAAACCAAATTTTTTTTTAAGCTAAAAATTTTTCTTTCAAAGCAAATAAAATAGATATGAAATAATTGTTGCACTGGGTTTATTTGCTTTTTCAGAATATAATTTACATTAAATGGGAATTTCGTTTGTCTAAAATGTCGTTCCGGAGGAAAGTATTTTTTTCTTTGGGTGTAGCCACTTGAAGGTTTTCCATCAAAATGTAAAGCAATCGCACTACAACACTAGAATTCCACTACGAATATTTTTTTTTTCTGAATGCAATACATCAAAATGCTTTTGTAAGGTTGTAAACAATAAAATGAACTGTAACTTGAATTGTCAGCGCTTTAGAAAATACAGTAACCTGTATTTGGTTTCAATGCATATCACTATATATTGTATTCCAACCACAAAGTAGTCTACAAAAGGCCATCAATATTTAAATATTCGAGTTTTTAGTAAAATTTTAAACAAGCGAAGTTTTCTTTTATGTTGGAGCAAATGATTGTCTTGTAGCCAAAAAAATGTTCGTTTTTTTATTCTGGGACATATTTGAGAATTTCATCCTTGAAAAATGTTCGATTAGAAGGCCGTTTAAATAGAAACAAAACTTTCATTAGCCTGCACTCAGTTACATGTTCTAGGCATATGTGAAACCTAAAACTACAAAACCAAAATTCTATTGCCACAAATAAATTTCAATAAAAATGTTAGACTCTTAAACTCAATACTGAAACCTTTTTACCCACATACATTTACTGACAAAATATTTTTGTTGAAAACACATTATACATAGAGTTCTAATGTGACAAAACAAAAAAAAACAACAACAACAGATTAGATTATCAAAAGTACATAAGATACAATTCCAAAACAATTTAAGACTTTTATTGACATAGGTTTATTTTATTAGTCCAACCATCAATAAAAATTGTTTTCCAAAACCTGGTGTCCGTCGAGCCATCATGGAGTTCCCTGGTATACAACCACTACCAATACTACTACTACTACAACTAGTTTCCTTATTTTAGTCTTTTTTAAATGCTATATAAACTTGTTTACGTTCATTTCCGTTTGAGTACTTGTTTACTATGTATTTGTTTTCATTTTTGAGACCCTCTTTCATCATCTCCCATCCACGATTAGAGAAAGCTGTATGATATTTTAGAAACAAGCAAATAAACACCAAGCCAAATATTCTCACACACACATGCACACAAACATGTAAAAGCAAAGCCCTCAGAAATAATCAAGCTCACAAATTACAGTTATACACTTACCTATCTCACTCACTCTCTCTCTCTCTCATATTCGCACACAAGACGCACACACACAAACACTACCTTAGAAGATTAATTGGTTAGGCTATAGAGAATTGTACACATTTTGGGTGAATTTGGGTGTCGTAGTGTGAGTGTGTATGTGTACAAACAAAAAAAAACAACAACAGAAAATTGTGCCCTATTGTAGATTGTTTAATATCGATTTAAAGTAATAAAATATTGATATATAGTTTTTTTTCTATGCTAAAATGCCCTAACACATTTATTTTCTTTGATTTCTTGTACCTTTACATCTCCTTATGTGTATTTTTTGTAGTAACCATTGAGAATTTTTTTGTACTCGTATTCGAATCTTTTTTGGTGTAGCCATTTAACTACGTAAAAATATCGTTGTAAAACTATGGTAAAAAAATTTCTTTTGATCTCTTTGTTTTCTATTCGCCTATAATGTATGTTCTTCTTTCTTTCCTGCAAGACAAACAAAACCAGATAGAAAAAATTCTATTTTGTTTTGTCGTCATCTTCCTCTACACTACTTCTTCGTTTGCGGATATTAAATTAGATGAGATCAGAAGTAGAATGCCTATTGAAAAGCAGGCATTCCTTTGGTCTCGTCTTGTCTTCTTGTTACAGAAAAAACCATCAGTTTTTATTGCGAAGGTACTTATCTATCTACTCCTATGGTGTAGAGATTTCACTAGCGTGAATCATCAGTGTTCAGTTAAGGACATTTGAATTTCATGAAAATCCAATGAATGAAACCAGCCGGTTTAGTCTTAGTTTATAGACAGGAAATGTGGTTTAAACCCCCACAACCTGGAGAGGGCATCAATACCCCCCCCAATGCCTCTCTAAAAGTAGATTTCTAAAGATATACCCTTAAAATCCTTAAACCATAAAACTAACTAACACTAAAGATAAAGATCATCTAAAAGATCTAATTTGAGAAGGATATCCTGCCCTAGTTTTTTAGATATACATAGGTTAAGGACCCCAACCCGTCCTCCTTCTCCATCTCAATACTCAATATTTTTGTATAGACATGCATTTTTCAGCATGTTTGAGTGTGGAACCTTGTGAAATGGACATTGCAATGTCAACTCACTAGTAAAGCTCGAGCCCCCTTTTTCCCTCATCATATTTCACTCCTATCTCTATTGTCTCTATTTCTCTAAATGCCTAACTCCACTATTTCACGAGTGTGTAATTCATGTGTATGTGTGTGCATTTTGCATAATTTTTTCCCCCTTAAAATAACTTCATTTTCTACCCTATTAGACCTTTTCACTTATCTTTCTTCCAAAATCAAAAAAAAAAATAATAAAAAATCCTAGATAACATTTCCTAAGGAATTATAATAAAAAACAACAAAAAATTTTATAAACTTAATACAATTATATTTAACATAAAAATTGGTTATGGATCTTTATAACTTATCTAAAATATTATATCTTTCTTCCTTTCATTTCTTTCTTTGCTAAATTACAAAATAATAACAAAAAATAATATTAAAAAAAAATCTAATAAATTTCGCTTCAAACCAAAGTGTTTCATACTACTATGAGTTTTCCAAGGAACAGGATTATATATGCTCGAAACCTGAAGATTCTGGCATGCATTTGTGTTCAGATTTACCACCATACCGTCATGGGCCCATGATTTGTACAGGTGAGTTTATATATTTGTAGTAGCTATATACCATATATTTATATTTTTAAAATTTTCCAGAGGAAGCTGTTCCCATGCAGGAAAATTTACCCACCAATACTTCTTGTGTCAATTGGAATCAATATTATTCACATTGCACGCAAATGGGTTTAAATCCCTTTCAAGGCACCATTTCATTTGATAATATTGGAATGGCATGGGTTGCGATATTTTTGGTAAGTACAAGATCTCTTATAACCTTACCGAAGATAGGCTAGAAAGCAATCAATATCCCAGCAAAAAAAGCGTCGCCAAAAAAGTAGTGAAAATGTTCTTTATGGATCCGGAAGTGGTGCAAAATTGGCGTAGAAGCGATAAATTTAACACGGGCTTGTCATAGGACGGATGTCCACCATTTCAAATGCCGTTGCACTGAATTTGCAGCACTTCTTAAAGAGTGATCCGAATTCAGTGTTTTGGATGTAAATTAAAAAATTTTGCAATAATTTGCCAAATAAATAATTTTTATAAATTTTTATGATTTTTAAGGCATTGTACCGCTTGTCTCAAACGTTTGACATCAAATATTTTCAAAAATAGGCAATTTTTTAAAAATGGATTTTGCATTTTTTTTTTCGAAAAAATTTTAATAATTTGTCCATTTTATTAATCCTTATTATATTTTTAACCTATTTGTAACAGAAAAAGTTAAAATTTCCTTTCAAAATTATGAAAAAAGCGAGTTAAAAAAAAATTGAATTAAAAGAGCTTCCTGAGTAGTTAAAATAAAGAACATCTTTGGCAGACCATTTTTGGAAGTGCTTTTAAAGTTGTGCCTTTAGAACCACTTCCAATTTTTTTTTGCTGGGATGTGTAACATCAAAAGAATGACCGCCTTTTCGTATGTCTGGTTAGGAGGTTTCTACAATAACTCTCATAGAAATTAAAACTTTAACTTAAAATTAAAAAAAATTGCATCGAATTTGAAGATGAACTATAATATCAGTCCAATGGTTTTGCCATCTGCCTTAAAAATAGCAAAATTTCATTTGAAACATTAAACTGGCGCATGTTAACATATCTTTGATAAGTAGAATTACACACAATTTAACGAGTTAATATGAGTAGTAGGAGAATGCTGGTTCTAGATCATAGGGGTTAAAGCCACGGTAGCCACTCGTGCAAAAAAAAAATATGAAGAAAATTTTAAGAAAAATCTACAAAATTAAAAAATCTTTTTCAGTAGAAAATATGTCAAAATTTTATTTCTATAGAAAATTTTGTCCAAATTTTATTTTTATAGAAAATTTTGTCACAATTTTATTTCTATAGAAAATTTTGTCGAAATTTTATTTCTGTAGACAATTTTGTCAAAATTTTATTTTTATAGAAAATTGTGTCAAAATTGTATTTCTATAGAAAATTTTGTCAAAATTTTATTACTATAGAAAATTTTCTCAAAATTTTATTTCTGTAGGAAATTTTTTCAAAATTTTATATAGAAATACAATTACAAGAAAATTTTGTCAAAATGTTATTTCTATAGAAAATTTTGTCAAAATGTTATTTCTATAGAAAATTTTGTCAAAATTTTATTTCTATAGAAAATTTTGTGAATTTTTTCATTTCTATAGAAAATTTTGTGAATTATTTTATTTCTATAGAAAATTTTGTCAAAATTTTGATTTCTATAGAAAATTTTGTCAAAATTTTATTTCTTTAGAAAATTTTGTGAAATTTTTTATTTCTATAGAAAATTTTGTCAAAATTTTATTTCTATAGAAAATTTTGTCAAAATTTTTATTCTATGGATTTTTTTTTTTAATTTTATTGCTATAGAAAATTTTGTCAAAATTTTATTTCTATAGAAAATTATCTATAGAAAGTTTTATTTCTATAGAAAATGTCAAAATTTTATTTCTATAGAAAATTTTGTTAAAATTTTATTGCTATAGAAAATTTTGTCAAAATTTTATTTCTATAAAAATTGTTGGCAAAATTTTATTTCTAGAGAAAATTTTGTCAAAATATTATTTCTATAGACATTTTTTTCAAAATTTTATTTCTATAGAAAATTTTGTCGAAATTTTATTTCTGTAGACAATTTTGTCAAAATTATATTTCTATAGAAAATTTTGTCAAAATTTTATTTCTATAGAAAATTTTGTCAACATTTTATTTCTATAGAAAATTTTGTCGAAATTTTATTTCTATAGAAAATTTTGCCAAAATTTTATTTCTACAGAAAATTTTATCAAAATTTTATTTTTATAGAAAGTTTTGTCACAATTTTATTTCTATAGAAAATTTTTTCAAAATTGTATTTCTATAGAAAATTTTGTCAAAATTTTATTTTTATAGAAAATTTTGTCAAAATTTTATTTCTACAGAAAATTTTGTTAAAATTTTATTTCCATAGAAAATTTTGTCAAAATTTTATTACTATAGAACATTTTTTCAAAATTTTATTTCTGTAGGAAATTTTATCAAAATTTTATACAGAAAATATATAGAAAATTTTGTCAAAATTTTATTTCTATAGAAAATTTTGTAAACATTTAATTTCTATAGAAAATTTTGTCAAAATTTTATTTCTATAGAAAAATTTGTCACAATTTTATTTCTACAGAAAATTTTGTCAAAATTTTATTTCTATAGAAAATTTTGTCAAAATTTTATTTCTATAGAAAATTTTGTCAAAATTTTATTTCTATAGAAAATTTTGTCACAATTTTATTTCTATAGAAAATTTTGTTAAAATTTTATTTCCATAGAAAATTTTGTCAAAATTTTATTTCTATAGAAAATTTTCTCAATATTTTTTTTCTATAAAAAAATGTGTCAAAATTTTATTTCTATATAAAAAATGTGTCAAAATTTTATTTCTATATAAAATTTTCCCAAAATTTCATTTCTTTAGAAAATTTTGTCAAAATTGTATTTCTATAGAAAATTTTTTCAAAATTTTATTTCTATAGAAAATCTTGTCAAAATTGTATTTCAATAGAAAATTGATATTTTAGGACAGGCCATATCGAGAAAAAAATCTTTAAAATAGTGAAATTTTAATTAAAAGAAAGTTTATAATCATTGCTTCAAAAAATTTTCTAATTAAAATTTGGATACGAATATTTGAAATTTGCATCCCTCTGTTAAAGAAATAATCTTTAAATTTACTGAAATATTGAATCTTTGGGTTAGAGATAAGGCCTTGATATAGGCTAGGACTTATAATAATAATAATGTAATAAAAACCAAAAAAAAAAACATTTTTTTATGATGTATATAATTTGGATTTTTAAACTAGAATTTATTTTTACGGGCACAGCATTAGTAAACTATCGCAAAACGATAATGAAAATCGATGAATTATATCAGTATCCCAATCTTATTTGTTTAACCTAGATTTAAAGCTAGATACTTTTCTTAAAAAAAATTGGAATCAATACCGAAAGAAAGGTCAAAATCAAAATCCAAAAATTTGTAGAGTAGTACATTGTTAAATTGGCCCTGTAAAGGCTTTGAATTGCTTAAATAAATGGAAAAAATCCTTGGGTCCAAGAAAACTTTTTTGAGCACTGCTGCAGCCTTTACCAACTTCTTCTGTTTTCGTTCAGTGCGATATCGTTTTGCTGATTCTAGATCATAGGGAACGCTAATTATATTTTTATGGGTTGAAGCCACGGTTGCCAAAAACAATCTACCAAAATATGAAGAAAATTTTAACAAAAATCTACCAAATTATAAAAATCTATTTCTATAGAAAATTTTTTCAAAATTTTATATCTATAATTTATATTTTGTCAAAATTCAATTTTAATAGGCTGTATCCCGTAAATCATACGAAGCCCATTCGAAAGAAAAACAATCCGTACTTTTTATATTTCGATTTAAATTTTTTGTTTGTTTTTTTTTCTGCAAGAAATAATTCGATATCATATTGTTATGATTTCCTATATCTAACTCCTGCAAACAAATCGAATTCCATTATATTTGGTCCCACAACTAGTTTATATATCCCTTATTTGATTACTTTCAATATTTCTCATATATATTTTTTTTCAGGTTATATCCCTAGAAGGATGGACAGATATTATGTACTATGTACAAGATGCTCACAGTTTTTGGGATTGGATCTATTTCGTGCTGTTAATTGTCGTAAGTATGAATAAATAATTTAATTTGTAGACTTTACAAAAAGGAAAGGGTGGAGAAAAAGGTTTTCCCTCAAAAAAAAAGACAAACTTCGAATAACTTAAACAATATACTTTTCAACATTTTGTGATATGATGGTGACCCGCGCGATAAATACTTGCTGATAGCAAAGAAGGCAGGTGACTTGTTGAACTAAAGCCTCACAAAGGTTCTCCCTTTCTATCCGCCTCTCTCTCTCCCCATTATCTAACAAAGCAAAGCAATCATTGAATTCGAATAACAAATTGAATATGGAAGCAGATGCTTTTCACAGATCTAACGAATTTTTTTTCAAATGTATATGTATATTTGTGTATGTATATACATCTCCTGGAAAGGCAAAAGAAAAAGTTTTTCCATTTCCGTTAAAGTTTTTTTTTTGGTTGTTGCGAAGCAACCGTTACCCAAGGTATGTGATTTGAATGCTGATTGTGGAGGAGGTCGGAAACCACCAAATCTTGTAAACTTCATAAAAGTATGTGTATTTCTTAAGCTGGAGGTCTTGTAAGTACACACAACAATACACTTCATACACATTCACACATTTACCAACGTTGGCAACCACATTTGCAAATGAAAAAGTTTCTCAAAATTTCCAAGTGGAATGAATATTCTAAACTCCAACGGTGAATTGAATAAATCGGCTGGAACATTATGAAAAAGACAATGGCTTTTGGTAAGGAAACAAGAGAATACCAAACAAGCAACCAACCACAATACTTAAGGGATTATTGTAAAGGAAATGACGAGTACCTTGCCACACAGCATCACAAAGAATGGATGCTGGGGGCATAGCCACATACAAAGGGAAATCATAAAATATGGATATGTCCTCATTAATTTGAAGGGTTAACCAATGCAAAGAAACATATAACCATTATTCAATGAATACATTAAATACATTCTTCCACACCACAATGCGGCAGGGTTACGAAAGTTTTGATATGGCAAAATATATAGTCATTGGAATAAAATCGGAACCATTGCTCGACGGGCAATGGTTAGTATAACCGCCTTGCATACAAATGGTCATGGGAAATAGTACTTGAAATAATTTCTATTCAGTAAAATCGCCGACTCCCTTAAATCTTTTTGGATTACGCAAATATCACCATTTAACCTTTTTCCATTTTTCCCCCTTTTTAATTACAGATCGGTTCCTTTTTCATGATTAATCTGTGTCTCGTTGTCATTGCCACTCAGTTTAGTGAGACAAAAAAACGAGAAATGGAACGTATGCGTCAAGAGAGAGCACGCTATACATCGACCTCGACGCTAGCTTCGAGTACCAATAATTCAGAACCGGCCACATGTTATGCGGAAATTGTTAAATACATAGCCCATCTATGGCGCCGCTTCAAACGACGAATGATAAAGAAGTACAGATTATATAAGTATGCTCGATGTATTTTCGATTTTATTTTATTTCAGTTACTTTGTTACAACCTTATGTTTCACTTTGAGTTCTTTGTAACCCTGGACTTCATAATCCACACACGCCCACAATAAATCCAACGAACAAAACAAATAAATAGAACACCAATTAGAATTCGCAAATAATATAAAAATTCATACTAACAGCAATAACTATTGAAGAAATTGTTCTCCTTTTAAGAGCATTATTCCAAATGAAACCATTAAAACTTTTAAAACATAAAAAATCAAGATAGGAAATTGGCTGGTTCAATAAGGAAGAAATTCCTTCCCAGCTGTAGTAGAAAGACATTCCCCCTTTGTCTGAAGCTATACTGCATCTGGGTCATATTCTACTTCGTCTGAATATTCCATCTAGAAGTCGATGTTTACTATCCTTCAAAGGGTTGAAAATTTCTTCGGCATTGAGTGGAACCTACCGCCTTTCTAGAGAAATAAAATTTTGACAAATTTTTCTATAGAAATAAATTTTGACAAAATTTTCTATAGAAATAAAGATTTGACAAGATTTTCTATAAAAATAACATTTTGTCAAAATTATCTATAAAAATACAATTTTGACAAAGAAACTTTTGTCAAATCTTTATATCTATACAAAAATTTTGTCAAAATTTTATTTCTATAGAAATTTTTTTCAAAATTATATTTCTATAGAAAATTTTGTCAAAATGTTATATCTGTAGAAAATTTTGTCCAAATATTATTTCTATAGGAAATTTTGTCCAAATATTATTTCTATAGAAAATTTTGTCAAAATTTTATTTCTATAGAAAATTTTGTCCAAATTTTATTTCTGTAGGAAATTTTGTCCAAATTTTATTTCTTTAGAAAATTTTGTCAAAATTTTATTTCTATAGATAATTTTGTCAAAATTATATTTCTATAGAAAATTCTGTCAAAATTTTATTTCTATAGAATATTTTGACAAAATTTTATTTCTATAGAAAATTTTGTCAAAATTTTATTTCTTTAGAAAATTTTGTGAAATTTTTATTTCTATAGAAAATTTTGACAAAATTTTGTCAAAATTTTATTTCTATAGAAAATTTTGTCACAATTTCATTTCTATAGAAAATTTTGCCAAAATATTATTTCTATAGAAAATTTTGTCAAAATTTTATTTCTATAGAAAATTTTGTCAAAATTTTTTTTCTATAGAAAATTTTGTCAAAATTTTATTTCTATAGAAAATTTTGTCAAAATTTTATTTCTATAAAAAATTTTGTCCAAATTTTATTTCTGTAGGAAATTTTGTCCTTTTTTTTTCTATAGAAAATTTTGTCAAAATTTTATTTCTATAGAAAATTTTGTCCAAATTTTATTTCTGTAGGAAATTTTGTCCAAATTTTATTTCTTTAGAATATTTTGTCAAAATTTTATTTCTATAGATAATTTTTTCAAAATTTTATTTCTATAGAAAATTCTGTCAAAATTTTATTTCTATAGAAAATTTTGACAAAATTTTATTTCTATAGAAAATTTTGTCAAAATTTTATTTCTATAGAAAATTTTGTCAAAATTTTATTTCTTTAGAAAATTTTGTGAAATTTTTATTTCTATAGAAAATTTTGTGAGTTTTTTTATTTCTATAGAAAATTTTGACAAAATTTTGTCAATTTTTTTTTCTATAGAAAATTTTGTCAAAATTTCATTTCTATAGAAAATTTTTTCAAAATTTTATTTCTATAGACATTTTTTTCAAAATATTATTTCTTCTTTGACAAAATATTATTTCTATAGAAAATTTTATCACAATTTTATTTCTATAGAAAATTTTGTAACAATTTTATTTCCATAGCTAATTTTGTCGAAATTTTAATTTTGTCAAAACTTTATTTCTATAGAAAACTTTGTCAAAATTTTATTGCTAAAGAAAATTTTGTCAAAATTTTATTTCTATAGAAAATTTTCTTAAAATTTTATTTCTATAGAAAATTTTGTCAAAATTTTATTTCTATAGCTAATTTTGTCGAAATCATATTTCTGCAGAAAATTTTGTCAAAATGTTATTTCTATAGAAAATTTTGTCAAAACTTTATTTCTATAAAAAATTTTGTCAAAATTTTATTTCTATAGAAAATTTTGTCAAAATTTTATTTCTATAGAAAATTTTGTTAAAATTTTATTTCTATAGATAGTTTTGTCAAAATTATAATTCTATATAAAAGTTTGTCAAAATTTTATTTCTATAGAAAATTTTGCCAACATTTTATTGCTATAGAAAATTTTGTCAAAATTTTATTGCTATAGAAAATTTTGTCAAAATTTTATTGCTATAGAAAATTTTGTCAAAATTTTATTGCTATAGAAAATTTTGTCAAAATTTTATTTCTATAGAAAATGTTGTCAAAATTTTATTTCTTTAGAAAATTTTGTCAAAATTTTATTTCTATAGAAAATTTTGTCAAAATTTTATTTCTATAGAAAATTTTGTCAAAATTTTATTTCTGTAGCTAATTTTGTCAAAATTATATTTCTATAGAAAATTTTTTCAAAATTTTATTTCTATAGAAAATTTTGACAAAATTTTATTTCTATAGAAAATTTTGTCAAAACTTTATTTCTATAAAAATTTTGTCAAAATTATATTTCTATAGAAAATTTTGTCAAAATTTTATTTCTATAGAACATTTTGACAAAATTTTATTTCTATAGAAAATTTTGTCAAAATTTTAGTTCTATAGAAAATTTTGTCCAAATTTGATAGCTATAGAAAATTTTGTCAAAATTTTATTTTTATAGAAAATTTTGTCAAAATTTTATTTCTTTAGAAAATTTTGTGAAATTTTTTTTTCTATAGAAAATTTTGTCAAAATTTTATTTCTATAGAAAATTTTGTCAAAATTTTATTTTTATAGAAAATTTTGTCAAAATTTTATTTCTATAGATAATTTTGTCAAAATTATATTTCTATAGAAAATTTTGTCAAAATTTTACTTCCATTGAAATTTTTTTCCACCAATTTTTTTTTCTATAGAAATTTTTGTCAAAATTTTATTTCTACAAAAAAATTTTGCCAAAATCTTATTTCTACAGAAAGTGTTGTCAAAATTTTATTTCTATAAAAAATTCTGTCAAAATTTTATTTCTAGAGAAAATTATGTTAATTATGTAAATTTTAGTAAATTTTGTCAAAATTTTATGTCTATAGAAAATTTTATTTCTATAGAAATTTTTCTTCAAATTTTATTTCTAGAGAAAATTTTGTCAACATTTTATTTCTATAGACATTTTTTTCAAAATTTTATTTCTATAGAAATTTTTCTTCAAATTTTATTTCTAGAGAAAATTTTGTCAAAATTTTATTTCTATAGACATTTTTTTCAAAATTTTATTTCTATAGACATTTTCTTAAAATTTTATTTCTATAGACATTTTTTTTTTCAAAATTTTATGTCTATAGTACATATTCTTAAAATTTTATTTCTATAGAAAATTTTATAAAAATTTTATTTCTATAGAAAACAGAGTTGCCATGTAGTGAACTTTAATTCCATAATTTATAATATTTTATTGGAATAATGCAAAAGGAAAACAGTTTCCAAAGATTTATTGTACCACCAAACAATCGGCCCTGTTTCACCCAAAATTAACCAATAATATTATCATGACATATTAAAACCAAAAAACAACAGACAAAATAATTACTAACAACTAATCGTTATGTATTATCCCTCCTTTCATTTGAAGCGTATATATTTTGTAAATATCAATACCTATTACTAATCCTAAATGCCAAAGCAAAACCCTCGTAAAATGACAAACCTAATTTTACTATGGGACACAACTAGAATAGAACTTCCTAAATACACATAAAATTTTATAAACAAATGCTGCCACGTATCTACTGGGACAAGAAAACTGGGACTTGACTTTGAGTTTGTTTGCGATAATTTTGACAATGTCAAAACTAGAAGTTTCAATATTCATTTCCTACAAACTTCAAAACCAAAACAAAAAAAATCAGCGCAGCCTAGATCATGTTTTGCGAAAACAAAACTAAAAAAAATATCGTAATTAATAATTCCTAGTTTCACAGTCAATGTTCAGTGAATTTTCTAGATGGTGCAACCCCATTGTTGCTATTTTTTGAGTTTCCGTTACATTTTGAATTCAGTTATGAAACGATTGTTTTATTTTCAGTTACTACTTTTATTTTACATATTTATCTGTGGCCATCAGTTTTCTTGAGTTTGCATGCCTTGGCAAAACCTAGTCAGTTTTTATTTTCAAGCTGAAGAACAAAATTCTAAATTAGCTTAGTATAGAAATTGCATATGGCAGCGGCATTGCTCATTATTTCCACATCACAATAACTCTCACTAACCAAAATCCATACTAAGGTCAATGTAATGCAGTTTTTTGAGATCTATACATTACAAAGACTTTAGCTCTAACATGCATGCCTATATCTAATATCAGCCGCATAGTATATATGCTAGCCTCGGGGCCCTCTTAATGTGGGCCTCAGCCATACATCAATAGCACACTTTCAAACCCTCATTAGATAGTCAATGCTAATCCAAAAAAAAAACCTATTTGAATACCAAGATCCAAATTTTTGTCGTTTTGTCAAAATGTTGTCAAAGACAACATTTGTCAAATTTTTTTGCTCACAAAAATTCCATTTCTTTTGGCAACTGGCCGCTAACTCTTATTTTTGTCCATTGAATTTATTCTATGCCATGCATTGTGATCCAGGTACCAAAAGCAACAGCGTAAAGAAGGTCTTTTGCCGAATGCAGACAATTTGACATTTTCACCATCTCGCATCAAATGTCATCATCCGAAATGTCCCAAATTTCCAGCACCTCCACACAAACCATCCAGTATACAGGATCAAATGATAACAGTGATGGTACCGCTCAATTCCAATAACAATGTCAGTGGTAGCAACAATAATCACAGTCAACAACCGCAGATGACATCGACTACCACAAATTCACAACAGCAGTCTTCAACAGCAACACCTCTAGGTGGTGGTGGTGTTAGTGGCAGTGTACAACAGCAACGTTCCAACTCGACCACCACCCAGACCCCAGTAGCCTTGATTAATGGTCTAAATAATGGTGTCAATCAACAATCCCTGCGACATCATTCTTCTTCGGAGAACTCTGTACAGTCCTTGGACAATGCGTCCAATGGGGCCAACAACAGCCACAACAAGAATGGCAACGATGCCAAAAGAATACATAATCCTACAAAATCAGAGGTGGATTCGGGAATGACCAATGCCAATAAACAACAGTTACAAGTGATGCCCAATCAACAAAATCAACAGAAGACAATTCTATTGAAATTTCCTCAAAATCTTATGGAAACCGATCAATTGATTGTAAGTTGTACAAATACAAATTATTGCGAATACTAAATGCTAACAGTAATTGAACATTGTCCTTAATTATGAAGGATTTTCATAAAGAAAGGAAATTTTATTCACATCGGCTGATGGGGAAATTAAATATCTATCAATGGCATCCCTAGTTAGTCATTCAGATACACACGAACTATTTACAACATATATAGACAAATCAGTGTTGCCTACTCACCTGTGGATAAAGCTGAATTGTGCTAACATCCAATGGACCCTTCACACACACACACAACTCCGTTCACACATTAATCGGCTAAAATTGAGGAAGTAAATCTATTCCTCCGAACGTCCCAATTCGGCAGTTTCATTCTCTGAATGAAGACAAATAACATTCTACGATTTCTTGTATTGTCACTTATTTATTCATTCACAATGAAAGTCTGGGTCGAATATACAAATATGCAGTGTCTAGCCAGTCAGTACCAACAGCCATCTAAAAGGCTAGATCGGATTTTTTTTGATTAGTGTCTAAATACATTTACATTTTAATGGATTATCATCTAAATGTACATGGCATTCACTAATGTAAAATATCCGACTGAAGCTAGAATCAGACATATTTTCAGTATTTTATTCAAGGATAAAATCATAGTAAATTGTTCTATAACTCCTGCTATTGGACGAATTTGCATTGTTTCATATAATTTATTTCGTTTTTGCCTTAAGCCTTCTTCGAATTGTATAATACACGATGTCATTGTCGGTACTGAAGTGATGCATTCCAGGTCGTTACAATTTGGAACTGAGTTTAGATCATCCTCAATTAGAATCTTCTACGCTTCATATCAACAGATATACTCACAGGCCATTTGGCTCTATAGTGCTGTATATCCTATACTCCAGCCTATTTGTAAGAACATAGTCTGCTTAGAATTCTCCAATGACTATTGTGATATGTATAGCTCGATATCCCACTACCTTCAAAGTGGTCTACGACTTAAGAAATCAGGTCAGTAATGGAGTAAATGCTTCAAAAGCTTGTCATCCTCACCGCACGTATTATATTTTCTGTTGTGAACTCTAATCGAGGTCAATGTCCTTCCACTTTGTATGCTTTGTCCGATTTTTCCCACGGACCGTCATCTGACACTCTTTCTGTAGTTCCCCAGTTCTGATCTCACTCAGCACTCAGTAGTTTCCCAGTTCTGATCTCACTCGGCGCTCATTTACTCAGCCTATGTAGATTTTATCATCCTTATGTTATCCAAGTTTACATTATGTAGGACTCTGGGTGGTGCGGTTTCCTCTTCCATTCCACTTTTCTTGGTTATAGCCAGTCTCGTCAATCTTGTGTTATAACGGAACCGACCTTTTTGTAGAAATGTTCTATGACCATGGTAACTTCTACTGTCCTTAATTATACACAGCCTGGCCGATCTTGTGTTATAACGGAACCGACCTTTTTGTAGAAATGTTCTATGACCATGGTAACTTCTACTCCCCTTAATTATACACAGCCTGGCCGATCTTGTGCTGTAACGGAACCGAACTTATATCTGCAAAAAAAATCGTTGACCATGTCTATTCCGACAGAGAAGAACAGCGCTGGTTGTGTTCGTCATAGATACTCCAAACTTTCTAATTATTTTTTTTCGTTTTTTGAGCCTTTGCTTTAACATCCTTTAACATGTCAGGTTACCTATACAGAGCGATATAAAGGGTGATACGGTCAAAATTTGGTCAATATAAACTTGACGTATTTCTTTCAAATATAAACTTGACGTATTTCTTCAAATACTATCAACAGCCTTCTCTCACAAAAATATGGACAGACTTAAGAAATCATGTAGCGAAAGTGTTTGTTAGTAGGCTCTCAAGTTGTTCAAGCAAAAACACAAGAACTTTGCATAACGCAGAAAATGCCGTAGTGCACACAACGAGTATGTATACAATGATACGGTTAGAAATTTACAGATAAACAGTTTGTGTATATTAAATACCTTTCAAATTAATTTCGTAGATGTGAATAACGATGTGCATGTGGTTTCGATCGGATATCATGACAACACAGCAAAAGCTATTTGATGGTGTAGGGTGACCTATTGACTTTTTAAAATCTCTGTAACTTTTTTGTTTATGAATATAATTAAATACTTCCAAAGCAAAAGTTTCATATTTTGATAAGATCTTTATAATGGTTATAAGAAATGGGCATCATAGGGGTATACGAAGCGAAATAAAAAAATTAAAAATCAAATTTGACGTCGGAGTCAAAAATGACCAATGCACGAAATATAGCCCCTGATCAACCATGAACAACGATATGCGTTTCTTTTCGATCGGACTTCAAATGACGACACAGTACAGTAGATTGCATTTCGGGGGGTCGTAGGGTGCACGGAAAAAAACAAGTTTTAGTGTTCTGAAATTGTCTTCAAATATGCTACAAAACTGGGGGGTGACTGCATGAACTTTTTTTCGCGACCCTATCTACTGAACACCCCTCATTTTGAAGGTGTGTGTGTGTAGAATGTTGCTCCTATTTCGATTTTGGAATTCACTCTTCAGTTGTCAAAATGCCGTCCAAGCAAGAAGAGCAGCGTATCAAAATTTTGCTCGCGCAACGCGAAAATCCGAGCTGCTCGCACGCAAAGCTGGCAAAATCGCTAAAAGTTGCCAAATCAACCGTTACAAATGTAATTAAAGTGTTTGGCGAACGTTTGTCGACAGCCAGGAAGTCTGGATCGGGGGGAAATCGAAAACCGGAAGCCGCTGAGACGACAAAGAGAGTTGGCGGTAGTTTCAAGCGAACCCCTAAGCTCTCTCTCCGAGATGCCGCAAATAAGCTGGGTGTATCGTCTACAACCGTGCATCGAGCCAAAAAACGAGCCGGACTATCGACTTACAAGAAGGTAGTGACTCCAAATCGCGATGATAAACAAAATACGACGGCCAAAGCGCGATTCCGGAGGCTGTACACGACGATGCTCACGAAGTTTGACTGCGTGGTAATGGACGACGAAACCTACGTCAAAGCCGACTACAAGCAGCTTCCGGAACAGGAGTTTTATACGGCAAAAGGAAGGGGAAAGGTAGCAGATATTTTCAAGCACATAAAACTGTCAAAGTTCGCAAAGAAATATCTGGTTTGGCAAGCCATCTGTACCTGTGGCTTGAAAAGCAGCATTTTCATAGCTTCCGGGACTGTCAACCAAGAAATTTACGTGAAAGAGTCTTTGAATAAACGTCTGCTGCCTTTCCTGAAGAACACGGTTGTTCCGTACTGTTTTGGCCGGATTTGGCATCTTGCCATTACGGTAAAAAAGCCATGGAGTGGTACGCCGCGAACAACGTGCAGGTGGTTCCCAAGGATAAGAACCCTCCCATCACGCCAGAGCTCCGCCCAATTGAGAAATACTGGGCTATTGTCAAGCGGAACCTAAAGAAGACCAAAAAACTGCTAAGGACGATCAGCAGTTCAAGGCAAACTGCGAAGATGGTGGACAAGGTGGCTGTAAAAAATCTGATGGCAGTTGTCAAGCGTGAGGCCCGGCAATTCGGATTTGGAAAAGCGAAATCCTAACTGAATATTTTTCCTGAATTTTATACTAATTGAACTTGAAAAAGAAATTTTATTTGATTTTTTAAATAAACGATTTCACCGATTTACACGCGTTTTCCCTTGACCAAATTTTGACCGTATCACCCTTTATTTAGTTTCCGCCGATATTTTCAGCCTACTGTTAACATCTGTGATCCTTTTCTGTAGTATCTTTGATGAAAAACTTCTGAATTAGTTTTCTTTCTTGGAAATAGATATTTTTCCATCATATCCTGGTTCACGTTAACGCACTCATCATATGCTATCCTAAAAAGTCCATGCGCCTTTCTGCACATTAAGATGCAGTAACTCTATGGTACTTTTTATTCACTTTTCTTACAGCAGTCACTATAGAGAAGGTCACATAGGGTGTAGTTCAAAAGTTACCTAATGAGACCTTCTCTATAGTGACTGCTATAAGAACTGTGAATAAAAAGTACCGTAGAAGCATCAAGGCTGGTGTGCACCCCGCTGTATGGCTACCGTATCCGTTGTATGGGATCCAATGTGGTACAATGGTTACCATGCCGCTGTACATACAAAGGGTCCTGGGTTCAATACCAGTTTCGACCGAACACCAAAAAATTTTTCACCAGTGAATTATCCCCTCTCAGCAATGCTGGTGACATTTCTGAGAGTTTCAAAGCTTCTCTAAGTGGTTTCTCCGTAATGTGAAACGTCGTTTGGACTGGGATCCAACGTGGTACAATGGTTACCATGCCGCTGTGTATACAAAGCGTCCTGGGTTTAATCCCAGTTTGGACCGAACACCAAAAAATTTTTCACCAGTGAATTATCCCCTCTCAGCAATGCTGGTGACATTTCTGAGTGTTTCAAAGCTTCTCTAAGTGGTTTCTCCGTAATGTGAAACGTCGTTTGGACTTGGTCTCTTGTCATTGAGCTTAACATAGAGAAAAGTTCACCACTTGTGGTATTAAAATATAGTCTGCGACTATACCTAACCTGATTTAATCTTCTGTCGACCTTATAAAAAAGGAAAATAGAGTTGTGTGATGTACGAGTGTTACGAAAATGTCGTGTCACGCGTATGGTATGGAGAGTGATATTCTAAATGTCCATCAATGGGGAGATTGTTCCTTCTACACAAACAACCGGAGAACCAAATCATGGAACTCTCTGGGCTCTCTGAGATATCCACATTATCTGGGAATTTTTGAGTCATATAATTATCTAAGAACTGTTGGTTATCAGAGAGCTTAAAGAAATCCTATAATTTCCCATCATTCTCCGGGGACGCTAGGATGTCCATACACTATTTTCTAATTTTATTTCAAATTATATATAGCTTCAATCGTCGATATTTCTTATATCATTATGATCCTTTGTCATTATGTATTAATGTGGAGGCAACTGTTATCAAATTTTTGTAACGAAATTATTATCCAAAATTCATGTTGACCTTTTATTATATTAAAATTATAACAAAGTTTACCAACAATATTCTGTTTTAAAATGCATAATGAAAGAGGTTAAGCAATTCTGCACATTTTCTTATTCTGTCTTATTTTGTCAAGAGTTAAGGTAAATCAAATAATCAAATTATTACACTGAATGCGAACAAATCTATTATTCTTCCAGTAACACTAAATCAACTCTGAATATCTACAAACAAAAATCCCGAAATTTCTCATTCATTCACTTAACATTTCCAATTTGTATCTAAACACTCATAGAAAACAATTAGACTCAAATCGGAGATAATAAACTCGTCTCTGAGTTAATACAAATTCATTGTATACCAATTTGATATCCAAAAACAACAAAGACCTGTTTGCTCAACACTAATTCATTCGACCTGAAAACTAAACTCCAATCCAATACAAAACTCCAAACCATATACTTCTCCGTAGAAGTTGTTCTTTGACATTACAAATCAAATGTATAATAAAATCCCCAATTATTTCTCTTTTTGCCTTTCATACTGGCTGTCTACAAACAGCTCCAGCTGGGAACTCTAGGCAAGGTATTTCAACGAGAATGATTTTCATTTTGTTAAAACAAAAATTCCTCCTTTTTTTCATCAAGTAATATCTGCTCTTTAAGTGTAAATATAGAAATATAAAATTCGATAATTTCCCGGCCATTTGTAAATACTATCCTAAGAATTCTAAGATTACCAAAAAATATTTATATATAGATCTTTTCTTTATACTTAAGCTTGGTTTATATTATTATGTGTGATCGATATTGGCCATTGAATAACATTGTAAGTTTTATTATAGACACATCCCTGTACCTCGGGCTTTTTGAGTCCACCCACCGCCGGCAGCCGCCGTCCTTCGGTGATGTTCAATGAATATGTTTTATTGCATACACCTCCAGCGCTGAAGGAGGCACCAGCAACGACTGAAAAATCTGTTTGTTCCTCAGAGAAGATGACCCAAGCGGGAGATGGCAGTATTTGGCAGGTGAGTAGCAATGGCTGGAGTATTAGTATAAATGGTGGGATTTCTTTCGAAATAAAGATATGGCATCACTGGAGCAATATAAAAGACGCTACTACATCATTCTACAGTTGATATAACAAATGAATAGGGCGGTTAGAAGAACGACTGATGAATACGATGGTTACAAGAAATATTTTCAGATATGGCATCACTGGAGCACTGTATTAAAGACATTGTACAGCTGATATTACAAATTAATAGGGCGGTTAGAAGAACGACTAAGGAACATAATAGTTAGAATAACTATCAGCGATGTAATACACTTGTGAAGGGAACATATTCGTCTCTGTAGAATAGAAGATCGAGTCCTTGGAATATCAATTCCCAGGCCTAAGCCCAAGGCTTCAATTTTGAAAGCGGAGTTCGCTAAAATTATACTCACCACAAACCTAAACTAACATTTCCTGGCATCACTGTGCCTATATCAGCTAAGGTGAAACAATTGGGAGCGTCTTTCGACGAAAACTGTATTAGAAGTTCCACAATAAGAGGATATCAGACAAGGTTCATTGATTTTTGGCTCTATACCTAGAGACGCTAGACTCGAAACAAGGCCTGGGTCCAAAGTCGCAACTCCGGATATACGAGGTATTTATGTCCATCAAACTGGTGAACATGAAAGGAAAAGATCTGTTACCAAGGACAAAGCGGGACATTGAGCAGCACTTCTAATAAATATTAAAGATATAGAAATACAGGTCCAAGATGAGGCTACCACGACAGCTACTAGACGATGGAAAAGTGGACCCATATAGTTAACAAAATGAACCATTGAGGTATATTGCAGACAACAGTGGAAGACGCTATTAGTGCAACAGTAGTAAAAGACCTTGGAGCTCATTAGGAGGATATGGAAATTGTAGGAATAGCAGGAAGGAGGAAAAGGATGACAGCTTATGCTTAATAGATTCAGAAAACGCAATACTGCTTCAGCGAAGTACAACGAGAACACTGTGGGTGATCCGAACGTTATCCGAACTTCTGAAGGAAGCTAAGAAATCGATCTATAGGACCATAAAATATGCGGGCGAATAGTTCCTCGCACGCCCCAGCGAGTCTAGGAAAACCAGAATTTGGGGGAAAATAGTTAACATTAAAGAAACGCAAAAACTATAGAAATACAGATCGAATTTGAGGCGGAGAATTATGGGAAAATGGACCCAAATAGTGAAAACGACCTATCAAGAATATTACGGTGGAAGATGCTATTAGTGCAGAAGTAGTAAAAGATCTCGGAGATCATTAGGAGGATATGGAATTTGTAGCGAAGTCTGGAAGGAGGTACGAGATGACAGCATATATTTAATAGAAAACGCAATCCTATTTTGATGAAGGGCGACGAGAACACTGTGGGGAATACAAAAGCTATCAGAGTTTCTTAAGGATGGTAAGGGGTCTGTAGGACCATCTAAGAGGGCGCATAGGGTTCCACGCACGCCCTATCCAGTTTAAATCGAGAATTGTGGGAAAGTGGAACCAAACAGTGAACAAAATGAACCATCAGGGATTTTACGGACAACGCTGGAAAATGCTATTATTTAGAGGTCTGCACAATTCCATTTGTAAATGAAGAGTACACGTGTACTTGCTACATGAGTACATCTATTTGAGAGAGTCGCAAAACAATTGGTACACATTTTGATGAACACCCAAAGCCACGAGTAACTTCTTGTTGCTACTCTGATGTCTTCACTACCAACAAACACATATTCCTCTTTCTCTCTTATTGAAGTGTACTCAGAGTGATCAAGTCGAGTATGTTGCGAGAACAAAACTTCATAGAGTACTCCATGTACCACGTGCAGTTTCAGAAATAGAAAAAAACAGTTACTCTCCATAATATATGTTTTCGGTTTGTTATAAAGAACGGCAAACGTTAAGGTAAGTGTGTGACATACATAAATATATGAAATATGTGACATACATACATATCTATGATTAATAATAATGGAAAGTTTTGATTCGCACATAACTGAGAAATACTTGTGGTACCACGTGAAGTGAAGAGAATCCATGTTGTACTTTTTCTCATGTACTTGCATTTTTATTGTTCCTTTTTTTCGGAACACATATTTTTTCGGATAAGTACTTGGTGATATTTGACAAGCAAGTGTTCTCTTCACCTCACTACTTGCGCTCTGAGAGAAAGACAGTGTATGAACTATATTCGACAGCGAATTGCATACATGTAGTGAAAAGTTGTTCGATGCAGACCTCTACTATTATTGCAGGAGTTGTAAACGACCTCGGAGATCGTGGATATGGAATTTGTTGGAAAAGGAAGAAGGAGGTACGAAATTAGATGAAAGGCGACGAGAAACCTTTGGGGGATACGAAATAATTAGGGGACAATATTAAACATTAAGGAAACACAGAAACTATAGAAATACAGTCAGAATTGATGCGGTCACGATATGATTCTGAACTATGGGAAAGTGAACCCAAATAGTGAACAAAACGAACCATCAGGGATATTACGGATAACCGTGGATGTTGCTATTAGTGCAGGAGTAGTAAACGACATTGGATATCGTAGGCATCGTGGATCGTGGACAGCATAGGAAAAAAAACTCTTGGGAACATGTCCACGACCTAAGTCCTGTAACATAAAGATCTCCTGATTTAGGAGTAGTAACGATACCGAATCTGGTTGGAAATAGTTGAGATGTATTTAAAAGACAAGGCGGACATGGTAACTATTGCACCACGGTGGCAATCGCAAAAGTATCACAATCTCCCTAGGGAGCCATCTTGGTGCAATGGTTAGCATTTTCGCCTTGCATACGAAGGATCATGACCCTTAAATCTCAGTTTCGATGAAACACCAAAAACTTGTCAGCTGGTGACATTTCTGGGTGTTTCAAAGGTCTCTAAGGTCGTTTTCGATTCGCAAAAAATATGTTGCCTTGGTGTTACACTACTTTTTCCCTCACTGTATTTTCACCAAAGTGATAGTACCATTCCACAGTTATTGTTAATTTATAATATTATGAGCGATACAGGATCCAAAATCTAGGACAGTGTCCTCTATATTTTGCAATCGACTTCGAGAATGTTGCACCATTTTTCCCAATCGAAATCGCCATAAGTGTTTTCACTGTAATGTGAATCGCTGTTCGGACTTGGCTATAAAAAGGAGGTCCTTTGTCATTGAGCCAAACAAAAAGTCAGTCTTGAGCTAAACGAAAACAAGTTTTATTCAAACGATGCCATATTTTTTCCAAATGGGATGAATCTCTCCCTAGAATTTTCATGGGAATTACAATCTTGTAAATATCAAACAAAAAAAACTCTAAACCGCCTCATTTTTCTATACGCTTAGGTTAATTTGCCTCAAACATTGGCCAGCATTGCAAATCCATATGCGGATTGTTCAGATCTTGGTATACACGATGCCATGACTTGTCAAGAGCTTTTAGCATTTTCTGTGGCATTTTCAGCTGCTTTGCCTACGGGTCAGAGTACCTTAGAGTCGTTCTACTCATCCTTGGCTCGATGTGATCCCCATACAGCCGAGGCTATTAAGAATCAACAAAATCTGGAGAATTCCAAACAGCAACAACAACAACAGCAGCACCATCAACAAGCACCCCAACAGCAACAACAACAACAACATCATCGCCATAAACACCGTAGTGGTGGTACAGGGGATCATCACAAAAAATCATACGATGGCATTACCTCAAATGGTGGGACTGTTCGTGGTGGTGGTGGCCATCACTCGAGCACGGGCGGTAATTATATGGAAGACTATTCCTGTTGCTATGATTTATACCAAAATGCTCTATCACCATTGGATGAGAAGAAAAAGAAACAACGTTCCAGGGTCATGAATGCCATTATCACCGTTTATCGTTGTGTATGGCGTGTCTGTGGCATAGGTCGACGCTATGTCAAACGTTTGGTGGAACATAAGTACTTTCAACAGGGCATACTCCTGGCCATACTTATCAACACACTGTCTATGGGTATTGAATACCACAATCAGCCCGAGGAATTGACCGTTATTGTGGAGACCAGTAACATTGTCTTCTCGGTCATATTTGCTGTGGAAATGTTACTAAAGGTAATAGCCGAAGGACCATTTCGTTATATAGCCAATGGCTTTAATGTTTTCGATGGGGTCATAGTGATTTTAAGGTAAGTGTCATCATTTGGCCTCATTAACATTTGATTCGAATGTTCATTCTTCTCGATAACTACACAGTGCCATTGAGATATGTCAGCAATTTCTGGGCAATGGAACTGGTAGCGGTGGTTCGGGTCTGTCGGTGTTGCGTACCTTCCGCTTGTTACGCATACTCAAGCTAGTACGTTTCATGCCCAATTTGCGGCGCCAATTATTTGTCATGCTGCGTACCATGGACAATGTGGCTGTGTTCTTTTCCCTCTTGGTGCTGTTCATTTTCATATTTAGGTAAGTTTTTCAATACCCCCGCAATATCTCCAAATATTCTCACAACAATGATATCCTGCTGTTCAGGTTATATGAAAACGATTTCTTTCCTTTCGTATATAGAAAGTCTTTTGTAACAATAACTTTTCATAACTGTTCATTAATAACATTCTAAATGAAACAAAGAAGATAATAATGTTCTATAAACAAAACGAAACAAAAACTATTGCACTTTAATAGTGACCGTAAAGTTGAGACTCTATAGGTTTATCCAAATATTTAGGCTAGCGTAATAGTCTTGTGTAACATTAATGATTGTAGTTTTGGCAAATGATTTAAGGAAGATATTCCAAATGCCTTGTCAATCCTAAAATATCCTTGATATATATCAGACTTATTAAAACAAAAACTATTAAAGGTTTCCGTCACTATTAATCTAAAAATTGAATTGGGATTTAATTTACAGCTTTTTAAAATGTAAAAAATATATTGTGATTAATTGACAGCAACAAATTAGACGAGATAAGCCGATTTAATCGGATTGTGCATCGACTGACCAAAAAATAGTAGGCGCAGCGACTCAGGGACCTAACTCTCTGCGCCTAATACTATCAATCTGACCTGGGGGGAAAGGAGATTTGAGGATATTTGGTTTTGCCTTGTAAGGCCGTTTTTTTATTTAATTCAGCATCGACTCGATCCAATAATTCCGCATAGCACATCCCTTTCATAGTATTGAAGGACAATCTTCTCCCCCTGAAATTTTTTTCGCACCCATTGAAAAATGTCTTGGATAGACAAAGAAAATTTTCGTTGTGTATCACTCAATCTATTTTCCTTTCTAGAGATAGTCTCTGCGGATCGCAGAAACCTCGATTAAGACTCTAGGTTAGGTTAAAGTGGCAGCCCGATTAAGATTCAGGCTCACTTAGACTATTCAGTCCATTGTGATAAGACTCTAGAAAAAGGTATCATCACCATTCAGGCCATCGGGAAGCCCTTCGAAGCTCGTTCGCTCGGATCAGTCCACTGATTCGATTATTCCTTGGGTCCAGTGGACTCATGTTTCATTGAATCGCTATCGCAAAACGATCACAATCTCCTTAGGGAGCCACCATGGTTCAATGGTTAGCATTTCCGCCTTGCATACGAAGCATCATGACCCTAAAATCTCAGTTTCGACAAAAAACACCAAAAACTTTTCAGCGCTAAATTATACCCTCTTAGCTGGTGACATTTGTGGGTATTTCAAAGGCCTGTTAGTGTTTTCACAATAATGTGAAACGCCGTTACGACTCGACTATAATGGAGGTCTCTTGTCATTGAACATCGAATGGGGCAGCACTCATTGATAAAGTTCATCACTTGTGGTTCACAATGAACTGAATAGTATATGTGAGCGGGCTGCCACTATATCTAGCTTATTCTCTGTTGGATTGCGCTTCAAAATAGTCGAGCACTACAAATGGTCCAACGGATATTCTTGTTGCACGGATTGAGCCAACGCTACCCGCTTTGCGCTAAGTGCTGTCTCGAAGTGTCGGATAGAATCCACTCGGTCTTTCGAAATGCCAAATGTTTCAGCTATCTATCGCACCTATAATTTACCAGCACGAAAGTATTTCTGGTATAGTATGGTGGGTTATATGTCGACTTCAAAAACCGTCGTAACACCCATAGAAAAAATCGTGAACGGCGTGTTCATTTCAAATCGATCCGTTCATGAAAGTGAATCAACACATATGTGTTGTCAAATTGAGAACATGCGGGGTCTATCTGACAACCTTAAAATGACACCATGAGTTGTCACACCAACAACCAGCGTTCATGATCTTACAACGAATTTATAAAAACAAAAGATTTCCGCCGAACCTGTGTTGTCTGCACCATACGCGTTAACAGTCGCTTTAGCACATTGCACCACCGGCGGAGTTGTCATAACAACGTCTAACGATTATTTTAAGATTTTTCATGGACAAAGAAAAACGAATGCCGTTCATCCGTGGACGAAATCGTGAATATTCCGTTTTGATTTTTTGTGAACGTTTTCATTTCATTTTGTAACCGTACGTTCACGATTGTAGAACGCGATTTTTTCAATTAGTGACGACATTATTGCAACTCTTGAACCCAATTATTAACGGAAGGCATCCAAAGAAAAAATCCCCTGATATCGCTGCGCGATTCAACTTCCAACAACAAAACTCGAATCACCGACCGCTATTGTTTCCCGGACACTTTCTCTTCGACACGCGTTAAAAACTATGAATCCCCTTTGTTAGATATTTCGACAGAAGGCTTTAATCTCTATTGTACTCCGCCACTCAAATAAATGCTTTAAGATGGTTAGAAATGTCACAAATATTGGTGCCAAATAACACCATTAAAATCTGAGGAAATCTAAAATTTGCTCCCCAGCTTTCTACGGATCATGTCGTTCAATGCAGCTTCATATTTTCCATGCAGTATTCTTCGGCTTTGATGGGAAAACTTTTTTTAAGTTTTTTTAAGTTCATTAAAATTGCAGACAGCCACTCGAGGTCCTAGCACGTTTAGAAAAGCCACCGTGGTGCAATAGTTACCATGCCCGCCTTGCATACACAAGGCGTGGGTTCGATTCCTGCTTCGACGTAACACCAAAAAGTTTTTCAGCGGGGGATTATCCCACCTCAGTAATGCTGGTGACATTTTTGAGTGTTTCAAAGCTTCTCTAAGTAGTTTCACTGCAATGTGGAACGCCGTTCGGACTCGGCTATAAAAAGGAGGTCCCTTGTCATTGAGCTTAACATGGAATCGGGCAGCACTCAGTGATATGAGAGAAGTTCACCAATATGGTATCACAATGGACTGGGTGTGGTACATTTGCATACAATGCATTAATCCGTATTTTGAAGGAAAAGTTGAGTTTTGCTCTCTGAGATACACTTTCGAAGAGAAAAATCAATTCCTCGTTCAATTCATGAATGTATTTTCCAGTAAAAACCTTAAGCTTGCTTATTTTGATATTTCACCTTTAAGATTTTCAACATGGAAACAAATATCTTCGGTTATTGTAGAGATATTTAAAAGTTTATTTTTCAAATCTAACAATCATTCAATGTTGCACACGAATTTCCCCCGAATAGTGTAAAAATACCCTGAATGATATAATAGTAGTTTAGCTATAGTAGGTAAATAAACCAAAAAAAAAACATATATATATTCCATGAATATATTTTGTCTAGGAAATAATTGGCCAAGTAGGGTTCATGGCCATCATTACATAACATTATGTCCAACCCGAATGCCCTTATCTATCCCAATGTCCATATTTGTAAAAGTCTACAACATACACTCACACATACACTGGCACATTTATGTGTAACAATATCGTAACAATCATAGACAACTGTCCAGAGAGTATCCCATAAAAAACACACGCACACACAGATCCCTTTCTCAATACCCTTCAAATATTGTACCTATCTACTTTTCCCAAATCCTTTAATTTCTCTGTGTCTCTCTCTCCGATCGTCCTTGTCTCACTCTTCAACTCATTAAACTTTGTTGAACAAAAAGTTTCCTCTTTCTCTCTTTTAACTTTCAAAAGTAATGAAGAAAATAACAAAGACAATAACAAATAAATCCAGTATTTGTCCAAACACATGATGTAGTTAGTTGAATTTATTGTTCATTATTTACTTTTTCGTTTAAAAACATTAAAAAAATATATCACAGATTTACTCTTCCCTTTCTTTTTCAATGAGAAAGAAGTGTCTCTGTTCTATCTTGCTTTTGTAATGATCGAGGCATATTCTACACGCACATTAACATACACCATACACTTTACCTAATGCCAAATGGTTGCAAGAGGCAAAAAGTGACAGTCTGCTAATGTCAACCACGCTCACACATACAACAGCATTTTGAAATTTTTACACTAATTTGTTGACACACCTATTCAATTTGACACTTATACACATTTTTCTGGTCATGGAATTGCCAATCTGATTATGTTATTTATCACACATGTTCGATACACACACACACACTAACAAAGCTAAACTGGTCACACCTTTTTGTTGGTCTCAATTGAAATTTTGATTTTTTTTATTATTTATTAAAACAAAATTTATTTCAAATTCAATTATTGTCTAAACATTTGGCAAAATACTCCGTTAAACTACGCTCTCTTGTCTCAATATACAGTAATATATGAATACAGATTTCTCTTTCTCTGGTACTCTAACAACAACCACTACAGTTACTCGATTCAACGTACTCTACCTGTACTTGTGTAACGTCTGTTCAGTTCAAATTCATCACTCATTTAGCTTCATTTAAGTAAAACCAATTATCTTATAATTAACTGTGTGTATTCCTAGTTTTAGATTTAGCTTTCTAAAATAAAAAAAATATAAAAAGTGAATTAAACGCAGAAACCTTATGGCAAAAAAAGAAAACAAATGCAAAATGGTTATTGCGATACAAATAATTATATTGATTGGAAAATATGATTGATTGGTTTGCGGATTAAAAATGTAGACCGTATTTGCGATATTCTTTTATTGGTTATTTATTTTGAAATAATATTGAACAATTGAAAAGTATCATAAATAGATCTTAGTTTAGATTCATTGTTGTAACATCAAGTAAATGTAGTTGGTATTTTTTTTATAAAATCATTCCATTCCAAAAAAAAAAAAATAAAGCTAGAAAATCAAACAAATCAACATTCTATTTACTATTAAATCCATTAGCATTCGTTATTATTACTATTTATTACAACTCTGCTATTACAAATTATTAATACTACTATAAGCTACTATTATTACTTCAACTATTATCAAATCTTTTACTTCTTATTGCTTTTGCTAAAGAATATGTTTTTTTGTTTTTTTCAAAATGATAGAAACAAAAATTTAACATTAATTTTAAAGATGCTAAATGGCTAAATTCATGAGAAAAAATTCAAGAAGATTGAAATTAATTCTTAAATGCACAAGGTCACCGATTCCTCCGATTCTACCGATAATATGCAAAATTGTAAATTAAGAACATCTGTGTAGCACATTAAAAAAAAATAATAAAAAATCAAAAACATTTTTTTTTGGAAAAAATAGTCTTAAAAAATACGGTGCGAATTAAACTAAATTTTTATTGTTATTGTTGTTTTTGATCTCAGCTTAAAGCCATGCATTGACTAAACTACAGGTGTAGCTTAACCAACAGAGGAAAAGTATGCTTGTCAAATTTATTTGGGCAAAGCCCTATAGACTGCAAGATGGTTGGATGTACAGCTGTTTCGGAATTACCACATTCCTCATCAGCATCCTCTATTTGCAGCAAAACTATCAACCAATTATCAGAATAAAACAACAATAACGATTGAAGAGAAGCCAACAATAACAAACAAAACGGACTAAATTTTTATTTACAAATAAACAATTTGATTTCAGCAGAGAATAAAGATATGTTTACACTACACAGCTTTTTTACCAACATTACTTTCATCTCTGGTAAATATTATTTAACTTCCAATTTGTACTTTTTCGAATTTTTGGTAAAAATTTTTATGACTACAGATTACTCAGAAGTACAACAAATTTTCCGGAAAAAAATATATTTTTAGAAATAGCGTTATGATGTGTTAAATACAACAAACTTGATTTCATAGAATTCGGTCAACATTTTAAGACGTAAGAATTTTTTTCTGGTTGTATCTTAGAAGATACAGTGCGCATTTAAGGGTTAATTGACTTTGCATTTAATTTTGCCAACATAATATAACTTCATTCAATGAAAAAATGAAAAAAAAAAATACGAAATCTTTGTTCTGAGCTATTTGGAAAATATAGAGAAGCAGATTAAGAGCCTCCAGTAAAGTGAATTTTTGTAACGTAGTTTCTGGGGTCTTATTTAAGTTAAATTTCTTCAAGAATATAGAATAGAATGTTTGAGAAAGTAGATTTTTTATATTTTTTTTTTAAATATTTTCTCATGAATCAAGCCAAAAGCCCTTTAAATAAACTAAAACTTCTAAAGAATTAATATGTTAAATTAAAGCTCTACTTATAGACCAACTCTATACTTAAGTATATTTTCTTTTTTTTTTTTGTGTTTAGATTTATTTGTTGATTTCTTGGAAAGTGATTAATTTGGTTTGAAATCGTTGGGACATTGTTTGCTAATTAGATTGTCTTCTTTAAAATCTATAAAAGAGTAAAATTTCTGACAAAATTTACTATAACTTGGTGGGGAATGATCCAAAGCATCATCCAAAGTTTATTTTCTTTAAAATGATTTTTTTTTTGAAGAAAAGTAACCGTGAAAAAAAGGTTATTTTAGCGCGATAGTGCCAACTTAATACTGGCCTTTATATTTAAAAATTCCATAAAATAAACGTTTTTTCTGTTTTTTCGAGCTTGAGATCTAGATCTCTTTTATTTGACAATAAAGATCGATAAAACACCAAAAACATAAAATTCCATAAAATGTATACGAGGGCAGTTCGGAAACTTCTTATCCTAGTACAAAAAACGCGGTATAAACAGAAAAAAGTTAAGTGTTTTGGAAACTTCCATCTCTGTTATGAACAAATGTTAAATTTTGTTTCGATCTGGCAACTCCTTCATATAGAAACAGGTGTTCCGCAATTTTTTACAATGGAAAAATTAGAAATGCGTTCTGTCATTAAATATTTACATAAAAAAGGTTTATCGGGACAAGAAATGCATAATGATATGGTGAATGTGTTAGGTGAAAGTGCTGCTTCATATGCAACAGTAAAAAATTGGGTTGCTGAATTTAAACGTGGTCGTACAAGCATTGCAGATGAACCACGTAGTGGAAGTCCAAAAACAGCAACAACAACAGAAATTGTAGCCAAAGTCCATGATATGGTATTAAATGATCGATGAATAAAAGTGCGTGAAATTGCTAATATCATGGGCATCTCAATGATCGAGTCCACTTAATTTTGCATGAAGAACTACAGATGAGAAAGCTTTCTGCAAAATGGGTGCCGCATTTGTTAACAGTCGATCAAAAACGCATAAGAATGAACATTTCTCAAGCTTGTTTGGATTGGTTTAAACGAAATAAAATGGATTTTAAGCGTCGTTTCATAACTGTTGATGAGATATGGATCCACCACTATACTCCAGAGACAAAAGAACAATCCAAACAATGGGCTGAAGCTGGAGGAAGTGCCCCAAAGAAGGCAAAAACAATTCAATCGGCTGGTAAGGTTATGACAACGGTTTTTTGGGACTTCAAAGATATTTTATTGATTGTCTATCTGCAAAAGGGTAAAACAATAAATGCAGAGTACTATTGCAACCTTTTGGATCAATTAAATGTATAAATTCGAGAAAAACGTCCTGGCTTACAACACACAAAAATAATTTTTCATCAAGACAACGCACCAGCGCACATGAGTGTTTTAACAATGGCTAAAATCAACGAATTAAAATACGAGTTGCTAGACCACCCACTTTATTCTCCTGATTTAGCTCCCAGTGACTTTTACTTGTTCCCAAATCTAAAAAAAATCCTTGTTGGCAAGCGTTTTACCTCAAATGAAGCTGCAATTACAGTTGTAAACCACTATTTTGAAGACCTTGAGGAAAAACAAGTATATACGGCCGTAAGTTCGGCCAGGCCGAAGCTTATGTACCCTCCACCATGGATTGCGTAGAAACTTCTACTGAAGACTGTCATCCACAATCGAATTACTTGGGTTGCGATAACAATTGCCGATGGCAAGGTATCTTAAAACTTCCTAACACCGTCTTCTAAATTACAAGGTAGTCCATACGTAGTATATATTAAACTAAAAAAGGCCGATTAAATACGTATATAATTAAGTTTAAAGTTTCTATAGAAATAAAATTTTTGACGAAATAAAATTTTGACAACATTTTCTATAGAAATAAAATTTGGAAAGAATTTTCTATAGAAATAAAATTTTGACAAAATTTTCTATAGAAATACAATTTTTACAAAATTTTCTATAGAAATAAAATTTTGACAAAATTTTCTATAGAAATAAAATTTTGACAAAATTTTCTGTAGAAATAACATTTTGACAATGTTTTCCATAAAAATAAAGTTTTGGTAGATTATTTTTGGCTCGAGTGGCAACCATGAATATGAACCGATATGGACCAATTTTTGTGTGATTGGGGATCGACTATATATAACTATAGACCGATATGGACCAATTTTGGCATGGATATTAGCGGCCTTATACTAACACCACGTTGCAAATTTCAACCGGATCGGATGAATTTTGCTCCTCCAAGAGGCTCCGGAGATCAAATCTGGGGAACGGTTTATATGGGGGCTATATATAATTATGGACCGATATGGAGCAATTCTTGCGTGTTTGTTAGAGACCACATTCTATCACCATGTTCCAAATTTCAACCGGATCGGATGAATTTTGCTCCTCCAAGAGGCTCCGAAGGGGAATCGATTTATATGGGGGCTATATATAATTATGGACCGATATGGACCAATTTTTGCATGATCATTAGAGAACATATACCAACACCATGTACCAAATTTCAGCCGGATCGGATGAAATTTTCGTTTCTTAGAGGCTCCGCAAGCCAAATCGGGGGATCGGTTTATATGGGGGCTATATATAATTATGGACCTATGTGGACCAATTTTTGTATGGTCATTAGAGAACATATACCAATACCATGGACCAAATTTCAGCCGGATCGGATGAAATTTGGTTCTCTTAGAGGCTCCGCAAGCCAAATCGGGGGATCGGTTTATATGGGGGCTATATGTAATTATGGATCGATATGGACCAATTTTTGCATGGTCATTAGAGAACATATACCAACACCATGTACCAAATTTCAGCCGGATCGGATGAAATTTTCGTTTCTTAGAGGCTTCGCAAACCAAATCGGGGGATCGGTTTATATGGGGGCTATATATAATTATGGACCGATGTGGACAAATTTTTGCATGGTTGTTAGAGACCATATACTAACACCATGTACCAAATTTCAGCCGGATCGGATGAAATTTGCTTCTCTTAGAGCGATCGCAAGCCAAATTTGGGGTCCGTTTATATGGGGGCTAAAGGTAAAAGTGGACCGATATGGCCCATTTGCAATACCATCCGACCTACATCAATAACAACTACTTGTGCCAAGTTTCAAGTCGATAGCTTGTTTCGTTCGGAAGTTAACGTGATTTCAACACACGGAAGGACGGACGGACGGACGGACGGACATGCTCAGATCGACTCAGAATTTCACCACGACCCAGAATATATATACTTTATGGAGTCTTAGAGCAATATTTCGATGTGTTACAAACGGAATGACAAAGTTAATATACCCCCATCTTATGGTGGAGGGTATAAAAATTAATCAAGGGATAGAATTGCTAAAAAAGCGTTGGACTAAGTGTATTGAAGTTTCAGGAGATTATATTGAAAAATAAAAATATTTTTGAAAAACTAACTATTCTCTTTCATTGATAGGCTAAGAAGTTTCCGAACCGCTCTCGTACTAGACTTGACCATATTTTATAAACATATGGTGCATTAATCCAAAATCTATTTTTGCAATGGAAAACTTTGTTTTTGCCACTCAAGTGTGTTAATACAATCATAGCTTCTAATTGAATGAAATGGAGTTGTCATGATGTAATAACAAGTTGGCATCTCTGAAACAGATGACTATAATTTCTCCGAAATTGCTCTCCGAACTTGATATTGATGTTTAAAATTAGGGCAAAGTTAGCAGTGCATAACAGAGTTGCCAGTATTTTCTGGGCTCTTGTCCCCTGTAAGGCTTTCTACCCCAAAAAACCCCAATTTAGTTTAAAATTCCCCACAAAAATCCCTAATACATTTTTGGCAAGTTTTTTGATAAAAAAAAAATAAAGGAATAGACTCTGCTGTAGAAAATTCGTAAAAAATTAAAAATTGGAAAAATAAAAACTATTCTAATTCCTTTGAGAATGAAAGAAATGGAGTTGACATGATGTTATAACAAGTTGGCATCTCTGAAACAGGTGGCTACAATTTTTTGATTAAATTGTTCTCCGAACTTGATGTTGATGCTAAAAATTACGGTAAAGTTAGCAGTGCACAACATAACTAAATTATAATAATTTAATACAAATTAGATTAAATAATAATTAAGAGTTTATATAATCTTCTGTGTTTATGATAGGCTATGGGAACTAAATTATTTTTGATTTCAATTTATAAAGATAATTTAAATTATTTTACTTATAATTTCATTATAAAATTGAGCCATTATTTAAAGTATTTAAATTTTTAGTCTATCTTTATTTTTTAGTTAACTCTACAAAAAAAATAATTTTTAGTTTATGTTTTGTTTTCTGTAATCTTCATAGTTTAACGAAATATTCACAAACTTCTTAGTACATACATACATATTTCTCTCCTTCTTTTTCTTTCCTTTCCTATCTCAACATTTTTATTATCTTCTCTTCTCAACTATTTCTATATAACTAAATAAATATATATCAACTATTTCTAAAAATACTAAAATAACGTTAAAACATTTCTCTACAAAAAAAAAATAATAATAATAAACAATGTAATCATTAAATAAAACATGTTAAAACAATTTAAACTTAATCAAAAAAAAAATATACAACGTATGTTTATTATTCGTTAACATATGTGTATATGTTTTTCATATTTTCAATAATTAATTTAACAAATTTTACAATAAAAAAAAATAATAATTTACGTACATCATTGATTCGTTAAACGAATCGAAATGATTTTTAGTATACTTGGCATGAATCTATTTGGATGTAAATTCTGCGAAACTATTGACTCGGACCGGATATGCGATCGCAAGAATTTCGACAGCCTTCTATGGGCCCTGGTCACAGTGTTTCAGGTAGATGATGAAGATGTTTTACTAAAAAAAATATTTACAAAAAAAATCTACATACTCTATATAAATACATCAATCATATATACATAAGCATTCATAAAAGTTATTTAACTTCAGAAGAAGAAAAAACTGAAATCATAAATCACGGTTATTAAGTAAAATATGCTGTCTATAATCAAAATTAACTAAAAATAGCTAAATGTTAAAAACAAATCTTTTGTTTTGTTGTATGGATTTTGGTTTTTTTTTTTTATTTTATGCATTTGTTTGCTTTATTTATAATTTATTGAAGCTTTTTCGTTTTTTTTTTTAAGAAATATTTTTAGTTTTTTTATTTGATATTTTGTCCTTAGGAATATGATGAGTGTGACTGTCAAAAGAAAAACCAACGTATTGGCATGAGTGTGTCTAGCTATTTATTATGAATGATTTTTGAGGAAGCCCTAATGTGTCTTGTTTGATTTGCAAACTTTGGCACTCCCGCCTTTGTCTCTCTCTCTCTCCCTCTCCTATACAAGCCAATATGAAGCCTGCCTATTTCCTTTTCCGTTTGCTTGTTTCAGCTGTTATTTTTTGGTTGTGGGTCTAAAGAATTAATTTGTGGTGTGTTCTGTGTGCAACGCCGAAAAGAAACGAACACAATGCAGACAAAAGAATTATTATATAAATAAAAATTATATTAAGGATTTTGCTTAGAATATATATATATAGATAGACAATCCCCTTCCCCTAAGTAGAGAATGTAGTTTGCTCAGATATGGGCAAATCCAATTTGCTGGATTATTAGAGATGCATAGATAAACAGTAGGTATTGATAACAGGTCTGTAATATTTCAGGTGAGTACTAATAGATCTACACTATTTTAGCATGTCACAATAGCTCTATATCTCTCTCTCTCTCTAATGCTTGAAGTTGTGGATTTTTTTTTAAATTATATGCATGTTATATATTTTTTGTATCATAGTTTTGTCTCATATTCATGTTCACATATCAAATACATATACATAACACTACGCTAGACCTTGGCTTTTGAATACATCTACAAATCAATCTATTACTTTATCTTAGACTCGTCTCTAAACCCCAAACATCTAAGTTTACCCTATCAATTGTACACTACTTATAACCCATCCATACACAAATACTAAATCAGAACATGAAAACCCCCCAAAAAACAATCCAAACTTCCACCAAATCAACATCAGAGATTTTGTAAATAAATTTTAGCAGGATTCATTGTGTGATTAGTTATGTAAACCACCAACCCAGTCACTCAGTCAAGTCATAACAACAGTAATAAACGAGAAAAAAGCCCCAAACCCTCCAACAAAAAGATTTTTTTTTTTTTAATTAAGAATCCAGAAATCAAATCTAACAGTTTTCAAAATTCCAATACCAAGCATATACTGAACAACAGAAACATAATAACAAAAATGTTTAGAAACAATTCAAATATCAATAAATTAGCGCAATATTTTTTTTATTTTAATTTGATTCTAAGAAATCTTCCCCCAAAACTCCATGTATTATAATTACCTTTATTTATTATATATTTTAATAAAAACAAAAAAAAAACAATATGTTATATAAAACAATTATATATCTATACATATATAATATATAAATATTAAACTTTTTATTATTATTACTATCATTATAAATTATTAACATACTGTATACAACAACATTTATACAAATCAATCAAAAATACTAAAAAAAATAATTACTACTACTCGTATACGTTCGTTCGTTCGTTTCGTACCATCACTAATCACCACGTACGTTACCAATATTACTACCACTAATCGTGTGCGTAATTCTTTGTGTGCGTGTGTCTATCTAACACCCACCACTACCACCATATAACATCAACATCAATAACAACAACAAACCAAACCAAAACAAACAACAACAACAATAAAACCAATATGAAATCCCCTCAAAAAAAAAAAACTAAAAACGAACAAAAACAACAGCATACTGGGGATGTATCTGTTCGGTGGTAAGTTTTGTAAATTTATGGATGAAGCCGGAAATGAGAGGGAATGTACATGCCCCGAAATAATCAGCAAACACCCACAATGTGAATGCGATCGAAAGCATTTCAACAACATTCTATGGGCCACCGTTACGGTCTTTCAAGTAAGAGAACCAACAACTAATTTAGTTAAATTGATCTAATCAAAATTAAAAAAAAAAAAAAAAAAAAAACAACAACAAAACCTTATCCTCTATTATTACTACTACTTATACTATTTTGTAAATTTCTATACCTTATTCTAGTTTGAGTTTAGTTTTGTTGTAAAATAAACTTTTAATTCAATTTTAGTTTAAAAATCTTAGGAATACTTTTGAAAAAAAAATGTCATTAACAAAATCATGGTTTCATAAAAACGTACATACGATGTATATTGTTGGTGAATGAAGATATCTGGGAATACAGTGAAACCTCTAAACCTCCTAAATGTGGACAAAATTTAGGCGATGGTGGGCACGGTTGCCAGATCTTTTCGAGAGAGATCCCCAAAATTTCGAAATTATATCCCAAAAATCCCCAACTGAAATATTTCTCCTCATGAAAAATCCCAAAGGACAATTAAAATAATTATTGTATTTTTTGCCAAAAAATTGTTTCCCAGTGAATTTCCTTATCCATAATAGTGTGTCACAGTTCTGTCATCAAAATAATGCCAGATGTGCCTAACGTAGTGGATTACACTTTGGCGAGTCACTTTTCGACAAAAAGTTTGAGACACTAATCCCCAACAGTGAGGCGTGGTGCACACAGACCCCGGGGAATAAAGAATATATAGATTTCTACACTGATGGCTCCAAATTGGATGGACAAGTGGGGTTCGGAGTATATTCTAATGATGTGGAACTTCGAATAGCGAAAAGATTACCTAATCACTGTAGTGTTTTTCAGGCTGAAATATTAGCAATAAGAGAGGTGGCGAATTGGTTGAGAAGTAATGTTCCAAAAAATGTGGGCATTAATATATACTCAGACAGTCAACCTGCAATAAAATCCTTGGACTCTGTGTTCCTCAACTCGAAAACGGCCATCGACTGCCGCAAATCTCTCAATGAGATGACTGAGCAGTACAATATTCACCTAATATGGGTGCCTGGCCATAGGAACATACCGGGGAACTGCGAAGCGGATGAGTTGGCAAGGCTAGGGACTACCTTACATATTCCAGGGGAACTAGAATTTGTTGGTATGCCCCAAGCTACCTGCAAGCTCATGCTGCGTGAGAAGGCTGTTATGATGGCAAATGTTCGATGGGAGAATTGCAAGGGTTGTAATGACACCAAGCAAATATGGCCCCATTTCAACTTACACCGCACACTAGATATGCTAATGTTCTCGAGACGTCAGATATCACTCCTGATATCTGCTATAACGGGTCGCTGCCTGATAGGCGATTTTGCAAAAACTATTGGTGCGAAGTATAATGACTATTGTATGAGTTGTCATGATGCGGAGAAAAAAGAATCAATTAAACACCTCTTGTGTGGGTGTCCTGCATTTTGTGTAAAGCGCAAGCAACTTTTAGGAGCATATAGCTTCAGATTACTGGCGGATCTGGAAAACGTTAACTTAAGCATTCTGCTTATGTTTTTGGAACAATCTGGTTGGTTCAACAAAGAAAAATAATCAAGAAGGTTCAGCGGTTAAAACTAGAAGTGCCCATATGTAATAGGTACTTTTAGTTAATGTGGTATCACAATGGACTGAATAGTCTAAGTGAGCCTGAATCTTAATCGGGCTGCCACTTTAACCTAACCTAACCTAATAGTGTGTAAAAATTTCGTGCTATTTATATTTGTAGGTCGGAAAATAGAAGTTAACCCTTGTGCACCCCTTGGGTCAATTTAACCCAACATTGATTTTAAAACTTAAGTTTTATTCCTTTAGTTAATGGATATTTTTTGCAATTTTTATTTATCCATTACCTGGACGAAATGTGTGTTCTTAAAAGATAATAAAAATAAAATATTTCCATAATCCGCACGTGGAAAGGGCATTTCTCCAAGGAGTGCACATGTTTTTAAAAGATAATAATAAAAATAAAATATTTCCATAATCCGCACATGGAAAGTGCACTTTTCCAAGGAGTGCACAAGGGTTAATGAAAATTTTGTATTTTGCAAATTCATAAACCAGATCATGGGGGCATACTTTATTCAAAACATTTTGATTAAAATTAGGCTATTCCCATTTTAAATTATAAGTAAGTAATAATGGAAGTTGGGCCTTCTTCAAATTTGTTATATAAATATGAAACTGCGAAGGTAAATAGGAGGGCGGTTTACCCCATAATCCTTATAGTACTTCGCTTCTACACGTTCTATAACAAATTTAATACTATGTGAATAAAGGTGGAAATATCCCCAGAAAAATCCACAAATCACGACGTTATCCCCAGCCAAATCCCCAGATCCCCAATGTGAAAAAATATCCCCAACCACGAGAAAAAAATCCCCAGTTTGGGGAAATCTGACAACACTGATCGTAGGAGACCACTTCTCAGAGGTTTATGTACCGGGGAACTGCGAATCGGATGAGTTATCAAGGCTAGGATACCTTACATTTTCCAAGGGAACTACCCTCTGCCTCTGGCTACCTGTAAGCTCTTTTCTGGTGTTGTTACCGCTTTTCGTCCATTTCCCAGCAAAAATACTTCAACAGTAAGAGTTGAGTTGCTCTTTTTGGTATACAATAAAGTAGGCAGTGCATCCGGTGGCAACAACGTAAACGAGCAATCAAACTAGTTGATGGTCATTCGTTTACGTTATTGCAACCAATTAATGCAGTATAGATGCATGAAAGGTAGTGCTCTTTTTCTTCATAGCAATAAAATAGGAATCTCAAGATTATATATCACTTCTGAGCAATATTTCTATTGAAATGAGCAATTATATCAGCGCTATGTAGAAGCTGCTCTAACAGGTTGGCCGGTCTAAAGCTGAGTACTATGTTCAGTTTTCAAGCTGAAAACCAGCTTGTTTTCACGGTTACTTTTTAAAATTAATTAATATAGAAATATAAAATTATTTGCAATCAACTCCTTGGATCTTTTCCTTCCATTATTTGGTAAGACTTGATCAAAATATAATCGTCTTCATATATATTTATGTACTTTTAGTTTAGTGTTTTGGTGAAAAACCCGAACATAGTACTCACCTTAAGAAAGAAAAACACATTTTTTTATCAAAATTGGTTTTTATTATTAGACATAGTTCCCTTCAAGAGCGATACAACGATTATAACGACCTTCCAATTTTTTGATACCATTTTGGTAGTACTCCTTCGGTTTTGCCTCAAAATAGGCCTCAGTTTCGGCGATCACCTCTTCATTGCAGCCAAATTTTTTCCCTGCTAGCATCCTTTTGAGGTCTGAGAACAAGAAGAAGTCGCTGGGGGCCGGATCTGGAGAATACGGTGGGTGGGGAAGCAATTCGAAGCCCAATTCATAAATTTTTGGCATCGTTCTCAATGACTTGTGGCATGGTGCGTTGTCTTGGTGGAACAACACTTTTTTCTTCTTCATATGGGGCCATTTTGCCGCGATTTCGACCTTCAAACGCTCAAATAACGCCATATAATAGTCACTGTTGATGGTTTTTCCCTTCTCAAGATAATCGATAAAAATTATTCCATGCGCATCCCAAAAAACAGAGACCATTACTTTGCCAGCGGACTTTTGAGTCTTTCCACGCTTCGGAGACGGTTCACCGGTCGCTGTCTACTCAGCCGACTGTCGATTGGACTCAGGAGTGTTGTGATGGAGCCATGTTTCATCCATTGTCACATATCGATGGAAAAACTCGGGTGTATTACGAGTTAACAGCTGCAAACACCGCTCAGAATCATCAACACGTTGTTGTTTTTGGTCAAATGTGAGATCGCGCGGCATTCATTTTGCACAGAGCTTCCGCATATCCAAATATTGATGAATGATATGACCAACACGTTCCTTTGATATCTTTAAGGCCTCTGCTATCTCGATCAACTTCATTTTACGGTCATTCAAAATCATTTTGTGGATTTTTTTGATGTTTTCGTTGGTAACCACCTCATTCGAGCGTCCAGTGCGTTCACCGTCCTCCGTGCTCATTTCACCACGCTTGAATTTTGCATACGAATCAATTATTGTTGATTTCCCTGGGGCAGAGTCCGGAAACTCATTATCAAGCCAAGTTTTTGCTTCCACCGCATTTTTCCCCTTCAGAAAACAGTATTTTATGAAAACACGAAATTCCTTTTTTTCCATTTTTTCACAATAACAAAAGTTGCTTCACAAAACGAATTATTTGAAGGTTGGTACTATATAAAAATACTATGCATTTAATACTAGCGACGTCATCTATGTGTCAGACCGGGGACTTATCAGCCAACCTATTAAATCGGGACATCGCTGATTCGGTTGTTCTGTAAGCAGTTGGTATTGCCTCTTTCTCTCTTACAATCCTGCTGAAATAGTGCCCCATTTTTTGCTGGGGTTTTTGACGCGATGCAACTCTGACAATATCACGGAAACAAACCATTTATTCACACCTAAATGCTAAAGGGCTCCAACGATAGCCACGTGTGAGTTTCCGGGCTAATATAATGCAGTCACAGTATCACGCTTGACTTCTATTACAAATAAAAACGCTTTTGTAAGCTTATAAGGAATAAAATGAACAGTCGATGGAATAAATTTGTCAGTTGTCAGATGAGCGGTTTAGAAATTATTCCCAGATGGATCTGGGTGCAATACCTATTATCCACCTTGAACATTAACTACGGCCTGTGTATAAGAATTTATAAGAACTTTTTTTCTTATATTTCGCAAATATCTTATATATTAAATTAAGTCTTGAAATATTGAAGTGTATTTTGTTCACCAACAATACTCATTGTCTCCTACACCACTTTATCCATTATAAAATTATACAGTTTCCATCAACATATTATAAATATTGCCCTTGGAAAAATGATAATCCACCATGTAACAAAACAACAAAAAAAACCAAGAAAATTTTAAACGTCGGTTAGATCTCTGACGACGTTTCAAATAATTTGGCCCACCTGTAATAGTTTCATGATGATCAGATTCTTTGTTCCTGATCATGTTATATCTGGTAGACTTGCCAGATATACCATGGAAAGGACTTGTTGGCAACATGATGGCATTAGCTTAACACCTATTCCTTGCGTGGGTCGTAAGCTCAATGTAAAGCCCCAATTACCCTACGCTTGCCGTTGGCCACAACAAATGAGCATCCGTCAGCATTGAATTGTTACCTATGAATGCCTATATTTCCCGAACAATGATCACCTCTCATCTATCTCCACTGAACAAGATCGCGACTACTTATAATTTTTCTATACAAAGATTGACAAATCTACTCCGTTCTTGTTCTTGTACAGAAAAATTCTATGGTGGATATTTAGCGGTGTAGGATAATTTCATATTTAATTCATATAGAATAAAACATATTCACATCACTTCTGTATATTCATTTGAGTAGCTGTTATTTTAAAGTATTATGAAATTAGTTTTTTTTTTTGTTTACACAAAACAGCACCTATTTAGACTCTATTCAAAATTTAATTGCAAAATGAAACATGTTTTACGCATTCACATTCTCACGCAAAATTTCCCCAATTACTCATATTCCAATAGGGCACACTAACTTTTGTTAAATGAAAAAAGTAGTCGGAATGGCCACAAAATCCAAAAAGAGAAAACCTTATGCTTCGTAACGTAACGTAATCGAGATGGCTCCATACCCAAAGCAGTGTAAAACTATAGCAAACAAAAATAATGCATGCGCTAAAAATCACAAAGAAATACAAAACGAAAAGTTCATCATTAAGTCATCATTGCAATGAGAATTTTGTATATTCAACACTGAAGATGTCTTTCATAAAACATATGTTGATACGCAACTCATCACATTTTTCATTTAGCTAATTTGTGTTGAGCTTATGTCACATCATCTTCATGGGCCATACATTCCATTGCAATATTGGGAAATATTATTCGCTGCATGTTTTGTTGCGTTTTCTTTTATGTTCTATATATTTTTTGTCATCTAAAAGCCATTTACGATGGTGCGGAACACATGGTTCCTTTAAACTCTTTGCTCAACGCTGGCACGTTTTTTCCCTCTCCTTTATATTATTTACTTTGTGTATAACTTAAGACTAACTCCAAATATACCGAATCCACCCTAATCCCCTAACATCGACCAAAAAAGTGTAGTAATCCAAGGTATTGGATTTGGGCGCATTTATCAGATGCCTCCACATTGAAGGACGAACCACACCACGAATTAAACGTTTGTTGTTTCTTTTTCTTATTGGTATTTTTCCTTAATGTATGATCATTGATTCCACAGAAAAAATCAAATATTTAATACTTACATTCAGATAACATATAACGTAGTCAAGGACAATAGCACTCTTTAATCACCGCTTTTTTGTTTGAGTTAAGATTTGAGCGGCATTGTCAACGCCTTGACATCCCAAGCATTTTTCGTAATTTTTTCACACCAATTAAAACCCCGGTACAGAGTGTGTAAGGTGGCGATAATAACAGCAACAATTTTGTATTTCGTTACTTTTACGTTGGTTACGTTTGTTTCCGTTACGTTACGTATTTGTTAATCTAGTTTTGGATTTTTTCTTTTTATTTCTTTAACTTTTAGTTTTGGCATTTTTAGTTTTCGTTCATTTGCTTTATGCTTGTAAACGTATGTGTTCGATTTTATGTTCATGGTTCCTTTCCAAGTGGCCAGAACTTTGGTGAGACCAAGGATGATTTTGGATTCTGGGGCGGGCGATGCTACTTGTATGCGTGCTCCCTTGGTCTCGTCAAGGTATGGCGATTATCACCAATCTATGTTGTGTGGTTGTATGTTTTGTTCGTTCGTTTGTTTGCTTGTGACAGTGTTCATCACTTACTCAGCGAAAACATTTTCTAGATTCTGACGCAGGAAGACTGGAATGTTGTCCTGTTCAACGGCATGGAAAAGACGAGTCATTGGGCTGCACTGTACTTTGTGGCACTAATGACCTTCGGCAACTACGTTCTCTTTAACTTATTGGTTGCCATTTTGGTTGAGGGATTCAGTTCAGAGGTAGAGTTTTATTATGAACCTTAAAAATCTATAAAAAATTATAATCAAAATCTCATTGATTGGCAAGGAAGAATATTCGGACCATAGTGTGGTCATAAAATGAGTGATCCATTGAGTGTGTACTCACCGAACAATTTGTTGCCACATTCCATAATATAATGCACCAACTGCACCAAGTTCCATATGCACAATATTCTGGTACTACGTCTCGAATTGCAGACTGAGCTTATTTTATGGCTGGACGAAAATTCTTCTTTGCCCTAGGGCTCTTCTTGGGCCCCATTGGATTTTGTGTCCTGAAATTGTAAAAGATAGAACATTAAATGTGAACAGGACTCGTTTCCTGTATTGAAAAAGTCTAATTTTGAAATTTTGATTCCCTCAGCGAAATGAACGTCGTGAACGGGAACAGCGCGAGTTGGTTAAGAAACTGCGCGAGGAAACATTGGCCGAAAATTATAGCGATGCTATGTACGATGAATCACACAGTGAGGTCGATTCATCATCGACCAATGAAAGTTACTATGAGGTGCGTAACCGGTGGCATAGTGCCGAGGACATACGAAAGGTTAGTACCACCTACTACAAGTATCCACTCATCATCCCAAATCCTAAATCCTTGAATCCTAATGGCACCGATTGTTTGCTTTCATATTTTTTTTGCATTCCCGTTCCGCCAATTTTATTGCTTTAACTGCACCATCGCATATTTAATTTAAACGCCTTAATTACGGCTATGGTCGACAATAAATCATAGCTCCAGGATTCCACAGAGATATTCATTGAGGGTAAAAACAATATACAAAAACAACGCATGTTTCCGGCGGCCAGCCGGGAACATCAGATAAAAGATTTAAATGCCACAATTACTACACAGCCGGGCAGTAATGCTCTTAATATCACAAATCGCAAATTATCCGAAAAGGATGTTAATAAGCCCGAAGACGAAAGGAAACCATTGAAAAAGGTAAGTGTCGATTTAGATCGATAGCACATAGCTCATTTGTATATTGGTATATTTCTAACACCACCAAAGACATATTCAATACGAGATCGTCGAGCCGATGCTCCACGACTTTCGAAAATTCGGCCTATGCGTGAGCCCCCCATTATCACTACGACTGCTGCAACGCCACAAGATTCACCCAATACTACTATGGAAACAGGTACAAGTTTCCGAAACTGGGGTCAAACGGATGATGACAAAGTTGAGGTATTTCCGAGACAGAGACAATGGAATGAAACCAACTTATGAATTATTTTTTCTAGACTCCCGGATCTCCATCATTGCTAAGACCTCCCACAATATTTAGCGGTGGCCAAAGACCTCTTGACGAAGGTATACCCACCATCGATCTTATACCGCCATCACCGGTCCTGCCCCACAAAGGTCCTATAAATATCTTAAATGCCAGCCAGTTGGAGAGCAGTGCGACGCCTTCGTCATCAGCCAGTTGTTCGTTGCTTCCACCAGCCCTCAATGGATCGGCACCGGGAGGCATACACAGTGTAATAATCGATGATATTTCCAAAAGTGCTACCACCGTCACTACAGGGACTATTTATGTACCAACCATATCATCGACAGCTGCCAAATTGCAATTGCCCACCTCTTTTGGTAGAGTTGATGGTGGTAATGCATCGAACATTGGTACTCCCGCCATGGAAACAAGTGAACCGCTACAGAGGTTACCCAGTTTAAAGCGATTTCGTCGAACAAGCTCCAAACGAAAGAAACAGGAACTTATGACACCTGAAGATTTGGAACATCAACTCAATAATGGCAGTGACAATTCCTGCCTATTGACAGACTGTACATCTTCACGCACAGATGTTTTCCTAAAACCTAGCTCACCGAACGTGGCCATTAAGAATAAGGAAACCAATCGTTTAAGCCCTCAAAACTCAATTCGCCGTCTCTCGACATCTTTCAGCATAGGTAGTGGTCCCGGAAGTCGGCGCGCTTCGGCCTGCTTATTCAATTCACAAATGTATCAAAATCTCAATCAATCGTCTAAGCTTCATGCCTGCCCCAGTAGGAGACGTATGTCCTCTATAGAATTGGCCTTCACCAAAACATCCCACCTTAATTTACACAATTTGGAGCCTTCACGCAAATCATTGTCTTATACAAATTCCAAATTGGATTTGGACAAATGGCAAAAATCGTATACCAATGAGACAGACATGTTGCAACAGTACATTCAGGAAAGGGAAAAGCGAAAAAATTCAGTTTGCCAATTTCCTAAAAAGCGCAACGAAGAAGAGGGAGACACAAAAGAAGAACATACCAAGGAGCAACAACATTCCATTTTTCTATCATCGGATCGTTTTTCCAAACTAAAGATTCTCATCGATAGACTTATTCCGCATGATTTCACCAATGAACGTAGAACGTATTCGCTGTATATATTTCCGGAAGAAAACAGGTAAAGCAGCCCATATTTAGGGGCAATTCGTAAAAGCCGCCATTCATCTATCTCTCTCTCTCTCTCTCTCTTAGGTTTCGACGAGTATGCACTTGGTTTGTCAATCAAAAATGGTTCGACAACGTTGTCCTGTTATTCATAGCCCTCAATTGTATTACCTTGGCTATGGAAAGACCTAACATACCTCCCGACAGTACTGAACGTTTATTCTTATCAACGGCCAATTATGTGTTCACCGCGGTTTTCACTGTGGAAATGTTTGTTAAGGTAAAATCCCTCCTTGCTCCTTATTCAGCCTTGTTAACTCTCACTCTCTCTCTTTCGCACAATAGGTTGTTGCTGCTGGTATGTTTTATGGACAAGATGCTTATTTTACATCCGGTTGGAATATTATGGATGGTTCTTTGGTAACAATCTCAATCATTGATTTGCTTATGTCATTGATTAGTGCATCGAGTCCTAGGATTTTTGGGATTTTAAGGGTAAGTGATTTCCCCATCCTTGTACACCTATATTCCCCCCATAAAATTTCTGCCCACAGGTGTTTCGACTACTTCGTTCCCTGCGGCCTTTGCGCGTTATAAATCGAGCGCCGGGTTTGAAATTAGTCGTGCAAACGCTCTTATCGTCCCTGCGACCTATTGGCAATATTGTTCTCATCTGTTGCACATTCTTCATCATTTTCGGCATATTGGGTGTGCAACTCTTCAAGGGCACTTTCTTCTATTGCGAGGGAGAGAACATCAAGAATGTCAGCAACAAAAGTGAATGTCTCAGTATACCGGGTAATGCGTGGGTAAATCGCAAATATAATTTCGATGACCTGGGCAAGGCTCTGATGTCGCTGTTCGTGCTGAGTTCCCGCGATGGTTGGGTGAATATCATGTACACAGGTCTGGATGCTGTTGGGGTCGACCAGCAACCGATTGTTAACTACAACGAATGGCGCTTGCTGTACTTCATTGCTTTTATTCTGCTGGTCGGATTCTTTGTACTCAATATGTTTGTCGGTGTTGTTGTGGAGAATTTCCATCGTTGCCGCGAGGAGCAGGAGAAGGAAGAGAAAATTCGCCGAGCTGCCAAAAGAGCCCTGCAAATGGAGAAAAAACGAAGACGCATGCATGAGCCTCCGTACTACATCAATTACTCACCATCGCGGATGTTTGTCCACAATGTGGTCACCTCGAAGTATTTCGACTTGGCAATTGCTGCTGTCATTGGCCTTAATGTCGTCACAATGGCCATGGAGTATTACATGATGCCGGTATCTCTGCAGTATGCCTTGAAGATCTTCAATTACTTCTTTACGGCCGTATTCATACTGGAGGCCAACATGAAACTAGTGGCTTTGGGCTGGCGTCTGTATATGAAGGATAAGTGGAATCAACTGGATGTGGGCATTGTGCTGCTGTCGATCATCGGAATTGTGCTGGAGGAGTTGAAAACCAATATAATTCCCATTAATCCAACCATAATTCGTGTAATGCGTGTTTTGCGTATAGCACGAGTGCTTAAGCTGCTGAAAATGGCGAAAGGAATACGAGCGTTATTGGACACAGTAATGCAAGCATTGCCGCAAGTGGGCAACTTGGGTCTGCTCTTCTTCCTGCTGTTCTTCATCTTCGCTGCCCTTGGCGTGGAACTATTCGGAAGACTTGAGTGCTCCGAAGAGATTCCATGCCAAGGCCTGGGGGAACATGCACATTTCGCCAATTTCGGAATGGCTTTCCTCACATTGTTTCGCGTAGCGACTGGCGATAATTGGAACGGCATCATGAAGGACACGTTGAGAGATAATTGTGATGACGCAGCAGATTGTGTACGCAACTGTTGCGTTAGCTCAGTTATAGCTCCCATTTTCTTTGTGATATTCGTGCTAATGGCGCAATTCGTGTTAGTGAACGTCGTCGTGGCTGTACTGATGAAACACCTCGAGGAGAGCCACAAACAGATGGAAGATGAAATGGACATGGAAGTAGAACTAGAACGTGAATTGGTGCGGGAGCAGGAGTTTGTGCAAGAGCAAAAGCTCTGCGAACAGCTGCAACAAGCGAAGAAAACAGCTCCTGTCCAGCGCCAATTGGGCAAAGTCAAATCACTGCCAATGAATTTTACATACAATACGCCTTCTTTGGAGAAAAAGTTCCCAAGTGTGGTTGCAGCCACCAGCACTCGTCGTCAAACGATACAATATTTTAATCAACAAAATGGTTTGGGTCTAGCGGAGATAGGTGGAGCCTTCAAGACGCAAACGTTGACACCTTTGGTTCCTGAATCGGCCGCCACAGAAGAGAACAGCTTCGATTCCAAGCTGCAAATACCGCCAACAGTGAGACGTGGCCGGAGATGCTCAACGGTTCTGCGAAAACGTGGCATCTTGACAAAAGAACGTTCGCTCGACGAGCAGGCCATTCGTCGACGCAATCTCGAGTCAAAACGCATGAGCTCTGATTCTCTGCCGTGGTGTGGAGAAATTGGTGAATTCCATAGTGGTACAATTTTCGAGAGTCTCGAATCTGACGGTGGTAGCCCTTCCTCAACATACGATTTGCATAGCATACGAAGCGAGGATGTTCCACGAAATATATCTGATACAGCCAGTATTGTAAGCGCAGTGGTCAGTGAAAAACCCACCAACCTGGCGGCCACCAATAGCGTAGTTGGGGGTCCAGCGGGGCGTAGACCATATGGACGATCTATGTCTACGGATCCCAGCTTCTTGGCCCCATCTCGCGCCAATCTTTTGTCAGTACCACGATCAATGCCACCACGCAGCCGTAGTGGAAGCACAAAGCAGCTATTCAAACAACAGGCTCTAGACGAAGATCCCGATATGGACGAAAGTTCCTTGCTATTACCAGTTGTTATGGAGAGCGGCACTCCTACCGCAAATAGCAAACAGAATGGCAATAAAACCTCAATGGCAACAACAACAACAACGGGGACGACCAGTGACCCCACCGATATTGCCATATCCGAAGGCCTGTCTAAATCCGATTCTGCTGAAATATTAAGAATAATATCAGAAAGAAGGCGTGCCGATCAACGTGATAATAGTGGCAATGAAGATTCCGATTACAACGAACTGTTGCTCGTCAAATCGCCACAATCATCCATGGATGGATAAATCATTCTTCCGGACTCAGTACTCCATCCTCGACCCACCACTCCCACCTGTTCTCATGCCCACATCCACATCTCTTCGCAACATTTAGACATAATATGTACAGCAAAGGACATGCCCATTGTATGTATATTTAAATGTATATGTAGATTTGTACACACGTTAGCCACTATAAGTAGTTACTATACTAATAATTGCCCCTTTTGAGGGGGTTAAGTGCATCTCCCGTTATGACCCATTAGTGCGGTTCACACTATATGACTTGTTGGTCGAACGATAACTTTACGTGTTGCGAATGTTATCGAGAAATCAGCCATTGCTGAAAGCCATCGCCGAAGGTTGGTCGGCAAATACGACGATACGACGAAGCTGCTCCATCTCCTCCTGCACACAGTAACCAGCCATTTCGACCAGCTTCTACGATAAGTTGTATGATGTGAACGGGCCTAATACTGATAGAATATAAGTTCACACAAAACACATACACATTAACCCACACACACACACATACATGTAGGGACTAAATAAAAATTCGGTTTTCAAATATGAATGAGGAGTTGAAATTAATGCGAACGATTAATTTTGCGATTTTATAGATCTGTCTAACACGATTTATCTTTCAGACATCAATTAAACTCTGTGATCTTAAACTATAGTTCATTTTCTCTCTGTCTCTATATCTCTCTTGCTCTTCCACAATCTCTACGACTATAAACTCATTGTAAATCTAGCAAATAGAAAATATAAAATATTTATAATAGAAAAAGAGAAAAGCTTTTGATATAAAGTGTAATGGTGGTAATATATTCCTTTCCTGGTTGACTTTTAAATTGCATCTAACAAAGCGTTTCATTTGGCACTTTTTCCCTCCCAGTGATTCGAAAATTATGTACATATGTATGCTACTTAAATATTGCTATGATTTCTTCCAATTAATTTACTAAAGCTTTACTAAAACTTAAATGCTTTGTTCCATGTTTCCTATGTATCCAGTTAAATGTTATTTACAAAGGAAAGAAAAAGAGAACTGACGGAATTTAGTCTATGAAATATTTCAGAAAATAATTAGGGAGAAATCCAGAAATATTATTGAGACAAAACGTTTGTTTCCACTACTGAGACTATTATGGGCCGTTTCAACACTCACGATTTTTGCTCAAATTTTTTTTATGGAGATTAGAGTACAATGTTGACAATGCCAATGCCAACTTGGCATCACTGATTCACATGATTTCCAAAATACTCCATAAACACAAGTATTTGAAAAAGGTTTATATTCAAAACGTTTTCACACATTAGGCGGGAATTAAAGTTCTAGAAATTGCAGAAATCCCAGTTCTCTTAATGAGTTACAATTTATATTTAAAAAAATCTTATCCACAACATTTTTAAACAATTTGTTCTTTGGTTTATCATTATTCCATACTTTCTTCATTATATCTAAAATATCGCTAGTAAGTTTCAAATATGCAAAATCCTAAAGACTTGGCGAAACGGTTAAAAGTAAGAAGAACACACTCTTGTCCCAGAGTAGAATCTTAATTAATTAATTTCGTATTAGTTAACTTTTTCCAGATTTTGTCAAGTCATGGGTTTTGTCATATTTTTCTATAAACTATTAGCAATAAGATTTAATGGAGAGTATATGGTAAAATGATCGAATCCTAAGTCCATGTATATAGAGAGAAAAACTTTTGTTTCAAAAATGTTCGTGGACAATGGGGCGGGTTGTATTTCCTCGATACACAAAACACTTTATACACTTGTCTGTTAAAATGAATAAAAGGAGATGCGTTAGTTTACTAAGTATTACAAAATTGCCAATTGGAATAATTTGTGTTAATCAAGGAGAGCTAATTGAAAATATTTTATGAAATAATTTTTCTCAACATTCTATACACTTTTGGAGGATATTGCCAGTAATACAATCCATTCTACACAAAAAAAAAAATTTCTAATTCAATCACGAAATTAATTGATCCAATTAATTTTTTAATTGAAATGTCTTCAATCACAGAAATGATAGTATCAATTAAAAAATTAATTGAAGGTCAATTAAAAAATTAATTAAAGGTCAATTAAAAAATTTATTGATCCAACTAAAAAATTAATTGATGCTATTAATTTTTGTGATTGATTTTTGTTTCAATTAAAAATTTTGTTGAATCAATTAAATTTTTAATTGAATATTTTTTAAAACTCTATTAAAATTTTAATTGAAAAAATTTTCGTGATTTTTTTTTTCGGTGTAGGGTTTTGGGTTTGTGAATGTTATACAAAAACTTATTTTTTCTAAATAATTTGAAGATATTCCAACAAATTTTAATTTATAGATGGCAACACTATATGTTTTTTCTTCTAATGATCAGTTTCTCTTAATCGCAGGAATGACTACACAGAAAACATGCTCAAGAAAACTTTTGCAATTAAAATTTTAATTGAGTTTTAAAAAATATTCAATTAAAAATTGAATTGATTCAACAAATTTTTTAATTGAAACAAAAATCAATCACAAAAAATAATAGTATCAATTAATTTTTTAATTGTCTTTCAATTAATTTTTTAATTGATACTATCATTTCTGTGATTGAAGACATTTCAATTAAACAATTAATTGGATTAATTTATTTCGTGATTGAATCAGAAATTGTTTTTTGTTTGCAGAAAAAAATATCACAAAAATATTTCCAATTAAAAGTTGATTAAGTTGAAACTTTTTTTAATTGATACAATAACCTTTTTAATCAAAATAGAAACATTAAGTTAAGTCAATGATTGAAAATTTTAAAAATTTTAATTAAAAAATTAATTGATACAATTAACTTTTTGGTCAAATTCGGTAGACTAAGTCAATTAAAAAAATCATTGAAAAGTTGATGGAAACTAAAAATTTATTTCAAACCATTGAAAATAGTTACGTTTTTAATGAGAAAAATTAATTGAGCTTTGCAATCAACATCAATTAAATTTTTAAATAATTTTTAAAATAAAATTTTAAATATTTTTTAATTTTTAAAATAGTTTTTAAAGTTATATTGATTTACTAAACTTTTGCAATTAAAATTTTAATTGAGTTTTAAAAAATATTTTAATTAAAAATTGAATTGATTCAACAAATTTTTTAATTGAAACAAAAATCAATCACAAACACTAATAGTATCAATTAATTTTTTAATTGCCTTTCAATTAATTTTTTAAGTGATACTATCATTTCTGTGATTGAAGACATTTCAATTAAAAAGTTAGTTGGATCCATTAATTTCCTGATTGAATCAGAAATTGAATTGAAGTTGAAAATTATACCAATTAATAAATGGATATAAATAATTTTTTAATCAAAATAGAAACATTAAGTTAAGTCAATGATTGAAAATTTTAAAAATTTTAATTAAAAAATTAATTGATACAATAAACTTTTTGATCAAACTCGGAAGACTAAGTCAATTAAAAAAAGTCATGGAAAAGTTGATGGAAACTAAAAATTTATTTCAAACCATTGAAAATAGTTACGTTGTTAATGAAAAAAATTAATTAAGCTTTGCAATCAACATCAATTAAATTTTTAAATAATTTTTAAAATAAAATTTTAAATATTTTTTAATTTTTAAAATAATTTTTAAAGTTATATTGATTTACAAAACAAAGTACCCACAATTAAGACGAGTACTATGTCCAGTTTCTTTACCAAATTTTTTTTTTCTGATTGATTATTAATTTTTTAATTGAAATGTCTTCAATCACAGAAATGATAGTATAAATTAAAAAATTGAAATGAAGGTCAATGCAAAAGTTAATTTATCCAATTAAAAAAATAATTGATACCATTAATTTTTGTGATTGATTTTTGTTTCAATTAAAAAATTTGTTGAATCAATTAAATTTTCAATTGAATATTTTTTAAAACTCAATTAAAATTTTAACTGGAAAAATTTTCGTGAAATGTTTTTCTGTGAACGTTTCGCTGCTTCTTCAGGGATAGTATTTTATTGAATATTTAATCTTTGATCGGCTTATTCTCGATTGCACTTAACTATAAAGTTTTCTTATTCGCTAACATAACGTAAGACAAACACAAAATTCTTTAATAATTGCAGAAAATAATCAAATACACACAAAAAATTTTTTTCTGGTTCAATCACGAAATTAATTGATCTAATTAATTTTTTAATTGAAATGTCTTCAATCACAGAAATGATAGTATCAATTAAAAAATTAATTGAAGGCCAATTAAAAAATTAATTGATCCAATTAAAAATTAATTGATACGATTAATTTGTGATTGATTTTTGTTTCAATTAAAAAATTTGTTGAATCAATTAAATTTTTAATTGAATATTTTTTAAAACTCAATTAAAATTTTAATTGGAAAATTTTTCGTGAAATTTTTTTCTGTGTAAAAACTAAATATCACAGAGCTTTCCTATTATCTAAATCACAGTTGAATATTGTCTCGATAGAGATGCAATAAATTGATATTTTATTCACATTAAAATACCTGACCTTAAAAGCCCAAAAATAACAGAAGAAAAATAGAATAAATAATTATTTATTTTTTTTATAAAAAACAGACATAAACTCTCTAAATTTTTTGATTATTATTATTTTTAACTTTAATATCCCCGTCGAAGACTGTTGACATAAGCGTAGGAAGGCCTCTGGGGAGGGGGCTTCGACCCCACTAGAAAAATTGTAGCCCCCCGCAGAATTTGAAAACCTATTTGCGACTTTGCATTGCAGTAGCAGTTGCTGATGGCATATATAACTTATTTCTTAACATTGTCTTCTAAATCGAAAGTTAGTTTCTTTATTATAAGGTGAATTAAACAAATTTGTGATACTTTGCCGAATAATTTTTTTAAGTTTTTTTTTGATTTTTAACGCATTATTACGCTTGTCTGAAACATTTGACCTCTAATATTTCCAACAATTATTAGAAAATAAAATTTTTCGAGAATGGATTTAGAATTTTTGTGGCAAAATTTGAAAAATGTGTAGCATTTTATAAACACTTACCCTTTTTAGCCTATTAAAAAAAATACCCATTAAAAAAAGACGAGTTATAAAAATTTAATTAAAACAACTTCCTGCGTAGTTAAAATAATTAACTTCTTTGTAAGGACATTTTTGGAAGTACTTATAAAGTTGTGCCTTTAGAACACAACTTTAAAAGTAAAGGAAAAAGTGTGAAACTACTTTTAGTTTCTTTTTTTTTAATTAAATGTCTGGTTATGTTGAAGTCTGATTTTTTTATTCATTTTTATAAAATAAAACATTAATTGATTTTAATTAATAATTAATTTTTTAATTAATAATTAATTTTAAAATAATTAACTTCTTTGTAAGGACATTTTTGGAAGTACTTATAAAGTTGTGCCTTTAGAACACAACTTTAAAAGTAAAGGAAAAAGTGTGAAACTACTTTTAGTTGCTTTTTTTTTAATTAAATGTCTGGTTATGTTGAAGTCTGATTTTTTTATTCATTTTTATAAAATAAAACATTAATTGATTTTAATTAATAATTAATTTTTTGCTAGGGGGGCTATAGCACCCCCCCCCCCCCTAGGAAAATTGTCTAGCTACGCTAATGACTGTTGAAATATTGGATAATAAATTTAATAAGTAATTAAAAATCGTAAAAAAAAACAACAGATCAACAAAACTAAGGACATTTCTTTTTTAACTTCAATTTCTTATTAAAATTTAATTAGCCCTCCTTGATATGTATGTATGTATATTCGTTGAACATGAATTCGTAAGAAATTTTAAAATAAAATCATCTTGTTTAGAAAATTAAAACTATACTTTTATATAGGAATAATTTATATGTTCCAATAAAAACTAAAACAAACAAAAATCTGTACGAAATTAAAAAGAAACCAAAAAAGTATAACTAAAATTGATTGTTAAAATTTTTTTGTGGTAATTAAAATAAAAGAAAACCAGCAATTAGTTGTTATTAAACGAGTTTATATACCAAAAATATACATACATTTGTTGTTTTGTAGAACCAACAAAATAAAAATTGGAAATTATTATAACTATAATAAAACGCATTTATATGTTTTACATAGAGAAAAAAAAACAACAAAAAATAACAACCAAAAAAAGGGGTCTAACTACACTCAAACTAAAACCTGTAAAAGATTTTAAACAACAACATCTTCAACACAAAAAATGTAAATACAATTGAATAGACTATACGTTGAAAATCCTCATGAAGAAATCAAAGAAAAAAACCTCAAGTAAATTAAATAGTCCCCTGGAATTAATACTCAGCTCAAGAACCTACAACTTTGCATGAGATTTAGTTGTAAATTAGGCCAAGAAAAATAAAACCAAAAAGTGTTTATGAGAACAAAATAAAAATGGAAAAACAAAAACAAAATTAGAAAGCAAATACCTATTATATTAACTATAATATTGTGTAGGTAATCGTAGATTAAGGACTCATTGTAGTGAGTAAATCTTATTGATTTTACAAAATTTTAAATAATAGGGCAAAAAGAGAAAACACCACATTCCCAAAACATACTCTATATATATACACACACATACATACATATGTACACAAACCTAGAAAAACTGATAAAAATCGAAAAACTCTCGACTAAAGCAGGTGCTTCGACTGTGATCTGAAAAATGCATGTTATCTCTCTAACTCAAGGATAACACGAAAGTAACGAAGAATGTCTCAAAATTGCCAAAACAAATATATGAGAGACAACCGATTAGAAAATCATCAACGAATTGTGAAAACAAAAAACTCCTTATCTACAAAAGTCTTAACTTTAAAATGATAAACAACATATATGAGAACAAAAAGTCAATTCCTCATTAGCTATTACTATGTCTTAAAACCCTAAAAAACATACCACAGCCAACCACCATCCACCCACCACACATCTAATATTCCCCCATGGAAAACTGTTATCATACAAAATTTCCCACAAAAAAAAATCCCTAAAAATAATACAATTTGTATATTAACTCTAGGCTATGTTTACAAAAATTACAAATTTTATAGGAACTATAACTATCGTTCGTAAAGGTTGAATTGGAAGAAAATCGGAAAATTTCTATGAATAAGCAATCTCCATGATTTAATTTTATTTTTGGATTCCTTAAATGGAATCCCTAAATCTTTCTCATGAAAAATTAAGTAATTCTAAACATTTAACGCTGACAAAAGTAATATATTGGCTGTGTATAATAGTAAATAGTGAGACAAAATTCTGTCCATCTTCGAATGAATGTAAACCACAGTACACACCAGAGACCCATTTTTTTCGATGAAATGAGTGTTAGCATTTTCCGCTATTGCACCCGTCAAATTATCCACTAAAAAATCAAATTAAAAGAATCCGAACTGCTATGAGATTAGTTGTACAACTAATCTTATACACATATTTGCATTAGCTCCGTTCAAGTACCCGATAATTTTTGATAAACCTCCATGTTCTGATATTCGGAATCGCAAAATTTTCGTTTGGTGATATTATCTTAATCCCAAAACCTAGGGAGCCACCGTGGTGCAATGGTTAGCATGCCCGCCTTGCATACACAAGGTCGTGGGTTCGATTCCTGCTACGACCGAACACCAACAAGTTTTTCAGCGGTGGATTATCCCACCTCAGTAATGCTGGTGACATTTCTGAGGGTTTCAAAGCTTCTCTAAGTAGTTTAACTGGAATGTGGAACGCCGTTCGGACTCGGCTATAAAAAGGAGGTCCCTTGTCATTGAGCTTAACATGGAATCGGGCAGCACTCAGTGATAAGAGAGAAGTTCACCACTGTGGTATCACAATGGACTGAATAGTCTAAGTGAGCTTGATAAATCGGGCTGCCACATAACCTAACCTAACCTAACACTTGGCAATATAGTTATCTTTAATAAGAAGTCCAGATTAAAATAGGATTTCATTCCAAACGTATATCCATATTTTCATTATAACAAATATGAATTCTTGTGATTTGCGATTCCGAATATCTGAACATGGAGGAATATAATAAATTTTTACTGAAAGCCGTTGGTTTAATAAAAAAAACCTAGCAAACGACAGCCAGAGGAAGAGATCAAATTTGAGAAATAGAGAAGTTGGAAGTTTTTCGCATAGATTTTATCCCAGTAAAAACTTGTAAGCTGTTTTTAATCATAAGCATACATGCAATATATTTTTAGTGTCAATATGAGAGTTATAAACAGAGAATGAAGCCGCCGAGTCGCGCCGCCGATTTTACCCGTCGCCGACCCGTTTTTAGCAGTCGACGCCGAATATGTCGACTCATCTCGACTCAAATTTAGCCGCCAATTAATCTAAAATATTGATTTATATCAGAAAAATTTAATAATATTTGTTATAGTTTTTGCCAAAAATTTTGAACTTTCCACTTTCAATCATTTAGTATCAAGTTGCTATAATAGTTTTACAAAAATTTAGCTCAAAAAATTTGAATGAAATGTAAATTTGATTTTATTTCTATAGAAAATTTTGTCAAAATTTTATTTCCGTAGAAAATTTTGTCAACATTTTATTTCTATAGAAAATTTTGTCAAAATGTGATTTCTATAGAAAAATTTGTCAAAATTTTATTGCTATTTGATTGTACAACTAATCTCATTACAATTCGGAAAACTTCAAATTGATTTTATAATAGATAATTTTGCGCCGCCGAACAGACAATTTTTTATCGGCTTAGCCGTCAAGCCGCCGCCGCCGACAAAAATTGGTCGGCTTCATTCTCTGGTTATAGCAAAACATATGAATAATGGAAGTTTTATCGAAAGTCACTCCTTCCGTTACTCCTCGGCGGAGTAACTTTGTTTATGATCAATTGAAAAAATATGTAGCATACTTTCAGGCGGTTGTAAAAATTGTTTATTATTTATTAAAGCCCAGATCACATAAGCATTTTTAATTGGATAAAATGTTAAATATAATATAGCAGTGTCAGAGTAATAAAGTAAAAAGTTACAAAGCTACAAAAAAAACACAAAAAAGGTGGCCAAAAATGAAAAAGGATAGCATTTAGTGGTCGCCGTGGGTGGATTTCAATGCAGTCTTTAGGATATAATATTCGGCATTTATTGTGACCCAACGGTCGGTAAACACGAGGAGGAGAGACCTTTAGCCTTTACGGCGGCCTACATCATTACCAAGCATTAGCACATAATTACCAACATAAACAATTAGAAGTGTAGCAAAAAATATGACTATGGAAATTTTATAGAAAATCACTCCTTCACATGAGTGACTCGGATTATACTCTATAGTAAAATTTAGTAGCATACTTTCAGGCGGTTGCTTAAATGTCCCGACCATATCATTATTTTTAATGGGATTTGAAATAAAATTTTAAATACAAATACAAGAAAGTAAAAAGTGACAAAATAACACAAAAAGGTGGCCTAAAAATGAAAAAAGGTGGCATTTAGTGGTCGCCGTATATAAGATTTCAATACAGTCTTTAGGATATAATATTCGGCATTTATTGTGACCCAACGGTAAAGCCGACCCTTTCTAGAATTTTTTACAAAATCCTCAAATATATCCACAAATTCATTTATGTGATTGCCAATTCATAGAATTCTTGAATTCTCCTCTATTCAACTTTTAATAATATGTATATAATAGGAAAATTTCTTCTGTGCCTTCTTTTCCTTATCAAAAAATAAAAACGAAAATAAAATAAAATCTCTAAACAAAATCCTAAAAAATCTATAAAACAAATCTACAAAGAAAAAACTTAAAAAAATCTATTTAAATTTCTATAAAACCGCTAAACTAACTAAAGGTATAGAAATCTTCCAAATATTCCATTTATACCTATCCTCCTACTCCAAACCAAATAACCAAAATTCATAATAAACTCTGAATTAAGGTTACTATTACCATAAAAAAAACTCTTACATTTTTTTCAAACTCATTATTCATCATATCGTTAAAAAAATTATATAAATCCCTGCTTTCAAAAAAGAAAATCATTTAAATCATTGCCATGTACATTTAGCTATGTCTATTAACTGAGTTTTTTAAACATTTCCCCCTAAAAAAAGAGCCTAATATATTTAAGCTCAAAGTCAACCAAATTATTGTTATATTTACATTTGAAGTTAAACACATAAAACCCCCCCCCCCCCCCCCCCCCCAAAAAAAAGAGATAAGAGCCCATTGTTAAATTGTTAACTAGAGAAAAAGAAACTATTAGGGGCCAGTGTACTATATATCTACATAACTACAGGAGAAGAAAAAACAACAAACATCTACAAGATATTAAACTCAGGATTTAACTTCCAATGTAAGTGTAACAGAAATCCCAGAACACTAAAAAAAAAACACCTAAAACATTGCTTAGTCTTGTTGATTATTTATTAGGATTATAAAAAAGAAACTATGAAAAAAAATCTCCAAAATCATAAAGTAATTGCAAATTATTATAAATGTAAAGCGAAAGCAAACAGTAAAAATTTTATTAAATTAGCGACGAACAAAGTTATATGATTAAGTGATTAATTTAATACTTTGTTTTAGTTTAGTAAATAAAATTGTTTAATTAGGAAAAACAAACAAAAACTACATAAGAATTAAACAAACAAAAAACCCAATAATTCACAAATGAGAAGTATATACACATACCTACATATAACCAATATTGAAAATAAAATTTGTTAAATAAGCCCCATATATAAAACAAAAATTAGAAGAAAACTTGAAAATTTAGTAAATATTTTAGAATTGTACAAAAAAAAAAAACAAATTAATATGTATTTCAAAACAAACAAAAAAAATGTCGAAATAAAATTATAAATGAAAAAATTAATAGAATGGTTTAGGTCTTTAGTTATGGTCATTAAAGGTGGTAAGTTTGGTATTATATAAACAATGCATTGTTGGGCAAGACGGAAAAAAAATTAATTCCATACCATGATTAATTGAATTCTGTCTTATAACATAGATTTCCTGAGCAAAAAAAATATATATATATATATATATATATATTACGATCAGCCTGCACTTAAAATTTAACCTTTTCCAAACTTGAGTATGATACGTTTATTATGACCTCACAATTACTACCCGACCGGGAGATAATAATTCTTAAGTCATTGTACATACTAAAGAGTAGTGGCGTTAGTCAACTAGTACAACTAGTACAACGCCCAAAGTCATTTGATTACTATTGATAATGCCGACCTTAAACCTAATTATTACCATTGTTGGCTTTTTACTTACAGAATTATTCAAAAATTATTCAAAATAAATATATATCTTTTTCTTTATTTTCTATATATACAATTATGTTTAATCATTTAGAGTTTAACAATAAACCAAAACGCACTGTTAAGGTTCATTTCGGCATATAATTGAGATACGCCTGTCTTTTTGTACTGGGTTTCCCATAAAACTAGACTGTTGTTTACCCAGAATCTCATGGGTAAAATCATAACGGGCGTAATGGCTTTAAGGGATAATTTTTTTCCATTCAGTTTATTCCCTTGTAGAAAGACAAACTACTTACCTCATAATGTAAAGTGACCTCCGAGGCAATAGAATGTCGGCATAAAAATTATTCTCTAATACAGCTTTTGGTTGACTGCGATAATCATCCGATTGATCAACTTTATTAATGGCATAAACCAAACGCATTACCGAATCGGAAAGTAAACTTATACCAGCTATTGTATGGCCACAGTACTGCAATGGTAGAGAACGAGATACAATTATGTCCTTTGATATATACAATTGTACAATTGTCTTATTCTTACCCTAGTGCTATCTATGTGGGGTTTTATTACACCTTCTGCTGCCAAATCCAGTATATGTATATAAGGCATAATTTCCTCCTGGAAACCTTCAATTCTTACACGCTCCAACACTTGCCGATTGTGGGGATACCAATGTTTACGTTCTGTTTCTCTAAACCCATGAATAGCCTGCAATATGTAAATTTATTACGAGCAAACAGATAATCCTTTACAGCATACATCATCCCAATGATCGAATTCATAACGTAACCGTTTCATATAGGGCTCAATTTCTTCAAGAAGTTTTGTTTCTTCCTCCTTGGTTATAAAATCACTTAGAACTCTCATATCACTTTTGAATTTCTCTTTGTTTGGAACTGACCATTCTCCCCTAAAGTGTAATAGATTGGACTCTGCAAAAGAAATTAAACAAGTAATTAAAGACAGGCTATCAAAATCAGCAACAAACACACAGAAATGTGTGCATCGGAATGAAAGGTTATTAACTTCCATAAACTGTCCAGTTTGTGTTTCCTGATTTAAGGTACCAAAGTTACGAAATCACTACTTTCCTTCATGTAAGTTTTCAGCTCTGTTGCTAAGTGGCCGCACACTATATGTTACTTTTAAGAGACTGACCAATGGGTTTTGCCGGTTATTCCATAAATAATTGCCATGTTTATACACAAATAATGAACTACGAATAAATGCCGCCATCACTACAGGTCCAATTGGAAAAAATAAAAACATCTGATTGAGAGGCAAAAATTGGCTAGTGTTGCCAATACCCGTCAGTCACGTAATCTGCTATTTACATTTGACTCCATTATGCGCCGTCCAGATTATACGTTTATTCGGATGACAGAGCTCGTGTCGAACATATACCATATATTGGCCACATTATAAGTTAAGTCCGAAGACATAATCGATACTGTTGCATGTTTATGGGATCGATAACACATTTTCCGATTTTTTAGTCATCGACAACAATTCGTATCGATTGGCCACACCGTAAAATTCTTTACAAACACAGACATTCCGTTCAGAAACACTTATAGTCTGGACGAAGCATAAGAAACACAGGCATTTCTGCAATAAAATTAATGATGGACCGCCAATTCTGGTTGAAAATATAAGAAATATATAAATCTAAAACAGAATTATGGCAAAAACGTAGATAAATTCCACTTCCATTCAATCAAAAACCCAGGCGAGAATATTTTGAAATTTATCAACTAACAGCCTGTTTCTGTATGTCGAACGAACTCTATCGATCGACTGAAATGCATAGAAACATCTGTTTTTTGGTTATAAATTCAGCTGTTTGTTTCCATCTCAGTCGATCGACAGAGCTTGTTCGACATACTGAAACAGGCTGTAATTTGTGATACATTAAATGTGGATTACTTCAGCATTAATTGTATTGCCACATATACCCGGATTTTTATTGTTTTCAACCCAATAAACACAGGATGAGCGTTTTTCAAATGCAACAACTTTTCAGTTTGAGGGTAAATATAATTTTCAACATAAATTCAACATGACTTGAAATAGCTCATCTTCAAATTGTTTGCGAATTACTTCCAATTTGCCAAAATGTTGACGAAATCTTTGAAAAGGTGTTGAAGATAATATGAGAAAACTTTGACAAAACACTACCCTAAAATGCAACGAAAAAACCATGTGGTTTTCAATACTTATTTGTGCAACGAAGTTCGTGGTCAATTGCAAGAAATAAAAAAAATGGAAAATTTTAGACAAATAACCAAATAGTTTATAAAAATAGGTAAGTGAAAATAAAAAATGAAATAAAACTTTAAGGAAGTCACTAAATGTATATCTCTTTGTAGAAAACTAAAATTATGGATTCTACGTTCTTGAAAACATTAAATAGCTGACTAATGAAAAAATGGTGGACAATTAACTGGAACTGCTTCAAATAGTTTATAATAATTGGTACGTCAATATGAAAAATTAAATCAACACTTTAAAGAAGTCACTAAATTTAAATCTCTTTGCAGAAAACTAAAATCTTTGGATGCTACATTCTTGCAATCAATAAAAAGCCGACCAATGAAAAATGAGTGGCTTATCGACAAGAAAAAGTTTCCAGAAACATTACAAGTGCAACCAATTAAAATTGTTAAAAACAACAAATTGTTGAAATCAACAACTTCTGGATGAAAATGTGCATCACATCATCAGTTTATTTCATATGCTATTATCAGTTTAAAATGGATATTTTGTGAATTCCTTCTGCTGGAAATCAATTCTAACACGCGGTCCAGTACGTTCCTAATTTCAAATTGCCCGCATGTTAATAAATTTTAATGCTGTTTTATGACACCAAAAGGAAGGAAAACGAGTTATCAATGCAAAAGTGTTTACTAATAATGTTTAAGATATTTAAAGTTTTGTTGTTTGTTTTTTTTTTTTTGTTCTTATTTGTTGATATGTTTAATAAGATTATTATTTATCAATTGGTATTGTAGTGTATTATGTAGTGTAGTGTATTATTATATATTTTATTTTGATGAAAATTAATAAATTATACAAAATTCATAGAATTTTGGCTTTGACTTTCAATTTGAAGTGGGGATATCATTCATACAAATTTAGGTTGAAAAGTATTTGCAACGATGTTAATTTTGAATTTGACTCGCATCGAAAATTGTTTGACAAATTATTGAGTAGCGATGCATTTCAATTTGAGGATAACACTTGAGATATTATTGCTAATGTGTTGAATTTCACTGTTGAGGATAATGTCTGTTTTTTGTTGAGAACGCGATTTTCTCAACAATTTCTCAACTTGAATATTACCCTAATCCTTTGAAAAAATGTTTGAAAAATTGTTGAAGTTTAGCACTTTTCAAACGTTTGTGTTTATTGGGCAAAGTTCCATTTGGCAGGGGATAGCCAACATTTTTTGAATTTGGGGGCGCTTTTGAGAAACCCCACTACGTCGAAAACAGTCGTATACGATATCCAAAACTGCTCGGAAAAGCGCCTTCACTATTGAGAAGTTGTACCACGCCAAGTTACTACAAAAAAGTATCGCATGGGTGTAAGTATTAGGTGCCCTTCTGGATACATTTAGAAGGACGCCAATAAGAGCCCCTTCAAACAATCAGACAAAGTGCATTTTAAGATAGTTGTGAAAGTATCATTGTGGTCAAGTAAAACACAATTGTTTAGATGTTTATTAATTTTATTAAACATTTATAAATTCTCATAAATATAACATTTATACGAATATCACATCACATTTAACATATTTTTATGCATTAATAAAAGATTGATGTTGAGTTACAAGTTGCAAGTTACATGTTGTAGCGTCTATCAGCCAGTGCTTCCCAATGGAGGCAGCGTGTCTGGAAAAATATTTGAAAAGCTATCACTTTATTCCATTTGTTCACCAATATACCTTTCACAATTTTAAGCGAAATAACTATGTTTCAGCACTTTTTATTTAAATAAATTATAAGAAGCTAGTTGCGCTTGGTGTTTCACAAAATATAAAATGGCTCTTGTAACAATAGTGATGGCAAAATAATTTCATGCGAATAGTTATGGCAAAATAATATCATAATTGTTGCTGTGTCACTTACGAGTGTGCTACCACACACTGTGGATGTGGATGAAATGGAACTTTGAAATGCTGGCAGGGTTGTAATGTGCACAATATATTGGACAATTTCGACACGAGCACTGTCGTCCGGAATAACTGATAGTCTGTAAAGCGCATAACTGTGCTATTGGCGTGCCGGATTTGCATTTTTGTATGGGTGGCGCAAGTTTCCGCCAGGTGTGCGTTCTGGGTAATCATTTGTGTGTAATTGATAAAACTTATCGATACTAAAAAAAAGTTGTTATCGATCCAACATTTTGTAGAGGGAGTGAAAACGTAGCGGGTGCAAATCATATGTTTTAGAAGTTATTTTTAATTGACCGACAGAACGTAACAAATCAACTTACCAACCACTTACCATGATAATATAATATAAATTATATCATCAGACCATTACTTATTACAATGTACAAATATGGAAGCACACAAGGCGCGTATTTATTGCGGAAACATCTAACACGCATAAAATGGCTGGAGATTGGAAGCCTATCATCATCATCAACAAGATATATTCACAGAACAGATGGCAGCAATGGTGAAGCCAAAGCAAATGTGTTACGAAAACGTAAATTCACCCCACAAGAACCCTCACAAGTGGTTGACGGCTCACTGCCGCAAGAAGTTCGAGTGGTGATATGTGGCGGAGGTATTATGGGTGCTTCGGTGGCTTACCATTTGGCCTTATTGGGCTGGGGAAAAGATACTCTACTAATCGAACAGGAAAATATAGCAGCTAAAAAACCATGGAGTGGTAGTGGTTTAGTGGGAAGATTTGAATCCGGATACACCGAGCTAAAACTATCCGAATATACAACACAACTGATCAAAGAGTTTACCAAGAAAGGGCTACGCACTGGATGGAGGCAAGTTGGTAGTTTAAACCTGGGACGCACCTACGACAGAATGATTTCATTTAAGCGCATGAAATCCCAAGGTGTTGCATGGAATATTCCCTGGGAGATTTTAAGTCCTGCCGAGTGCAAAGAAAAGTGTCCTCTTATAGAAACCCATGATATTGTGGGCGGCCTGTGGATTCCAGATGATGGGGTGTGTGAACCCCATCTCGTATGTGATGCATTCATAGGAGAAGCTAAAAATATGGGCCTAAGGGTAGTTGAACATTGTGCCGTGAAGAAAATAATGGCTGATGGAGGAAAGGTGACACAAATCAATACAACATCGGGAGATGTGAAATGTGAATTCTTTGTCAATTGTACTGGGTTCTGGGCTCGTGAAATAGGAACACTTTCCAAGCCGAAAATTAAAATACCTTTGAAAGCTGTTGAGCACCACTACTTGAAGACAAAACCCATTGAAGGTGTGAGTCCCATGAATCCCTTTGTTAGAGATTTTGATGGTGGTGTATATTTTCGTGAAAAGGATGGTGGAATACTAGCAGGTTAGTATAATAATGTAGACCATACGAAAAATGGGGAATAATTAAAGCATTTTCTTTCCGCAGGTGGTTTCGAACATGAGGCCAAGGTATCTTTTGAAGATGGTGTCATACCTCTGTCTCAAAAAGAACGAGTCTTTCCACCCGATTGGGATCATTTTCATGACATACTTGATGAGCTATTAAAACGAGTACCAGCTTTGAGGACAGCAAATCTAGATCGTCTCACCAATGTTTTACAGGCCGTGTCGCCAGACTGTAAATGGATTATGGGCGAGTCTCCAGAAATAGAAAATTACTATGTATCGGCTGGTATGAAAACTATTGGAGTTTCTTCGGCGGGGGGCATAGGACGAGCTTTAGCCGACCTTATGGTTAATGGCTGCACCTCATTGGACATACACGAATTGGATATCAGTCGCTTCTTGGGATTGCATAATAACCGTAAATTTTTGACGGATCGTTGTAAGGAGGTACCAGGCAAACATTATCAAATAGCCTATCCCTTTGACGAATTTAAGACAGGCCGAAATTTACGAATGTCTCCCTTGTATCCAGCTTTAAAGGAGGCAGGAGCAGTATTTGGCCAGACAATGGGTTATGAGAGGCCAAGTTATTTTGACCAGAAAGATAAAAGAGGTTAGTATTTTCTTTTCCCCTTTTTGAGAGATTTTTTTAATGCTATTGTGTTTTTCCCATCTAGATGAATTTGGCATGCCTCGTTTTCGCATAGCCGAGACAAAAACCTTTGGAAAACCCCCTTGGTTTGATATTGTTGCTTCCGAATATAATGCTTGTCGTGAAAGAATTGGTTTGGCCGATTACAGTTCATTCACCAAATATGATATATGGTCCAAGGGCAATGAAGCTGTTGAATTACTACAATATCTTTGCTCTAACGACGTAGATGTCCCCGTGGGCTCGATTATTCACACAGGAATGCAAAATGAAAATGGCGGCTATGAAAATGATTGCTCCTTGGCTCGTTTAACCGATACACAGTACGTTCGTTTAGTGTTCTAGTAAATGTATACGATTTGATTATGACGAAGTAAATCTTCTACAGTTACATGATGATCGCCCCAACCATTCAGCAGACCCGATCAATGAGTTGGATACGCAAGAAAATGCCTAGCCACTTGAGGTCTGGAGTTAATGTTTCGGATGTTACTTCCATGTACACTGCCATTTGTATTATGGGTCCCTATTGTCGCGTTTTACTTTCCGAACTCACTGATACGGATTTATCACCCACTAACTTTCCGTTTTTCACATACAAAGAGCTAGATGTGGGTTTGGCAAATGGAATACGTGCCCTAAATATTACACACACAGGAGAATTGGGTTATGTGCTCTATATCCCTAACGAGTATGCCTTGCATGTATACGAGCGCTTATATCAGTCGGGCCATAAATATGGCATACAACATGCAGGCTACTATGCAACACGAACTTTACGCATTGAGAAATTCTATGCATTCTGGGGTCAAGATTTGGATACAAATACAACACCTTTGGAGTGTGGTCGCAGTTGGCGTGTCAAGTTTAATGTTGGTATTATAAATTTGAAGCATAAGCCTTTATTGAGCATTAACTCTCTTCTTAGAAACCCATCGATTTTATTGGACGGGCTGCCTTGCAAAGACAAAAAGAGGAGGGATTGAAGCGCATGTATGTCCAGTTACTGCTGAATGACCATGATCATGAAGTTGATGTTTGGTGCTGGGGAAATGAACCCATATATCGTGATGGTAAATACTGCGGTATGACCACAACGACCGGCTATGGATTTACCCTTGAGAAACAAGTGTGTTTGGGTTTCGTACGCAATGTGGATGAGGAGGGCAACGAACTACCGGTCACCAATGAATTTGTCCTTTCCGGCCATTATGAAGTTGAAGTTGCCGGAATGCGTTTCGAAGCTAAGGTTAATTTACATTCACCCAATTTACCCACCAAATTTCCCGACAGGGAACGTGAGGCCTATCATGCAACCCGTGATAAACCTGGCCAAGATGATTTATTACCATCAGTTACAAAACCCATAGGACGACATACCCATTGATTATAGTATATAGATAGATATTTATTATTATTAGTTTTTGTTATTCGATTTTGTCCTTCTCAACATTGGAAAGAACGAATTGGTCTCAATATTGGCATTTAAATTGAAAAATCGCAAGTCCTCCTTAACTCATGTGCTTCGCCAAAATGAGTATTGCTCAAATTAAATTTTAAATTAAATTCCGAGCATAAAATTACAATTATTTTGAAAAAGTGTCCTTGGTATATTTTACATACAATTTATTTCAAATGTACATATGTATGCATGTAGGGAACTTCCGTCATATTATGTAAATATATGAACCACCCAAAAGTGTTTCGTATGCTCATTCGTACTCAATTATAAAATGACTGGTTTATACGTAGTAGTTGATATAAAACAAAAATAAACATTTTACAGTTTAATACAGTTGAACAATTATTGTGTCTTTTTTTTTAATCCGTAATTCTCTCAAAAAACCTAGTTTTCCTTCTATGACGCTTAGTTTAGAATATATGGCCAAAAGAAGATATTTTTGATTTTTTTAGGAATTGGCTGGAATATTCAAATTTATGGGGGTAATCACGAACTAACGTCCTTTTCGCTCTAGAACGCCTAGTTTGATATATCCAAACAAAAAGTTTTTCATATAAAAAATTGAACTTTTTGGAGATTTAGATGGAATTTTAAAATTTTTAGGAGTGATTAACATCCTTTTCGCTCTAGGACGCTTAGTTTAGGAGATATCAAATTTTTGTTTTTCATATAAAAATTTGATTTTTTGGGATTTGAATGGAATTTGAATGGAATTTTCAAATTGTTGGGGATGATCACGAAATAACATCCTTTTCGCTCTACGACGCATAGTTTAGGAGATATAGCCAAAAGAAGTTTTGCATATAAAAAAATTGAATTTTTTGGGATTTGGATAGAATTTTGAAATTTTTTGGGTTGATTAACGTCCTTTTCGCTCTAGGATGCTTAGTTTAGGAGATATGGCCAAAAGAAGTTTGCCATATAAAAATTTAATTTTTTTTGGGGATCTGGATGGAACTTTCAAATTTTTGGAGGTGATTACGAACAAAAGAAAATTCCGTGAGTCACTATTATCGATTGCTACCATAAACGTAAAACTGTGTTATTGGCACTCAAACCAAATATCAGAGCTCTTTAAAAAGGGAGTTCACCACCTGAATACTCTAAGGGTCAGTTTCTCAATGTCTTGTTATTATTTATCGTGTCGATAAAACAGTTAATCCTATACAAAAAATTACTAACCGGCAGTCTATCCTCCGGTTAAGTGTTGATCGGAGGATCTGACACTATACCTACCTAATCTACCTCTATGGAAGTTGTTTGTGTCTGTTACTATAATGGCTCGCTACGTCTTTATAGACTGCTATTCGATATCGCATGTTCACCTGTTTCTACAAATTTCACATTTCATACAATGGTTAAGGCCTTTGTCCTCTGTGTTTAATTACGGCGCTGTTATAAGCTGCTAAATTTAACAGACTATTAACAGTAAGAAGCATCCTGGATTCTATTAAGCAGAGCAAAGGTATGTATAGTATGTCTATGGCTATGTCTTGCTGTGTATTCACACAGAATTCTGCATCAAATTTGTTTTAGTAGTCAGTAACTGGTCATGCGACCTGCGCATAGAATAACTTTTCCTGGTTCCTGATATAAGCATTTTCCTATGTACTTTTTGCGGACACACACACACATTTACATACAAATTCAGGTTTATCATATCAAGAATACTCGTATGAGCAAAAAAGCTTTCAGCTAAGGTTAAATTTTCCACCCCTCTCTATAATGCCATTGGTGCTCAAAGCTTTATTGGGATCACAGAAAACCACATTAAACTAGAGCAAGTCTATTCACTCATTTCTGCACACAACAACAACCACCATACCAAAACAATGAATTTGTGATTGAAACCTAACAGAGAGCTTGAATGGTGTGCTCCCAGAGATGTGCCCCAAATAGTGACTCTTGTTATAGCAACAAAGAAAAAATGTAGTGAGGTGGTTGAACTTGTAATGCCATAAAATAAGAACTACACTACCTACCACTCGTGTGCTCAGAGTGTATGTATGTTGCGATGTGAATGCATGTGTTTGGTATGTATACAATAAACAAAGTTTTCTACCTCTTCCCATGATTTTGGCGCAATTTCCTCAATGTTCTAGAATTCTTCCCCATACGTACTAGAGGTCCTGCATTTGAAATTGCAGGAAATCCATATAACGCTGGTTGACTCTGGTACATACAGGATAACATGGAGTAAATTCTATAGCCAAGTACAATACAGAGAGGAGAAGAGAGGATTCTGAGCGCTAAAGATAAATATGTAGCATTGTACGTGTGTTTGTTACATTACAAAATGATATCGTGACCCAAGATTTTCGTGTATATGCCTATTTACAGTATTTTGCAAAGCAAATTGGGTACATACACCTATAAATGTATGTATCCATTAAGTAGACAATGATTTTTTTCGATCCTGACCCCTTTTAGCCATAAACAACAATGTACACGCTATTAGAATGTGGTGTGGAGGAGGATGAGGGAGCTTAGGGAACACAAAGGACCAATATTGCATGTATTCATTTTAAGGAAATTAAATCATATGTGACGATTTTAGCAGTAATATAAAAACGTTTGAACTTAATTACTGTCAAGTAAAGCGAAAATGATTTAAGCCTTGTTTACAGTTCATCCTAAAACAAACATTTTATTTGTTGGTCGGTAATGCAGATTTCAGTATGTGTAAACACTGCTGTACCAATATGTAACTCTCGTTTCATGCAAATAAGGTAGTTGCCATGTGTTTCTTATATACCGTTATACAAACGCAGGGAAAATGTCTTTTACGTGCCAATAACATAGTTTTTACCTGTATTTACTGAAGGAGCAAAATGCAAACGATCCATAATGGCGTTCTACTGAAAATATGCGCTACACTTATGAAAACCCCATAAATGGGAGAAAATGTAAACAATCGATAACATCGTTCTATCGGTAGGAAAAATAATAAATAATGCAAAACTGCTTTATTATGGCTAAAGCTAACAGGAAGGAATATCGTCTACGTTACTATAATGCAGGTTCGTCATAAATTTCTTGTTAATAAAGGCTCTGCAAAAAAAATATTGTCGTGAGGACAAAGATTTCATGTCCTTAAAATACGAATGCAAATTTTGCTTAGAATAGAAGACGCATTTCTCTAATATAAAGTTTTTTTCCCTGTCCAAAAGCTGATAAACTTTTCAATGAAGTCGTATTGTCCTTAAAATTAAGTGATTTGATAAAATTGTGTTGTTTATAGTACACCTCACGTTTAATAAATTCTTACTCAATATTTACCATAAATGTTTATTAACTCAATTTGTCGGGTATGAAATCTAAGGCCCGTTTGCAATGAATTAAGGCTCCAATTTATTAATAAACAATTTCAAAAAGCCATAAATTTAACAAATTGGGTTTATTTTTTCGGGATCCCGAAAATCCCGGGATTCAAAATAAAAAATCGCGGGATTCGAGATTAATCCCGGGATTAAGACGGGATTTATCCCGGGATTAAGACGGGATTTATCCCGGGTGACAGCCCTAGTGTATATTGACAACGATGTTATCGGTACTCAGAAGGACCTACATACGTACAGGATTTCAAACAATAATATTCGGCCGACATTTTTGTTTCCATGGCGATAATCAGAGTTTGCTTCCCAATAGCAAGCGTAACATTGGGTTCACGATTCCTGTACAAGAAGTGGCTTACAATCAAGGCTACTTTATGGTTTAACCACCCTTGTAATGAAATTTTTTTCGCGAGCCAATAATACAGTTTTTCAATGTATATCTTATAGATGATAAAAGTAAACAGTCGATAACAACGCTCTAAAGAATATTCGTTAACAAATAGCAATACATTTCTTATTGGTAGTGGAAAATTCCGCCAGAGGTGTATACCGGGCTTTACGAAATATTTCTAGTTACTTATGCATATTAGAAGGAATGGAGACTGATTACGTTTGAGGTGTTACACTCGAGCAAAAACACCGATACTTTATAATCTGGTTATCAAGTAATGAAAATTTCATATGTATGTGTGTTTATACATATAAATATGTATGCATGCACTATGCATTCTCATTTGATGCAATACAAGTTTCTATATGCTCTTCGTTGTTGTTATTTTTGTACTGTTTACGAATATCATACGGCATTCGTATTTGCTGATCTGACGTCACACAATCAACATGTATTTGAGTGAGTACATACATACATATAGCTTTATATCTAGTGGTATGTAGGTTGTATCAGTCGTTCATACAGGTTCTGAGAGACAGGTATTTTCTATAGCTGTTGTTTTTGTTGTTATGAGATGATGATCCACAAACATTTATGAGATGAGATATCAAAGAGAGAAATGTAAATCTGTCAACAGGTTCTTTCTTCTTCACATGCCTGTTTTGATTTCATCATACAGCAAACCACACCACCAACCAACCAACCAACCCTACCACCACCCCTCACCATATCAAAAAGAATTATCATACATAGCCATACATATATGTGAATATACATTTAAACATACCTACACACCATTCGTCTATCCATCAAATCAGGTTTCACACATCGCGTTTGTGGTGGCACAGAAGTAGGATCATTTGAAATAGCCGTTACGTATTCAAGGTCTACCACACACCACCGTTGTCATCATCGCCTTAATCAAAAAACACAACATGTTTCAATAGATGCATTCAAAACCCATACATACCATATGTATCAATATAGAAAATACGTAATCGCCCAAATACACTACATATACTCGGAATAGGGAAAATTTCCCATATGTAAATGTGACTGATCTTTTTTCTACAATTAATTGCGTTCTCACATACATCTGCATGAAAGTTGTGTAAAATAATGCCAAGTTTCAAAATTAATAGGTTCGTTGACGTTTTTTTGTGACCGGACCAAATGGGGTCCAAAATCGAGGCCATTTTAGCCCATTTTCATCAAATTTTTGGTCGTTTCTCCCAATTTTTCTAGTATTTTGTTTTCTTTTTTTCATATTCAGTAATTTTGCCAATATATTAATTTGACATACCATTTTCAATCAGACACATTTGGAACGTTTGAAAAATATTTGAATTCTAATTGTATTCACACAGATATCATACAATTATCAAGCGTTTCTTTTCAAAAGAAAGATTACAACTTCTCGAGATAATTTTCTTATTTGGACTGAAAATTTAGACATAAAATTGCAGTCTTTGATTCAAATTTTAATATAACTTGATGGGGAGTAAGCCCAAAGTAACCTTTTATAAAGTTTTTTCTTTAAAATGGATTAGCGGCTAAACTCGAACTTAATACCCACCTTTACTGAGAGAGGATAAGGAATAGTTGAACCGAACCTCCTTTTGATATTCGCCGGCAACTGGGATTGAACCCACGACCTTTGTATGCCAGGAGGTCATGCTAACCATTGCACCAGGATGATGGTTAGAGAGAGATTTTATAACAGACATTTCATGGCAAAAGGGATCGACTCAATGCTCTATGATCACTATAAAATATTTGCCCAAAATGAGTTCTAGCAACCCTAGATTTATACTTACCATTTAGGAATCTATCCCATTGTGGACAAATGCAGCTTATGCCTATGTTCGTCTATATACAAACATGAATGCAATGATATATCATCATCACATGAATTGTTTTAGCAACGTTTCACGTAATTATTGGCATGATGTGACTAAAGTACTACGTATAGACACAACCATACCAACATAGAATCAGGCATTCATATTATTGCTACGTACGAGGCGGTTAATATACATACATACATATAAACAATTATATGAGTTTGTATAAAGCAAGTTGAAAAACATCACTTGGCATTAAACCAAATAAATAGTATATACAACACTCCACCTCTGTCTCGTAAACCAGAGCAAGAACAAGAACGACCACGAATAGGAATTTTAAAATTTTTGCATCAAGATCCGTTGGCATAATACACCACTAACAACAAGAATAACAACAACAACAACATCATCATAACCACACATTCCAGTTTAACTATTTTATTTCTATTTTCTGTATCTTGATTTGTTTCTTTGCGTCTCGTTTGTTGCGCTTTCCGTTCTCTCTGTCCGGCTCGCAACGGCCTTTGATGGTTTGTTTTCTTTCGTATGTTTTTATTTTTGCAAATTCTCTACACTATTCATCACAATCGTACGTACATACATACAAACAATGTAGTCCACCAAATGAGAGAGTATGCGTATGAACCATCTTATGGTGAGAGAGTGTTAGTTGTATCCATATCCATGTTAAATTATTCGTCAGCTTTTCTGTTTTGTTTCTTTTCTTTTTTTATTTTGTTTTTGTTTACTTTTGTAATTTTCTCTTTTCATGTTTATTCTCTTCTATCATCCACGTACATTCAGCGATATTACAGCATTTTAGATAGACTAGGGTGTGTATAGCTATATAGTATCTTGAAAATACTCTCGTTAACCCATACCATATATACACTCACGCAATATATTACATAGTATCGTGCTACCAAATAAATTCGTATAAGAAGAGTCGTAATGTTGTTGGTTTGTATAGTCTCAACTAAGAGGTGAAAGGAGAGCACATATAGTGCAGAGATTAAATCTAAAGATTTTAGCCTCCATTGACTTCAGTTATGCACCTCTAATGAAAAGTTTTCCACTGCCATAAGAAATCCATTGGTGCGAAAATTTCGTGTTATCGATTGTTTACATTTTGCTGTCATACGAATTAAATGGCAAAACTGTGTTATTGGCATGTATCAGGAATTCTCCCAAGAGCTGCGTACCGTTCATATTATCAGTTTATCCGTACCATAATGCCCGTGTCCAGATGTTGGTCATACCATAATTTATGTTCGATGACATAATCGATACGGGATCTTGTTAATATGATGGATTACACATTTACCGACAATTCTTATCTAACAAGAGCATTCCTATGTCAATAACATAGTTAGTAAACACAACCTAGCGACAGTCGGTGGGTGTGGAGTTGTTATCCACTTCGGCTAGCACCGTTGTCATTGCATCCTTGTTCTGAAAATTAAAACGTATCCATAAAGTAAGAGGTAAATCCTGCATTTTGGGCAAGCCAATTGCTAATCGAAAATTTTCATGTTGCCTAGACGAAACTGTTATGTCTTTTAACACTGGGAATTCATCCTTATTTTTAGTACTAACGTCATCTTTCCTTATTTATACTACGGCCTATATATAACATACATTTATCATTTCCCACATTTTAGATCGATATCCAAATAAAATTAAGCGTCGTCATTTTGACAATGGATGGCTGACCATAGGTTAAACTTAAACTATTGTCCTCCAGTAATTTGATATATGGAAGGAAACAGTCGATAATAAAGGGCTCGTTATATGTGACATATTTATAAAATTTATGAAATTAAACAAATGTACAATTAATAATGAACAGTTTTTATCTCGTTTTCCTTTTTTCAAATCCCAAACAACTCTCTCTTCAAAAAATAAAAAATATTTTTCAATTACAGACTATGTGACTACGTCCCTACACATTAATCAATTTTTCTCTGAGCGTAAAGTGATCGTCCATTGTATTCTTTTTAGTATTAAAAAACCGCAGATATTTAGATTATTTAAGGCCAGATTTTCGAATGAATAAACTGGACAATTTGTATGAAAACATTCTAGAAATTGATAATTTTTAGACAATTCTACTTTCTCTGACATACCCAACCTATGAATGAGTGTTGTCATCTCTAGACACTATGAACTCTTTGCGTGCCGCGAAATTATCTCTCCCGTTATCCCCTATTTGAACAAGTTTTCTCACACGCCTCTATCTCCCCCACTTTCCGCACCATCTCTCACTCTTCGAAGCATGCGACATTCTCGTTTTGTCTTAAACTGGTTCTTTGGTATGTTTACATTTTTATTTCTTTATCGATTATGTTTTCATCTTTGCTAGTGTTGGTGTACTTATGACGCGCCTCGATTCGTAAAATGTATAACACACACACACATTGTCGCATTACACACCAACTAACTATCTATGACCGCAATGACGGAGAGGCCGATAGCAATATTATGGTGCGGGATGAGCTGCGCGAAGTAAAACTCGTTTTGTAGTATACACACACAGATATTTTCGTACTTTTATCCTAATAAAAAAAAATAAATTTTACATATACACATTAATCTGGGCGCGTTGCGGTGTGTATCTGACTAAAAACCATACAGTGGCGTATTTCATCCGGGAGTACTTGAGGAGAAGAAGTAGTATCATCTAGTGAACATATTATTTACAGGTGAGTAAGGAAATTTTGTCATATGTATTTAATGGGAGAACATTTAAACAATCGATAACAACGTCTCATGTTAGTAAGAATAGCGGAGCTTTTTTCATAGATAGCTAAAATTTTTCTAGGTTTGCATACCAGGATTTACAAAAATATTCGGTATACTAAAGGCAATACTCCAAATTGCATTGCTATTTCTGCAGCATATTCGTATTAGCGGAAATTATATGAAGCATTACAAAACGATTAAGTGAAGATTTTTCTACTACGCCCTTATTATGCAGTTCTACTAAGCTAACATTATGTCTTCGTGCAACTATGGAAAACATGATGAAATGAACCCTTATTACTGGTAGTATTCGTCCATTTGAAGTACATACAAATGGTACCTGTAACGTTTTTAGCAAATGATCCATCGAAATATTTCCTAGTTGTACTATTGTGTGACGTCACATACAACGAGAACCCATTGCAAATGGCTTGTTTTCAAGCACAGTGGTTTGATGACAATATACTTAATATGTATAATATTCGAATGTAAATGAGCTGTTCAAATGCTATCCGTGGTCAAATCGGGACCGACAGTTAGCAAAAGGCCAAAATTTAACGAAATTGTATTCTACGTTTTTAGATTTAGGTTGTTAAAATAAGTAAAATAGAATGACCTGATGCGAACTTTAACTACAATTTACGAAAATACCCATTCTCATAGAGGCAAAAGTTATCTAAAAAGTAAAAAAATTGTGACCAAATTAACCGCGTAGTAGTTCATTCTTAATATTTTAGAGAATCGTACGAAAATTTATACCTTTCAAAATACATTTTCCATTCTCTTTGTATAGCATTGAAATGCATTGATGGGCTACAAAATTAACAAACATAGGCCCGGTATGCTCCTGTGGAGGAAATTTCGTTTTCGAGCCAATAAAACAGTTCTGATATATAAACAATCGATAACAAAGCCCCACAGAATTTTCGTTAGCAAATATAGCAATGTATTTTTATGTATAGGGGAAATTTCGTTAGAATGGCATAAAAAGCAAATTACATCTATCACAACAGATGAATTCATAAAAAATTTGCCATAACAGTTCACTGTGCAAGAAAACTGTACTTTGTCATGCGCATTCCATTCTCGTATGTACACGTACATGACGATTGCTGGTACAATGAACGTGTGTGAGTTTACGTGGTTATCACCCCAAAACACACACACCGCTGCTACTCTTGTATATTGGCTCTCACACGAGTATTGAATAGTAGTATCTTCTCAAATAAATAATCAAGAGAATGAGCATTTAGTTGGCTACCATGTATTGGTAGGTGGCTAGTTTGGTTGGCTGGCTAAGAAGGAGGATGATAATAATGCTGATAATGATTATGATGATGTCTTGAACGCAGAGTGGGTTTGTCAAGGTAGTAGGGAGGGACGTATAAGCAGAGGCTACACTTTGTGAATGGTGTATACACATAAGCGAGTGTGAATTTCTCGAGTGATTCACAGTGGTGGTGTTTGCCTCTATTCCGTTTTATTCGATTGCAGACTGTCAGATACAAAGGTAGCGTCGTGCGCGTCCAACGAACGGATACCACATTTAAGTTTTTTTATTTTTATATACATATATACAAATAAATTTATGTATATCGCGTCGGCTACGGCATTAAACAGAGAATAGGCAAGCGGCAAATGATGGTCACATTCAATATTGAGACTACTACTCAATTAAAAAAGAAAAACTAAAACAATAAAGCTCGTCATTCTAAAAACGTTAAAAATTTCGTAAAAAAATTGTCGGAAAAAAACACACATAGTGAATATAAAAAGATAGAAGAGAATAGAAGATACAAAACTTCGTTAATATGTGCATTTCAGTGCAAAATAAGAATTGAGGACTGTGAGATATTCAACATTAAAAGTGAGAATAGTGTGGAGAGGATGACCTCAAGATTTCATGCGCTTAATTCTACTACAACTCCCCCCGGTCCTCTCCCGATTTAAAGTTAATATCTGCTACGCATTATACTATATGTAAAAAAAGATACGGACATATAATATACATATGGTGTGGAAGTCCTATCTGTATATGTGTGTGTGTTGTTATTCTTGAACACGGATATAGTTAATTCTCTTGCTTCTGGTGTTTTGTTCATTCCTCTTTGATTTCCTCCTTGCTTGCCGAATACACAAAAATCAATAAAGGACCTAGCCAAGAGAGAGGAGAGAGCGAGCAAAAAGGAAGAAACGAACGGAAAATTTTCTCACAACCGACGTTGGTTTGTCACTACAAAACCATACACACACTTACGAACACGGCAATACAATACGATTCGGTCTTATAACGGACAACGGCCTCATGGATTGTGTTAGTACGTTTGCGACGTTACGCGAGTGCAGTAGTGGCAATGGTTGTTTTATTTTTTACTTTAACCGTTGTGGATAATGCGCGGATGAACCTAGAACCGATTATTTAGACCTACACAATAATTGCACTTGCGACGAGATTCAAAGAACAACATAAGATTATTAAATTCCGTTTCGAATTTTTTAAACAAAAGAAGTACCATAAAATTCTAGTTTTAGTTTACCACAAAAAAAAATATAGAAGTGTTCTAAACACCCATTAAACCTAGTGTAAATGTTCCAATTGGAATTAAACCAATTTGCTGCAGCGGAAGCAGAAAACAGAAGAAATGAAAAAAGTCATTAGAAGAAAATTTATTGTATGTATTGTGTAAATTTGTAGACTGGTGTAGCAGCTACCTAGTTTTCGACAAACAAAAAAAAACAAAAAGAGAACAGGTCGTGTATACCTACAGCCAAGAAGAGCTGCGCCTAACAGGCAAAACAAAACGGAAACAAACTTATTTTCAACCCCATTGTGCAAAAGAAATAGCGCGGAATATTGCCCCGAAAATCATAGGGGGAGTGACCAAGGAATACTAAACCAATAACACCAGTGATTTTTCCCAGTTAAAGCTATCATCAATCACCATGTCCTTACAAACTAAACGCCAACACTGTTATTTATGCGATCTGCCCCGCATGCCTTGGGCCATGATCAATGATTTCTCTGAGGCCGTGTGTAGAGGCTGTGTTAATTATGAGGGAGCTGATCGCATAGAATTGGTCCTGGATGCTGCCAGACAAATGAAACGTTTACATCAGGCCTCCAAACGCAGTCATGAGAATGGTGAAGTTCAACCAAACTCCGTGCAACCACCCACACAAGGACAGCATAGAGTTGCTGGTGGGGGAGGCGGACCCATAAGTGTTGGAGTCGTGGGGCAACAGCAACAACATCACCATGCTTATCCCTCACAGCGTATAGGACCTCCACAGACCACACTAATGGATTTCCCAGTAAAGATGGAGGCCCATGATGCTAATGTCAGACCCGTCCGTATATCCCACATGGCCCCGCATCACATGTCCATGTCCAGTAGGGCTGTAGCAGCGGCCGCGGCAGCAGCAGCAGGTTCCAATATAAATCCTTCACAGGTGGGAGGTCCTGTGCCGCCCGCTTTGTCGGTGAATTTGAAACGATCACCCTCTGAAGAAGATGATCATGGTCACACAGATGGTAGTAGTGGTCCTTCGGGTATAAAAAGACCCGCCATGGATGATCCCACAACACGTCCACCCCTAACCAGAGGCGAGTCCTTACCGGCCGCCGTCTCATTTGTCTCGGAACGACCCACAGGAATGCGTGAGAAGCATCAACCCGTCAGAGCACCCTCATTCGATGCCTCCACTTTTAAACCAGGCGGTAAGTGTCCTATCTCAAAAATAACGCCCATTCCTAAATGGGCATTACACAAGCACTATAGCTTTATCGATGTTGATTTGGTGTTGTTGTAATAATTGTTGGTAGTGCTAACATAGATTATAGTGACAAGATAATGTCCCACATTTCTCCTGCTACCACTCCCTCAATTTCCGGAGGTATCATCAGTGATAATTATCTAGAGGTTGATTTGTTGGCTCGTACGATTTGCGGCGCAATGTATTTGAATTTGCGCTGAGCGATAGCTAAGCAACGAAGAACGAAGGCGGCGAGGCAATGAGTGAGGGATCTCTTTATGAAATTAAATCAAATCTGAACCTCTTGAGTCGAAATCCTATCCTATCTTATCAGAGAGTGACTGGAGTTCACACACAAACACCGCAAGATAAGATAAAACTTTCCAGTTCAGAGAAATTGCCTAGTTGTGAACTACATTGCCTGAGGTACCCTACATATGGCCAGAATATTGGCTGACACCCCATAGCTTGACTACAGATAGGAAATGTCCCTGTGCTACAAATTCGAGGGTTGCAGATACAAACCTGACAATATTTTCTCTACATCTACTCCACATTTGCCTGGGTTTTATTTGGAACTGCTTATCAGAAACAAAAAAACGAACATGCTTGGGGTGAAAAGCTTTTACTCTGGCTTGACTCGTTATTCATGTGTGTGTTTGTGTACATCAAGGGCTCATAATTGTAACGGTTATCCTGTAAAGTATTGTGTTTTCATTTTTATACCTAGTTGTAGTCATACATACAGCCATACATACCTATATGTATGTACGTATGTATGTACATTCCATATGTAGATATACTAACATGTGTCTTGTGACTATCCATGAACTAACCCCAGACCAACCAGTTTAGTACGTAGCTCGTTCACTGAGCCACGAAAAAATGTCATGCGCATTGAACGAATTTTGCTAACGTGCCAAAATCGTTAACAACCCAACTCTCAACTTAGAGCTGCTCACATGCAGACGTCTACCCCTACCTACACTACCAAAACAAGTTTAGGTCTATGCGCTCCGTTTGTTGTGTATATATGCGGTGTGTATGTACCTGCTGCTCCATTCCCCATCGTCACCAAACCAGTTTTCCACGATTTCATACTCAATGTATAGTAGCCTGATGCTACTTCCCAAATCTACAACAGTTGTATCGGCAAGACAGGGACATCAGTACTTGATAACTTGCTCGGGTACATCTCGTCCCCGGATTGAGTGGATCTTAAGGCAAGAGACGTATGAGGTCAGGTGAAATATGGTTACAGGAGAAGCACAAGTGTATGAAAGAGTTTGACTACTAATTTTTTTAGTGCATCACTAGAAAACAAGATAAAGAGCGCCAGCAAGGAAAGCGAAAAGAATCAAGTTAAGATAGCACACAAATCCTTTCCGACCACCCCTTTCATAACGTCTCTTTGCCATCTTTGTGTTAACAGGAACTTACTCTCAGTTACAGGTCGGCAGAATTCTGAGCACAATGTTCTATATAAAGTGAATTAAAGACCACCACACCACACAGAGTTCCTGTATAGTAGATCTGAGACTACAGTTAAAATCTAGTGAATTTGATATATGGAAAGAGAGAGTGAGAATACATAATGAATGCACCCTGTACCTATGTATGGATGTATACCAAGATATTTCCTTATTTTTACTACTACCAATGGGGTTGGACACGAAATTTTGGCGCGTGCAATTCTGTTTTGCAGAAACAACAACAACAAAAACTCAGAGAATTCAGAAAATTGGAATATAAATTTAAAAAATATATATAAAAAGATTTTTATCTCTGGAATATATCCAACAAATCCTTTTTGAATAGATTAAAAAAATCTACTTTCAAGGACAATTTCAGAGACTTTTGATAAATTAATTTATATCTATGGACATTTACCTACCACAATGGACTGAATAGTATAAGTGAGCCTGATAATAAATCGGGCTGCCACTTTTACCTAACTTTTATGGGCATTTACCTGCTGAAGATCGATTTACACCTTTAGAGAAAATTTAGCAAAAGAGCATTTTTTTCTATCCATCAGAAAAGCATGGGTATTTCCCTAGTGAAAATCTCCTGAGGCATTTTTATCGATATGGGATAGTGTTGCCACTGATTACGGCATGTACGTCCAGCGGAAATTCCGTTTGTGTTCCAATATTATAGTTTTGCCATATATTGTTTATGGGAGTAAAATGTAAACAATCCATAACAACGCCTCTGTAACGAAAATTTCGTTAGATGGGCAGGTCCTAAACTTTAAAATTAACTTTAAAATTATATCCGTAACGAATGCATTCGTTCGACTCGAAATTTTAATGAAATGAGCCACCGTGGTGCAATGGTTAGCATGTACGCCTTGCATACAAAGGATCAAAGGTTTAATCCCAGTTTCTACTGAACACCAAAAAGTTTTTCAGCGGTGGATTATCTCGGTAATGATGGCGAAATTTCTGAGTTTCAAAGCTTCCTTAGGTAGTTTCAATGCAATGTGAAACTCCTCGGCTATAAAATAAGGTATATTACTAAATAATAAGAGAGGAGTTTACCACTTGTGGTATCCTAACCTAGCCATTATGAAAACTCAGCTGATTTTGCCGATTCAGTCGAAATAAAGTGCTCGTTCCGATAGGGTGAGAAAAGACCTCTACAAAGTTCGCGTTTGCCCTTTGGCAAAACTAAATTAAAAGGGGGAAATAAGAATAAAGATTCGGCTATTCTTTGCAAAAACTAACATGCAAGGTATGGCCAATTAAATAATTTTTCATCCTTAAATCAACAAAACAAAGAAAACTCCTTGTACATGCCAATAAGGCAATGTGTTTCTTATGGGAGAAAATATAAAGAATCGATAACATCGTCCTAAGGGAAATTTCTTTAGCAAATAAGAAAAATTTGTTAGTCGGAACTTTCCCCTTCAAACGAAATTTTTGCAAGCTTTAAAAATTTATGATCGTTGTTTGTTAAACCGATAATCAATTTCTCTCCTATGCAATATTTAAAGTCTTATAGAACTATTTCAGATTTTGAAAGTCAATGTTTATATACATTAAATTTCATTGAATTCTCGAAAATTTTCCGGCAAATTTCATTGCTATATTTAATTGAAGCAACCAATAAGATGAGTCCACGATATAGATAATTTTGTTTTACCTTTGTGACGTGGATCTTATCTGAGCGTGGCTGCAAATCACATGGCATTGCAGAACACACAATTTAAAACTGTTTCTAATTATATGGTTGAAAAATATCCCTATCACATTAACCATTTACTGGCCCCATGGGAAATAAGTTGTAAAAATATATTGAAAATTATTTTATGGTTGAACGAATTTGTTTCGTAGTCTAACGCTCGAAATGTCCAGAATTTTAATAAGCATTCATAAAAGGAAAATTTTGTATATAAATCATATACATGGTTATTGAAATATCCATTGTTCGTATGACGATTCGTAGATTTGTTTGAACTAATTGTTCTATTTAATTGTATGGTTGAGAAAAATTTGGATACTGATCAATTTTTCATATGTGAAACGAATGTTTCCGTTTGCCTGAAATCTGGAAAACATATTTATAACCTGAAATTATCAGCTGTTTTTGGCATTAAAGTATTCGTTTCGAATGTGATGGTCGAAACATTTCTCCCAAAAGCCTAGTACTAAGATCACGTTTTCGCACGAAAAACTGTTATACTCCATATAAACAACGTTAGCACGGAATAAATGCGAAATCTTTATTTTGAGCATTTTAAACACATATTTATACAACCCTGGATTTTTAGCACGAAAAAATTGGCAGGCATATTTTTTCGCATAAATAAGTTAACTCCCTGCGTTTGAGACCCTAGTTACGGAGATAGATGAAGATAATCGTTTTTTGCAGAAACGAACTTAGTACTAAGCATAAGGAGTGAATAGAATGGCACAGATTTCTCAATCCAATGTCATATGACATATACCTAAACCAGCAATGGGCTTGTTGGGCACTCTATTTTTTCTAATTATTTATAACCCTATTTTAAGAATTCTATGCTACGTACGCCTACCGACAGTCGCTATGATTGTATTTATACACTTAGTACCATTTGTTGCTTAAATAAGATCGCTTTCACATTACTGCATTTATTGCGCTTTACAGACTATCAGTTATTCCGGACGGAATGTCGGTGTTTGTAAAGAATCTTACAGTGTGTCGGATCGATACGACTTGTCGGCGATGACTAAATAATCGGTAAATGTGTTATCGATCCCATAAACATGCAGCAGTATCGATTATGCCTTCGGACTTAACTTATAATGTGCACAATATATGGGATATGTTCGACACGAGCACCGTCGTCCGGAATAACTGATAGTCTGTAAAGCGCATATGGTCAGTGTCTCATCCTTCCATTAATAGCGGAAAATAAACCATCAGTTAGTTAATTTTTTGATTGGATCCCATTTATCGACACGATAAATATTAACAAGACATTGAGAAACAGGCCCTTAAATTGGCATCTTGCCATTACTTCAGTAAAATAATATTAGGTTCAGATTCAAAGAATTTTTGTACAATTTTGCAAATTTAAAGGTGATTCACATGTTATTTATTATTGCATTAGCACGAATTTCTTAAATATATACTTGACCAGAGAATGAAGCCGCCGAGTCGCGCCGCCGATTTAAGCCGTCGCCGACCCGTTTTTAGCAGTCGACGCCGCCGCCGAATATGTCGACTCATCTCGACTCAAATTTAGCCGCCAATTAATCTAAAATATTGATTTATATCAGAAAAATTTAATAATATTTGTTATAGTTTTTGCCAAAATTTTTAACTTTCCACCTTCAATCAATTAGTATCAAGTTGCTAAAATAGTTTTACAAAAATTTAGCTCAAAAAAATTTGAATGAAATGTAAATTTGATTGTAGGATTGGTTGTACAACTAATCTCATTACAATTCGGAAAACTTCAAATTGATTTTATAATAGATAATTTTGCGCCGCCGAACAAACAATTTTTTATCGGCTTAGCCGACAAGCCGCCGCCGCCGGAGGAAAAAATTTAGTGTTAGCCGCCGCCGACAAAAATGGGTCGGCTTCATTCTCTGTACTTGACAATATATACTTTCCCTTTTTTCTAAAGAACAAACAAATGGCCCAATTGGCAATGCTTACTTTAGGGCAAATTCGTTCTGAATTTCTGCAATCACACGCACAATCACACACAAAGTCCTTATCTCCCTAACCATTTACAGATTGTAGTTGAATCAGTAGAAAATGTGTACATATGTCCACCAATAATTGGGATCGTATCTTATCGCAAACGGAAAATTTGACTGATAAAGTTCGGTACGGTGTGTGTATTATCAAGACAGCTTCAGCGAGTTCGCAGCTGATAATGAGGACGTTTGCAACTTGTTGTTCTTTCTTATCAATATCAATAAGTGGTTCTCGCTTACTCCTCCGAAAAAAAATTAATTTACAAATTGTATTTACTTTTGATACCTCGCTATCTAAGAGTATAGAAACAGACCGAAAGACAGACAAATACAAATAGTGATGTAGCTGCTATGTACATACATGCATACATATCGCAAACCGCTGCTAGAGTGATTCGTATTTGTATTTGCAGAGACTCTTTGTTATTATTTTTATTTGAGCTGATAACCAGAAATCTTATCGCATTCAATACCATGCCATACTTGATTTGGATTCCTTCATAAACGCACCGATGAATATGTGGGGAGGATGGCTGGCTGATAGTGCGATCAACGAATGCAATTTATATTTGAATGCGAATGTGTTGTGAAAATCCTTATCGCTCGTTGACAAGTCAGTAATATAAATAAATCCAGACAATCAAAAACTTGTATACTCTCATTTTTAATAGAGTATGATGAATATGGTATGAAATTGTATGCAAAATTCTATAAGCTGCAAGACTTAAACTGGCGTAAGAATCTTGTCTCAAGTTTAGAATAGAAAATTTCCAACCTATGTTAGCAAACCAATTGCCTTTAAACAAATTTTTAATTCTCAATAAATATATATGCTCATTTTTCGAAATCGCATTCAATTCAAATGTATATCAAAGGTAAAGTAAAGGTATGGCGTAATAATAGAGTAACTTCGGCGAAACAGCTGACCATAAATTGTTTTACAAATGTCAATAGCGTATCTAGACAATTTTTAGCTAAGGGGCTATAGTCCCATTTCTACAATACATTAATATATACAGTTGAAAATCGTAAATTGGTTTTCACATTCTGGGGAGGGGGCTAACAATTTTCTGGAGGGTTTAACCGGATGTTAAAAATCTTCATGTTCGAGTCTGTCGAACATTTTTTTGCCAAACGTTTTGGAAGTTCATGTCTAATGACGGCATCCCCAATTCCGCCCGGTATGAACCACGGTTGCCACAGTTGGAGAATTCTACCAAAACTGGTAGATATTTTATTGTTTGGTAGATTGGTAGAATTCTCGATGTTTTGGTAGATTTTGCAAAATATTCCGCTCGAACTAAGAAGCATTTCACAAATTTTTAAGAGCAATAAAATGTTGACAAAATTTTCTACAGGAATAAAGTTTCGACAAAATTTACTATAGAAATAAAATTTTGACAAAATTTTCTATAGAAATAAAATTTTAACAAAATTTTCTATAGAAACAATTTTTTTTGGTTGGTAGTTTTTTGGTAGATTATTTCTGGCTCGTGTTGGCAAACGTGTATGCACCTCTAGAGAAAATTTCGTGTACGTGTCAATAATACATTTTCCCCATGTACACCTTATGGGAGCTAATTCTAAAAAATCGATAATAACGCCTCCAAAACTTTTCGTTATCAAATATGGCAATGCATCTCTTAAGAAAGATAAATCAGTGGCAACACTGATTAGTTTTCGAGCAGAGAGTATTAAGAAAACAAGAGGACGAAAATGTCTCTTCTACAAAAACAACAAATGTCAACCGTATAGATGTCGCACAATGCCTGTAGCTTTAGTATAACTGGCATTGCGGTCGAAGCGTAAATTCTTTATTAAGGCATCGGCAGTTATAATTTCAAATTGTCTGCCAAACAGGTTAATAGAATGAAAATATTTATATAAAAGAACATTTGTTACTACAAATTAGGTTCTAAATCCTAGTTTTCTTACGTTTCATAAGGCCAGCAGAGAATTGAACTGGGTGACGCCGACGAAAACTGTATGATATTTGAGAGAAGCGCCGAAAAAAACTGCATGACATTAGATAAATTTTCTCATGACTGCCACCTACTGACGCAGTTTCGCTTGACAGTTGCGTTCTCTTGTTATCTTAATACTCTCTGTTTCGAGTCATTTCAATTGCATATACATTAGGGATGCCGTTGTAGGGCATAAGCTTACAGAAAGTCAAACAAATCGAAATTTGAAAGGTCAAATTTTAATGAAAAATGCTAAATTTATTAAAAGTACATTTTCTACCCTAAGCTGCCGTCGAGTGGAAGGGCTATTTTGAGTATCGATAAGAAAAAATGATTCGTGGACAATGACCATTTGTAATTTCAATTTAATACAACAAACTTATCGCAATAATTGACAGTAGTGTTGCCATTTTTTATAAGTGGCCTATGTTTATTTTTTTCTTAACCCCTAATGACAGCAACGTTATCAAAACATCACTATTATAAGTCAAAATGCAAATTTCTGTTGCGAATTGTTCAAAAGCTATACTGTTATCGCCTACTTTAATGATGTCATTGATAAGAAGAGATTTTTGTAAAAAAGAAAAATCATTTGAATTTCCCTTTTAAAAATAACTAGAAAAGTGTACATTAAATTAATCAGTACAGATACCAAAAATAGAAATTACAGTTTTGCACTTTTAATTATCATCTTAAGGGCGGTACAAAGTTCATGTTTGAATTTTGTACCGGTGCAAAATAAGAATTTAAATACGGATTTTCTTTTCAAAACCTAACATATCATGGAGGGAAGGGGCCTAATCATCAATTCAAAAAGTTTTTATTCTATAAAATAACATAGTAAGGAAAGATAATTGTGACAATTTTTGATTTTCATTCGTGAAACACGAACTTAGTACTGGTCTTTAAGTTCAGTTCTATTGAAATTCGTTGAATTCTGAATTGTCACAATGATTAAAAACTAAAACAATCCAACTTACTTTCGTCTTTCGTTTGTCAAAAAACCAATCAATCGATAATACTTCACATTTAAATAAATAATTTTCATTAACATTTGGAATTATTTATTTGCAATTATTTATTTCGTAAAAAATTGTATTTCTATAGAAAATTTTGGCAAACATTTTATTTTCATAGACATTTTTCTCAAAATTTTATTTCCATAGAATTTTTTGTCAAAATTGTATTTCCATAGAAATTTTTGTCAAAATTTTACTTCTATCGAAAATTTAGTCAAAAATTTTATTTCCATAGAAAATTTTGTCAATATTTTATTTCTATAGAAAAAATTGTCAAATTTTTATTTCTGTAGACAATTGAAAATATTGTATTGTTTCTATAAAAAAGATTTGTCAAAGTTTTATTTCTATAGTAAATTTTGTCAAAATTTTATTTCTATAGAAAATTTTGTCAAAATTTTATTTCTGTAGACAATTGAAAATATTGTCCAAATTGTATTTTTATTGAAAATTTTGTCAAAATTTTATTTCTACAGAAAATTTTGTCAACATTTTATTTCTATACAAAATTTCAATTTTCTATAGAAAATTTAACACAAAAATTACATTTCTTGTCGATAAAACAGTTGTTCACTACGAGTATGTTTCCTTCCCATAACGTATTAATATTTGTCCACAATTAATTTCATGAGCAAGCACATCGGCATTTCGCCTTTTTGGAAGGTAGGGTACTTACTTCTGCCAATATTGAAATGAAACCTTATCAACAATTCAAGGCAGCATTGAGTTGCCGTAACACCGATGATGATGATGATGATCACTATGTATGCATGAAATGTATGACTGACTCTTAGTGGCAGTGGTATTAGTGGTCGCTGTGATATGTACGCGAGGTGAATATAGATTTTGTATTGCTGCGAATACTGGGCTTAGTCCAAAGTTATTGTTATAATTAAATTTTCTGGTCACATACGCATAGCCACCAACCAGCATTAGTAATGAGTTAGTGAGGGAGTTTGCATTGTAAGTGCATGCCAAACACGTACTTGTCTCTTCTCGTCCATTTCAGCACTTCATGTACTGGTTGGGGGAGACCTTTAATTTTACGGACATTCAGGAGCAGTTTGTAAGCCAGTTGGGGGTGTTGGCACATAGAAATGGACATTCGAATAAACGACCTGAACGCGAGGGCTTAAGTGACTGCTTTATTGTTGTTTGAAATTCAAAACTATGTGCCTACAATGACGGTGGACGACGATTGAGTAAAGTATGTGTGTTGGGAAGACTAGAACAGGTTTTACAAGTGAATGTTACTTGTATAATTTCAACTAAGGTTTGCACATTTAAAGTTTTTATTTTATCATCTTATTCTTATTTAACCGCTAAAATATGTTCGCATGTACTCACATATGAATGTACGTATGGGTGTGTGTGTGTTAGAATTGTTGTCTCCATACATATATGTGTATGTGTGTGTATGCATTCGCCATGCATACAACATTTTTGTTGTTTCCAAGCATTTGTAGATGCACCACATTGTTTTGTGCAATGTATGCCAAAAACACGAATAGCAACCAGACTCATAATTTCCAAGCATCCGCTTTTGCCACTCCCCCCTCCCTCACCCCTTACAACAATCACACAAATCCAACAATCCAAAAACGTAACACTTTGCTAAGCGTCGTCATTACTGAGCGAAGAAAACAAAAAAAAAAAACGAAAAGTAGAAGACAAACGACAGCAACATCCACGAACAAGAAGAGGAGAAAATGAACTTGTATTCGTACATGCACGTTTGCATGGCCAACAGAGGCATACACACCTCGACCCAAACACCCGACCCTCCCCCCAATTGACCATTGTTATTATTACTTTTTAGTACTACCACTCTGAAAATGACGTATGTATGCGCGTTGTAGTTGAATGAAAAATCATGCTGCTCTGTTATTTAGCCAGAGTCGTGTTTTTTTGTCAGCCAGACGAAGAGCCAGTCAGAAATTGAATCGAACACATGCCCGAATGTAAGAAACACGCGCCCCTACCACATTTCATGTCCCGCTAAACAGTAAGTTTGCTTATACCACGCGATGACGGAGAGCCAAAGAAGAACGCACAGTGGTATATATTAACCAGATATTTATCTTTAAGCCTAGTATGCAGTTGTTGCAAAAAATCCTTTTGTTTGCCAATAATACAGTTTATTATTGAAGAAAATTGCAAACAATCGATAACAACGCCTCGCTGAAGTTTCGGTAGCAAAACCACCAATCTTATGGGTAGAGGAAATTTCGTTTGTAATGAATGAATCAAATTAAAACCCCACTGTGCACTACTAATGAAACTGTCGACATTGCTGAAATTGGTTCAAAATTTTGGTGTTTTGTAGAATATTAAAATTTGTATGTTTATCAGTTCTCATAACGACATTGCTGAAATTGGTTCAAAATTTTGGTGTTTTGTAGAATATTAAAAATTTTATTTTTATCAGTTCTCATAATGGCCAAAACTCATACTCATGTCATAGCTTGAAACTCTACATGTTTCCAAGGTCGGTATGAACATCTAGAGAAAATTTCGTTTGCGTGCCAAATAATAAAATTTTGTCATGTAATTGTTTCGAATTTCGGTATGCAACAGTTTTGCGATTCTTATGAAGTAAATTTTAAACGGTCGATAACATAAGAAAAATTTTACTAGCAAAAGTGTCTGTATTTGCATGCACAATTCTAACCAATGAAATTTCTGACAGATGAGAAGAAGAAAAGAATATTTAATACAAACCTATATAAACATAATTTGAAAACAGGGATGATGACACATCTGGTGAGGAGTTATTATCGATTGTTCCCATAAGATATACAACTGTGTTATCGGCATGCAAACGAAATTTTCACTAGAGGTGCATACCGGGCTTTAAAGAAGAGTAAAATTTATTTAAGAAATATCCAATATTGCAGATTAACAATACTAATAAAATAGAGGACAAAATTACCACTGTCATTCCACCCTCTGCTCTGGTCGTACACCCTCAAACTTTATGGGACGTATTGTCGTCACATGAATAAAAATAAAACACACATATTCCACATACATTTGTTCACACATCTATGTTTTGTGTGTGTACAACACATTTTTGCCATACAAAAATATGCGCCCGGCAAATGATCAAATAATTGTTCGTATATTTAAGTGTTGAATGTTGATTCTAGTACGAAAATAACAACAACAACACCAACATGTATGTAAATGTCTGTCCGCGCATGAATCTACACACAGATTCGTAGTTGAATGTAGATGTTTTGGAGAATATGATATCAGTGGAAGTTTGTTGTTAGACACACACAAGTTGGGCAGATGTTGTTTCTGACGTTGGTTAGTTGGATGACTTTGTTTATATTACCACCATTCCAACATTTAACATTTGTTCTTTGCCATTGAGGTAGTGTAACATTGTGTTGTCGGCTTTTATATCTATTATAGACATGCCATGATTGTATTGTGTGTGGTACTATGTATGTATATGTGTTTATGTGCTTTTGTAGCATTTCTGCTGTTTCTCTTTTGTTGTTTGTTTCGCATGTGTGAGTATCAAAACAAAAGCATACACAATAGTAGGGATAGAGCACACAAGAATGAAAGGAAGGAAGGAAAAAGTTGTCGGAGCACTAAAAACGAAAACGATACTGAAAACAATAACAACAACGGACGATTACACGACCGCACCATCTAAATATAGGCAAGCCATTTAGAATGAATTTGTTTCACCCAACACACCAATGAAGTATAGGCCTTTTAATGTTTATAGTTCATTCAGTTTTATCCGAACGGACGGAAGAAAACAATCATTCATGTATATGTTCAGTAAAGTTAGTGGTTGGGGGGTTTACAACGTATTTTGGATAGCAAGAACCGTTTTACCGGCTAAATTTTTTTCCGGAAGTATTTGATCATCTGTGATCAAGGATAACATGTTTCATGAGCATAATGTTATTTTTGGATAACATTATGCTGTTGGAACATGTTTGAGTTGATCATATTCCATATAATAAATGTGTTGGTAATGTGGTGTCATCCGCCTACTTTTTATTTAAGGACACCATAGTCTAGCAACAAATTCCTATTCGCTCATTCAAGAGAATAAATCCAAGCGCGCAGTTCTACCGACAATTTGATCATATAAGAAAATACGGTTTTGCCTGGTTCCTCATGAGAGGACACTGCAAACTGAGTTATCGATACAATCAATTTACGCGAGAGAATACTGCAAACCGATTTACAGATGCTATCCGATTTTTTTGCTTTTCTTTACATTAGGAAAGTATGGAAACAATAGAAGATGAAGTTAGGAAAATAACAGCAGAGTGTATCGAACCATAGACGGCATTCGATACAATCTTGTGGTCTATTATTTTTTGTTGTATTACCATATTTGCTAACGAAAATTCGGTGAGGCGTTATATGCCGGCCTTAAGAACAAATATATTTTAGAAAATGATAACGATATACACTTTTGTCATGTATTTTATGGGAAAAAAGTAAATAATCGATAACATGGTCCCAAAAAAAGCTATGCGTTTTTATGAGTAGCAAAATTATTGCTGTAGGTGCATATCGGTCTATCGTATATATAAAGAATATATAAAACATATATATACAATAAGTCACAACTATCACGGTTATAATGAATTTTTAATAGGAAGGCCATTGCCATACAGAACTTTGAACCAAAATAGTAAGGTTAGCAGTCTGTCAAAAACCTACTTATGTATCTCTACGGAAATTGTTTCTACCTAGGAGAAATCCAGGGGTAATGATTGTCAATAAATATATGTATACCCATCTCTAGCGAATATTTCGTTGATATGTCGATAAGAACGTTTTATGATGGATTTCAAAAAGTATAATACGCATTTGGACATCCATTTTCATAATTCATACATATGAGCAACCCAAAGTTCGTTGGGTGGGAATACATGGATCGATAAAATTAGTTTCCAGCAGAAATGCCCAGCAAATCTTTTGACCGATCTCCACAATTTCAGTTATATGAATATAGCTTAGCTCTCCTTGCTTTTTGTCGTATTGATTGTTAGCTAGTACTTTCGATGCAACCCATATATTAATATCTTGTACATACTATACAAAATATCAAATTTTATCACTGTTTTTCGCTGTGTATCTCACACACTGCACTGCCTTTTGTTTGTCTTGAAAATGTGAATAATTTTTGCTTTTTCCCTCTCTCCCTTGGCGGTGGGATAATATCCTTTACATCGCATTTTTAGTTTTTCCAACATTGCCTCATCCGGCCGTTTCGCTGGGCAATTCGACGCCGCCAGCATTACCAACATCTCAACCACAACCTCTTCCACCACAGTCAATAGCACCACCATCTATGCCACAATTATCAACAACAGCCTCTTCAGTTACACAATTAGCTCAAAGTCCGATGGCTAATTTAATGTCAATTACAGAGACATTGCCTCCAGGAAGCCCACGCAATGGACCCAGTCCTCCAGGACCACCGCCACCAAGGACGGCATCTCGTGGTAGTCAACATTCGCCGAATAGTTCAGGTGAGTTTTAAAATAATTTGTGATTAAAATAGGATATACTCATAGCTTTGTTTCACCTATATGCAGCAGGTTCATCGTCAGGAAGGCGATCGTCAGGCTCCCGTCATGTATCCAGTACCACAGTCACTAGCTCGGAAGCCCAGGGCAATCAACAGCAGCAAAATACAGGGCCACCTGTGGGGCCAGGAGCATCGGTAAATAATGCAAGCGGTGGCGTTAGCAGTGGACCAACAAATGGACCCTTAACCTCGGCGGCACCGGGTGGACCTGACGGTGTTTCAGGACCAGCAAATAATAATCCAACAGGCCAGCCTACAGGAGGTCTAACAAGCACGGGACCAGCGCCACCTGGTACAACAGCACCTCCCCCGAATACCACCACACAAAATACTACGCTTAAATGTACCCTCTGCCAAGAACGACTTGAAGATACTCACTTTGTGCAATGTCCTTCAGTTAATCATCATAAATTCTGCTTCCCATGCAGCAGAGAGAGTATTAAGCGGCAAAATGTAAGTTAGGTCCTCCTTAATCGTTAGACCATAATTTAATTTTCTTTTCTCTTGGTTTTGTTTCAGGGTCTTGGCAATGAAGTGTATTGCCCTAGTGGTGATCGATGTCCTTTGGCCAATTCAACAATACCATGGGCTTTCATGCAAGGCGAAATCACCACTATTCTGGGAGATGAGGTCAAGGTCAAGAAGGAACGGGAGTCTTAATGTCCATTTTATTGCAAAAAGCTGAGGCGAGCTTTGGAAAAATACTAAACACAAAACTCCCAACTATTAACCTAAGCAGACGACGAGTTTATTCTCTCAATGCAAAATCGAACCGAGTTCAATACACATACCACTAAAGAGAAAGACGATTGTATTTTTGTTTTTGGAAAATGGCAAAGCAGCTTGATTTTTGGCGGCGTTTGTCAGACTTGTATTCCGAGATAAAGGCTCTCCACCCACCACCACCACCACCAACACCAATAACCTTAGTTATTTAAATACATAAACATATTTATTTTGGAAATCATTTCGAAAATGTACTCGATTTTGAACAAGGGCAAAGCGAGTGCCCTGGAGCTATTATGTGTTCCAAGAAAATCCAGCAACAACATATTTGTCGTATCAATGTTGATGGAAAATCAATCTGTCTTTGGTCAACTGCTACTCCTGGCGTTTGGAAACAAGCATAATCAATATTGTAAATAATGGAATAATTAATTATTCACATAGAAAATATTTAATATTCATAGCAAACTATATATATAAATATCTATAAAGAAAAAAAAAAACAACTATACATATATGAAAAAAGCGATTTATGTAGGTCTAATTTATGTTGTATGTATGTAATATTCTAAAAATGTATTTGTTTTATTTTGTATGTATTTGTACGTGCATATCTATTTATATCGTTGAATGTGTGTGTGTATGTGTCTATGTATGTCAGGACTATTCCAAGGATTAACTCTCCTTAAACAAAGATGATGGACGTAACGTAACCTAATCACTTGTATATTAAAGAGACCAGCAGGAATTTGAATTTGAATTTTGTGAGAGTTTTTTGTTTTTTAAGTTACGTTATTTCCATTATTTACCTCACATTAACTAACAGAGATATATTTGTATATGTGGGTGGGTGGGCTCTGAGTGTGTGTGTGACCTTACCCGGGAAGCACATGCATAGCTATATACATAAAAGATTATTGTACTCTGGACCTTATGTAGGTCAAAGTCAATGGGCCCTATGTAGGCTAACTCAAAAAATGGGGAGTGAGTATATAATTTTTAATTGACACTTGATTTAATACCCATCTAAAGCAAAAAAAAACAACAAGTCAAGGATCCTTAGTTTCCAATTTGTAACATACATGCATGGATACATACACAATAAGGTTTATACAAAGTAAAAACCAATCCCGATTTAAATATTGACTTTGTGTTGTACACATATTTTTTATATAGCCATACGATCATAGCCATAGCAAACATACCACGAAGAGGATGTATTCGAAAACTATGATCTAAATTTTGTAAATTCTTTTGTAGTCCTGTAGTGTAGTAGCGATAACAAAAAATAAAAAATGATAGTGTGTAGTTGTAGTAAACACATTCATGAGCCTGGCTGGGCAATTGATTGTGTAGTCCTAAGTAAAACATTAAAAAAAAAAAAACAGCAGCAACAGTAAACGATATAGTGGCTGCAAAGATGGTCAACAATTTGATATTGACCCACCCCCAAGATAATAATACACAAAATAAAAAGATGAAAACTTAATATAAAGTAGATGCTAAGTATTCCTTTTAATTAGTCCAAACCCAAGCAGATGATGATCACAATTCAAATCAAATCACAAATGAAAACCGAACTTTTGGAACAAATATCGATGACTATTCAAATATCCATAGATGCTCATTTGTTTGAGATGATGAGTTGGTTGGCTGGTTGGAATTCTTCACATTTAGTTGGTATTAGAATAGAACTCGTAACAGATCATAAAGCAGCGGTATAATTAAATAATCTGAATGTTTGTTTGGATCACATTGTGGGTACTCCTCTATATATAGACATATACAAATTTGTATTGATCTATAATTGATTTTTGTTTTGGAATAGGCAATCGAGAAATCAAACAACCAGTATTGTAAAAAAAGCACGGGAAAATTATAGTGACCACCTTTTTAGCGATATGCTTCAATGGTTCTATACTATATAGCCTAGCAAATCAATTGTGCAAATCAATAATAGAAAAGATCAAGAGGCCACTAAATACAGATAGAGCCAGTTGCAATTTGTTTGCCCTAATGGTGGTAATAAAAATTAACCAAAAATAATTTTTCTTGTGATATTCAGTGTCGACATTTAAATTTTTTTCACTTCTCCCCAAATACCTATGAGGGGGAGAATTAAGGAAGATGCAAAATCATTTTTTACTCGAAATACAAAATAAGAACCACAAAAAAGTAGCTAATAAAAATTAATAAATTGGAAATACATATACATACATGATAATTTCCAATAGGGATATCAACATCAGCAATTGTTATCTTCATCAAAAAATCCTATAACAATACATCATGTTTCCCTATTGGCTATACAAAGAGATGCTATCAACAAACGCAACATAGAAAACATCCAAGGACTATATACAAGTTTATTAGTAGCCCCGTAACCACACAATCACAATTACATTCAAGTGTGCGTTCAATATTGGATAACTAAATGCAATTTCTCACACCAAAAACAAATAAAATAAAATAAAATAAAATAAAAAAAATTTCTAAAAAAATCGAATGTTAAATAAAGGATAATTGATAATTTATCAAAACATGCCAAAAATCATTTAACATGTGGTTTCGAATGGGATTGGATCTTAGGTTATCAAGGTAAGTTTTGAACCTTTGCCCTAGCAAAATTTTACTATCCATAAGAAATTCACAATAAAGCAATGGAAATGCAAATTTGGTGTAATCTCTAGTGGAATATATATCTCTAGTGGAATTTTTTTGCGTACCGATAATGCAGTTTACCATGTATTTCTGGGAGCAACAGTCGATAATAACGACTCGTGAAATTTTAGCAAATATAGCAATGATTTTCTTTGGATAGCGGAAACAATAAAGCAATGGGAATGGGAAGCAATTCGTTGACGTGCCGATAACACAGTTTTCATGTATGTCTACTATGAATTGTAAACAGTCGATAACAACGGTTAATGGAATTTTTATTTCTTTTTTAGCAATGCAAACGTTAAAGTCCCGAATACAAGACTTTCGAAAAAAATTGTAATGGATATCTTACGTTTTACGCCGAAAACCAGCTCGTTTTCACGGTTTCTTTTTTAATTAATTAATTTAGAAACATAAAACTATTTGCAATCAATTCCTTGGATCTTTTCCATCCATTATTTGGCAAGACTTAATCGTCTATATAATCGTCTTCATAAATATATTTGTACTTTTAATTTAGTGTTTTGGTAAAAAAACCCGAACATATTACTCACCTTTATATGTAAGCGGTCGATAACATCGTCCCAATAAATTGTTGGATGGCAATTTATTTATGAATTTCGTATGGAAAGCAAATTTCCGTTGAACCTTTCACGCTTTGTGAATTTTAGAGAGAAAGGTTGGCACTAAAAAATTCCAAAGTGTCGAGACGGTGCATCGCCGAGAAAAGGGCTAATATACCACAGAGCCACTTTCATGCCGAGATTAATGGATTTGTCGGCCCTTTGAAGGCCATAATTCGTACCAAATGTAGCCTATGCGAATAAATTCTGATTTATAATACTGATTCTAAAATTTTATGTCATTACCGCTTTACCTTGTAGCATTACATGCCAGCCACCATGTACATGGCAAACTTAAAACTTATTGCTGTTCACTTTATATCCAGAGCGCACATCTGCCAGAAATTTAGCATACGTAAGTAACGTTAATAATATCACGACCATCAAAAGTAATTCACGAATCAAGATATCAAGTGAGCCGATGTATCAGGCTCACTTAGACTATTCAGTCCATTGTGATACCACATTGGAGAACTTCTCTATTATCACTGAGTGCTGCCCGATTCTATCTTAACCTCATTGACAAGGGCTCTCATTAAGACCAACTTATCCTTGAATTTCTTAACAATAAATAAAAAAAATTAACGGAATTTTTAAATATAGCAATTCATTTGTTATGAGTAGAGGAAATTTCATTAGGCCCGGTAAGTACCCCCAGCGAAATTTTCGTTTGCGTGTCAATAACACAGTTCGTTAGAAAATATATAGCAATATATCATGATCGCTAGGATTAGAGTTTTGATGTCTGTTGTTACATTTTCGTGCTCAATTACATGCATGCATTACATTTTCATGCCGATAATACAGTTATTCATTGCATCTCAATTTGCAGTAGCAACATTGGGTGGTATGCACCGTTAGCTAGAATTGGGCTATCCATAAGAAATGCGTAACTAATTTCGCCTGCCAATCGATTGTTTTATTTTTTCCATAAAGGTGGGTATTAACTTCGAGTTTCGCCGCTAAAATTGTAATTTTTTCACGATTACTTTTCTTACTAATCTATTTTAAAGAATAAAAAAAATCAAGTTATATTAAAATTTGCATCAAAGCCTTTTAATTTTATACTTTTTTACTGATTTATTTTTGATTTTAGCGGCTGAACTCGAACTTAATACCCACCTAAAAGGCCGATATGTAGTTCTATTGAAATTTCTCCTACAGGCCGGTATGCACTTCTAACGAAATTTCCGCTACCTATAGGAGGTGCATTAGTATTTGTGCTAATGGAAATTTCGTTGGGCGTTGTTATCGAATGTTTACATTTTGCTCCTAAAAGAAATGCATAACAAAACTGTATTATCGGCCGTGAACAGGAATTTTTACAAGAGCTGCATAGACACATTTAGTTGAGCGGCTGGTCGTGTTTATTTTTCTCTCCACTAATGTTTGTTTTAAACCCGTATATAGAAAGAACTATTACACAAAAAGTTGATAAAGTGTAGCACTGAACATTGACCCAATTTGGTGTAATCCTAATCTGATCAAATCAACCCAAGATCAACAAAAATATTGTTTTTTTTTTGGGTTGTGTCAAAAACCAACCAATTGTTTACATTTTGCTCCCATAAGATACACGTGCCATAAACTGCGTTATCGGTAGTCAAATGAAATTTCCGCTAGAGGTGCATACCTGACTTAAAACCTGTTATAAAGCCCTATTATAAAGATATAGCAAAATTTCTGTGTCCCATATATATTAAACGTGCACTTTTGCTAGTGAATTGTTCGTTTGAACGGTGCTACCGATCGCATTTTCTCCCACAAGAAATGTATATCTAAATTTATTTACAGGATTTTTTCGCTTGAGCTGCATATCGACCATTTATTTCTTGTGGGAGAAAACAACTTGACCATATACGAGGTATATATTTCTGAACCGAAGCATACCGGCTTTAGAAAACACACGATAAAACAGATTTACAGGCATGCAACGATAATGAAGATCTGCCTGAGGATGATGATGAGAATAATCACACACATCTAACGGAAATTTCATTTGCTAGCCAAGACCATGTATTTCTTATAGGAATAAAATGTAAACAATCGATAATCGCGTCCAGATGGATTGTCATTGGCAAATAATGCATTTTTTATGGACAGCGTAACTTTCCGCTATATATGCATACCGGCCCTTAGGGATAGAATAATACTAAAAGCATTATCTTGGCAGTTTATATACTATAGTGCATGTCCACATATAAACAAATATGTATACATGCATTATATACATTAGTCATGGCATCATTGACTTGATATTTGAGTATTCACAACAGCAGCTCGATTATTAAACAACTGTTGGATTGAGAAGTATGAATTTTGCACTGGGCTGCTTTACTCTAGTTTTCTTTGCCTTGAACCACATTTCACGGGCAACTGTCAACAATGAAAAACAACCCAATATAGTGATCATTCTAACAGATGATCAGGACATAGAGCTAGATGGGATGTATCCCATGCGTTATGTTAAAGAATTATTTGACAAAGATGGAGTAACATTTGAGAATGCCGTAAGTATTTCCATGTTTATATGTGAAGAATCCATTGATATATGGTAGTCCGTTTTGTAGTATACCTCATCGTCTCTTTGTTGCCCCTCAAGAAGTAGCCTGTTATCAGGGAAATATGCCCACAATCATCGAACATTAAACAATTCAATTAGTGGAGGATGCAATGGACCTTATTGGCGTTCAACGATAGAGAATAATAAAACCATGGCCACATTGCTCAGTGGAGCTGGATACACTACTTTCTATGCAGGGAAGTATTTGAATGCATATCATGGCCTAGATGTACCAGCAGGATGGCATGAGTTCTATGGATTACATGGCAATTCTCAATATTATAATTATACACTTCGGGAAAATGATCGGAATGTTAGCTATACAGATACATATCTAACCGATTTATTGCGAGATAAAACATTGGACTTTTTAAATAGACGTGACAAAACGAAACCGTTTTTTGCAATGGTGGCTCCGCCAGCTCCTCATCAACCGTTTACACCAGCCGAGAGACATAAAGGCGTCTTTGCAGGAACCAAGGCCAAAAGAACGCCAAGTTATAATAAACCAGATCTGGGTGAGATAAAAAGACGAAAGCAGACATATTTCCTTTTTGATTTCATGTAATTCCAATTATTCCAGGCAAACACTGGTTAGTTGGAGAATCCAAAAAAATCTCTGAAAATACCTTAAAGTTAATGGATAGCTTTTTTCAACAACGCTGGGAATCACTCTTGTCGGTAGATGAATTGGTAAAGGATGTTAAAGAATATTTGGAAAATTCGGGGGATTTGGATAATACCTACGTTATCTTTACCTCGGACAATGGTTATCATATAGGGCAATTTGCCCAACCATTTGACAAGCGTCAACCCTACGAAACCGACATTCACATACCCCTCCTGATGAGAGGCCCCACAATAATGCCTGGAGTAGTGGCTGCACCTACGCTTCTCATCGATATATTGCCCACTATTATGGAATGGTCGAAAATCCCCATGGATCCTTTAATGGATGGCATTTCGTTGCATCCTTTTCTGACCAACGCTGCTGTCTATAATGCTTCAATAGATCCCTTCTTTCATCGCTCTTTGCTTATAGAACACATGGGTGAAGGTAATTTGCAAACATATAAACCTGAATGCCATATGTGGTGGACGCCTTCAGATCGTCTTGCTGAATGTACATTAGAAGCCGATTGTCATTGTCAGGATTCATGGAACAATACCTATGCCTGTGTTAGAAATTTTCAATATCGCATTAATGATTTATATTGCGAGTTCCAAGATAATGAGGTAAATTTCTTAAATTTTTGTGTGATTTTTCAATTCTGTGTAAAATCTCTCTCTCTCTTGACTAGGATTTTGTGGAATTTTATAATTTGGATGAAGACCCCCATCAGTTGCACAACAATGGCAAAGAAATGATAATAATAGAAAGAGCCCTTTATAGTTTGGCTTTAAATAATTTGACCAAATGTGTGGGAGCATCATCGTGTTCAATAAATATCCTTAGAGGGTAAAAGCTTTAAACCAAAAATACTGTATACATATGTACCTACATTTTAAATGTAAATATATTTCCACAAATTATTTAATAAATGTAAATGAGTAAAAGCTAAGTAAGAAATGGCAGATTCAGGCAGAGCCTACTATAACGGTATGGTCACACTGGGCAAATATTTTACAGAAATAAAAAAAATCGTCGCCAAAGTCAAACCAGCAAACATTTTTAGCTCATATAACGAAGCAATAGGAGTATTTTCCAAAAACCATATTCATTTATTTATCCAAAATGACATGATACATATTATAGGAGCTATATCATAAGCCTCCAAGAGGACTTAATTGATTAAATAAATGTTTGAATTGAATGCAATAGACCAAAATGCTTTTGTAAGCTTGTGAATAAAATATCTCTGGAATAAATCAAACAACCGGTTTAGAAACACAAGTTTCAATACATATCATCATCTCTGTTTATATTGTCTTTCAATTTTTGGAAAATCGGCGTTTAAAATGTAGCTCAATGTTGAACAAAACTGTACAAAAAAATCTTTCAAGGCTTTTACGCAGGCAAAAAGTCATAATGTAAGCAAGGTAATTCGCGGAACCCGAAGTGTACCATGTGGAATCGAAAAGCGCGCCAATAAAAAGTTCTACGAGAGGGGGGCTTTCTTTATTTCATGCCCATATAGCATCATTTTTTTTTTGTAGATACAAAACCCCACACTTTCGCTTTGTCCAATGTAAAATTAGTTTTGAATTGTGGCTCAACCCCACATCCCACAAACTAAATATAATGGAAATTTCCTTTTTAAAGTTTTCTGTTTTTTTTTTTATTTATAATTATGATGAAGAACATACTCATTTGAAATTATCTCACTTAATGTTCCTTTATCTGCGCGTCTGATTCAAGTTCATATTTTTAAGAGTGGGGAAATATACATTGCGTTATTTGCAAAATATTATAAACTAAATAAATCCTTTTATGGACGATAGAAATTTACGTCTTCAATAGGAGACGATCGGCAATATAGTATGTATGAGAATAAAATTATAGCTTTAAAGCAATCGTTTTCTTTTGTTTAAACAAATTAAAATTCAATTCAATGGTATGTATCGTACGTTAAAAATTTGTCGATGAAAGTGGATATCGATTGAAAATGAAGAAGAAAAGAAAAAGTCTTCAAAGTGCAATTGTATTTTTAGTTTTGTGTCTTCTAATTGGGATATTTGTATTTATCCGCATTGCTGGGTTGTTTGTTTATATTGCAAGGATTTATGCACTTAATACAATTCTTAATAACTAATGTGTGGGTAATCGATGTCTCGTATTGAGCCTCCTTCTAATATCTAATCGGCAGCTTCCTTGCTGGCAGAGGTTTTGTCTTCATCGGTAACAGGCGTATGCCAGGTAAGCCGTTCCTCGTAGAATTGTATTACCACTTGCGGACAACGGACGTTAGCCTGTTTTGCCGGCACCAAATCTGCCTCATCGCTTCCCTTCCATTTCATTAGGAACATTAGTTCACCAGAAGAATCGGTGGCCCCAAGAATTTTCGATGGTTCAAGACCTCGGTCAAATCCAACCGTCTTTCTATTATCTTTTTCGTCTTCGGCCAATTTACGTTTGGTCTTTGTTTCCCCGCCTGGGCCACTTGTGGTGCGTTTCTTGGGCTCAGCTGCAAATAGACATTATAGTTACTTAGTAATGTTTATTGTTATAAAAATAATAGCGTTTTATACTTTTCTTCGGTTTGATCGACTCTTCGTAGGCAGCAATCAAGTCGGGACAATCAAGATTCTCTTCCGGTTCCCATGTGTTTTCGCTACGCGGATAACCTTTCCATTTCAAGTAGTACTCAGTCTAAAAGTAGAAGAGATAAGCTCAAAAACAAATCAATTCGATAGATTAAGGATTTCGATATAATTCATTACCTTGCCGTTAATAACTCTTTTATCTTCAATTCGCTCCACGGAGAATTCCCCAGCGTCTGGATCATTTTCAATAGCAGCGTCTGCCATATCGTCAATGGTGTCTATGATGTCGCTATCTCGCTCACGCTATTTTTACCCGCCTCTGGTAAAAGCACACAATGGTTATACTCACTGTAGTTTTGAATCAGGCTTTATTCTTCACAGGGCACGCGGCTTATTTACAGTTATACTGCTTTTCTATTTAATAGTAAATTTTATTTTAGATTAGCTAATTTTTGGCACAAAACAAAGATTTATGAATGGTGTTGAAAGAAATACTGGATACCGAAAAAGTGAAGACACACGAGAAAAACAATTTCTCGCACCGTTGGTCATCTACACATGAAAGATGATGTTTATAACTCACCTGTGACAATGGGATTTAATTATTTAAATTTCTTTTTAGATTTCAGCCAGAAAATCGGTAATATTTAGTCGCTAATAATGAAAAATACTTAAAGCGTCCACCAATTTGTTTAATCGGAGTTGCCATATTTCAAATATCATGCGGAATTATGTAGCTACCGGTGACATTCTGTAACGCCGTTAAAAATGTCGATGTAATGGCTGTGTTCACATTACTGTTAGAATTCATTTCAGCGAAAATAAACATTTTTAATGTTTGCGTTGGATCATTTCCCATCAAGATAAGATATAATTCTATTCTGTTTTTGCAGATTTAGTTTTGATTTTAGCACAAAACTCTCGAACTTAATATCCACCTTAAAATTGTAAAAGGTATATTATCGAAATTCAAAATAGTAATAATATTTTTGGATATTTTTCTAAACACACTGGCTCGACCATTGATAAAACCACTGACTGCCAGAACTTGCACATCAGCATCACTAGGAAAACGAAAAGAGCTGTTATGGATTTTGTAACGGTAGGCATATTCTCACTGGGAACGAAATCTCGATATTTAGAACTAAAATCTCTTTACAAGTCTTAAGTGTTAACACTGGCAACATTTCGAGATTACGATCATTTGCGGATTTAACATCTATTGTACGTTTACAAACAGAGAAATATTTTTTAACATTAATTTATCCCTTGATTTGTAGGTGAAACCACTTTGATATATATTAAAACACTCAGAAATGTCACCAGTATTACTGCGAGGGGATAATCCACCACTTTTTGGTGTTTGGTCGAAACAGGGTTTGATCACACGACCCTGTGTATGCAATGCTGGTATGCTAATCAAAGTTCCAATCCATTCCCTTTAAGAACATTTCGTAATTTGTTTGAAGACTAACAACCCTCTAACGAAATTTCCGCTTCCCATAAGTAATTCAATGCTATATTTCATACAGAGAATTCAGTGAGCCGTTGTTATCGATTGTTCAACATTTGTCTGGGCTACACAGTACAATTTTTTCTAGTTTTCTTTTTAGAATGTCTTCTCATTCACGTATCACTGTGTTGCTCATTTTATCTGCAGGACATCTCTTATTTTCTTTCAAAGTCCTATTATATGTCTGTCACCACTGGAGAGTGAATAGGCTCCTTAATACTGTCTCTCTGCATAAACGGTGTAAAAACGATCGTTGCGGTTGTCATTACCATCGCAATTATCTGGCAACCCTCTTTTACGCGACTTGTACAAGTTGTCAGCGAAATATTTTATTCGTTCTGTAAGTTTTAGAAATATTTATCAGTTTTTCGCCTTTTTTTATGCCTTAAATGCCATAACGAATTAAAATTACAGACTATTTATTCAAGTGATAGTGCTATGCGAATTGTATTCATAGTAAAGAAGGATATTTAACGATTTGCAAAAAGTTGGTGTGGCACAACCACCAAAACTAGCCATGTTGGCCGCAAATATGATATGCAAAAACAACATAACCTCAAATGATAATGAGACATAAAGTAATACAACAAACCATTCCCCGTTTCTTTAATTCCAGGTGAAATATACGACAAGGACACACTAAGGTAACGCAACAATATGTCGAGATTCTTTGCAACCGGTTCTGACTCGGAATCCGAGTCTGGAGAGGAGGAGGTTCAAATCCCAGTACAAAATAGAGCCAATGCATACGTAAGTAAATGGTAAAATTTTTCTTTGGACGTCCACCACCACATTATAATTTTACTATCCACAGCAATTCAGTGACGATGAAGAAGAAGTGAAACGTGTGGTTCGCTCTACCAAGGAGAAACGCTATGAGAACATCACGGCCCTTATCAAGACCATACGCAATCACAAGAAAATTAAGGATATGGCCAGTATATTAACAACGTTTGAAGATCTGACGCGAGCCTATCAGAAAGCTCTACCGGTTATCTCAAAAGAGGAGAATGGTGTAACCCCCCGCTTCTATATACGATGCTTGGCCGAGCTTGAGGATTTCATCAACGGTGTGTGGGAGCATAAGGAAACTCGCAAGAATTTGTCAAAGAATAATACCAAATCGTTGGGTACATTGCGTCAAAAGGTGCGCAAATACATTAAGGATTTCGAAGACGAGTTAACCAAATTCCGTGAAAATCCCGACCAAGAAAGTGAGGCCGAGGAAGAGGAAGCTGCCGACGATTCAGATCAAGAGAAACAAGCTGATGATTTTACTGCTGGTGCTGGACCTCGAGACTTAAAGCAGCAAGTATCGGCTGAACAAAAATCGGCTAAGGCAGCCCCAGCAAAGGCTGATCCTGCAGATGACGACTCTGATGATTCCATTGTTTGGGATTCCGACTCGGAATCTGAGTCCGAATCATCTGATGATGATAACCAGTATATGAATATTCGTGATCGTTTCTTGAAGAAACCTTCTGGCAAAGAAGAGAAGGAGGATCGTGAAGACCGCAAAAAGGAAAAACGCCCCAAAGAACCTAAGGTTCGCCGTAAGCAAGAGGAGGACGATGAAGATGGCGAATGGGAAATTGTTGTCAAAGGCCCTCTGGTTGAGAAACCCAAGATGTTCGAGAAAGATGCCGAAATTGACGTGCCATTGGTGCTTGCCAAATTATTGGAAATTATGTCGGCACGCGGCAAGAAACGTACAGATCGCCGTATGCAGATCGACATGTTGTTCGAACTCTTGGATATTGCTGAACAGCATAACCTGGGTGTTGCTGTTTCGGTGAAAATTCATTTCAACATCATCTCGGCCATTTACGATTACAACCAGAAGATTTCCGAGCCCATGAAATTGGAACATTGGGCTAAATTGCTGGATGTCATGCAAACCATGATGAAATTGTTGCTGAGCAATGAAAACATTACGATGAGTGAAAGTGTGTCGGAAGAAAATGAAGAGTTGATAACACCCACCTACTACATTCGTGGTTGTCCCTTAGCTGCCGTAGAACGTTTGGACGATGAATTCACCAAGTTGCTAAAGGAGTGCGATCCCCATTCGAATGATTATGTCATTCGTCTCAAGGATGAGGTGACAGTAACGAAAATCGTCGAGAGCGTTTTGCAATATTTCGAAAAAGTTGGCAACAACAATGAACGTTGTCGCATCTATTTGCGCAAGATTGAGCATTTGTACTACAAGTTTGATCCTGAAGTATTGAAGCGTAAACGTGGTGAACTCCCCGCCACAACCACCACCTCGGTGGAGGTCATGGATCGTCTATGCAAATTCATTTATGCTAAGGATGATACCGATCGTATTCGTACTCGTGCCATTTTGGCCCATATTTATCATCATGCCTTGCACGATAACTGGTTCCAGGCCCGTGATTTGGTCCTTATGTCTCACCTGCAGGACAACATTGATGCAGCCGATCCTTCCACTAAAATCCTGTACAATCGCACCATGGCCAACTTGGGTCTTTGTGCTTTCCGTCAGGAAAATATAAAGGATGCCCATCACTGTTTGGTCGATCTTATGGTAACTGGAAAGCCGAAGGAATTATTGGCCCAAGGTCTTTTGCCTCAACGTCAACATGAACGTTCTGCCGAACAAGAGAAAATTGAGAAGCAGCGCCAAATGCCATTCCATATGCATATAAATTTGGAGCTGTTGGAATGTGTGTATCTCGTATCTGCCATGCTTATAGAAATCCCCTATATAGCTGCCCATGAATTTGATGCTCGTCGTCGCATGATTAGTAAAACTTTCTATCAACAATTGCGCTCCTCGGAACGTCAATCACTGGTTGGTCCACCAGAGTCAATGCGTGAACATGTTGTGGCTGCTGCCAAGGCCATGCGCTGTGGCAACTGGCAAGCCTGTGTGAATTTCATTGTCAACAAGAAAATGAACACCAAAGTCTGGGATCTGTTCTATGAATCCGATCGTGTACGTGAAATGTTGGTGAAATTCATTAAGGAAGAGTCATTGCGCACCTATTTGTTCACCTATTCGAATGTCTACACCTCATTGAGTATTCCCTCATTGGCTCAAATGTACGAATTGCCTGTACAGAAGGTACACTCACTCATTAGCAAAATGATTATCAATGAAGAGCTAATGGCCAGTTTGGATGATCCCACAGAGACGGTGGTTATGCATCGTTCCGAGCCATCTCGTCTACAAGCTTTGGCTATGCAATTTGTGGACAAGGTCACAAATTTGGTTGATGTCAATGAAAAGATATTCGATGTGAAGCAGGGTAACTTCTTCCAGCGTGGCAATATGGGTAATCGTGAACGTTACAATCGCAATCAAAATAACCAGGGTGGTAACTGGGGTGGTCAAAGGCGCGACAATCGTAATCAACGTAATCGCAACAATCGCAATTACAACATGAACAAGCAACAACAGCAACATCATCAACAGCAACAGCAACAACATCAGCAGCAGCAGCAGCAACAACAACAACAGCAACACCACGAGCAGCCTCTACAACAAGTCGTCGAAGAGGAGTAGAGGATCTTTAGGGCAGAAAGTGGTAGTAGAAGTAGAGGAGCGCGTTTATCAGCACCACCATCACCATCAACAGTTGTTTGCATTGTTGTGTTCGCTCATCTACTGGTATTATGGACAATTTAGAATATGTTTGTGATCTATGCCGAAGTGCTCCCGGTCACAAAGATGATGCTTCCATATACCACTTCATTATTGTGACCGGGGGCATACAATTTGTAAATTTCGATATAAGTAAATTTTTTCTTGTTCGTTGGTGGTTTTACCCCATATAAATCATGCTGGCATAGGATCATAAAGAATATAATCATTCTAAGAGAAGATACTTTACCACAACAAAACGCGTCAACTTTGTCTCCCTCGTCGTCTTTTTTAAGTAGAAAGAAAAGTTTTTTTTTTTTATATAAAAAAATTCATTCAAATTTAATATACAAAAAAATAAATAAAAGCAAAAAACAAACACTACGAACAAAATTAGCTTTAATTTTATTCCTGACAACAATTAAGTATGTCTTTCATAAAAGCCTCGATGAACCTGATACGCAAATTCTCATATCCAACTCAAAGCCGATGTAGGGATTGTAAAACGGAGGAAAAAATCGAATCAAATTTTTGGGAGATAAAAGCCTCGACGAAGCTCATTTTGAATTACAGAAATTTATTTCACAATATGGGGAGAAAATTCATAAAAGCCTCGACCAAGCTCGTTTTGAATTACTAGAATTTATTGCAACCTAAAGGTGAGTACTATCTTCGGTTTTACCAAATTAAAAAAATGTTATTTTGAAGCTGTTTTTTGTGATTGGTATAAAAAATTTTGTTTTATTCGAAACAAAAGTTTTATATTGAATTTAAAGAAACCTTTGCTAAATTACTATAGAAAATTTTGTTTAAATTTTATTTCTATAGAAAATGTTATTTCTTTAGGGTTTTTTGCAAATATTTTTTTTTAGAAAATTTTGTCCAAATTTTATTTCTTTAGAAAATTTTGTCAAAATTTTATTTCTTTAGAAAATTTTGTCAAAATTTTATTTCTTTAGAAAATTTTGTCTAAAATTTATTTCTATAGAAAATTTTGTCAAATTTTTATTTCTTTAGAAAATTTTGTCAAAATTTTATTTCTTTCGAAAATTTTGTCAAAATTTTATTTCTTTCGAAAATTTTGTCAAAATTTTATTTCTTTCGAAAATTTTGTCAAAATTTTATTTCTTTAGAAAATTTTGTCAAAATTTTATTTCTTCAGAAAATTTTGTCAAAATTTTATTTCTTTAGAAAATTTTGTCAAAATTCTATTTCTATAGAAAATTCTGTCAAAATTTTATTTCTATAGAAAATTTTGTTAAAATTTTATTTCTATAGAAAATTTTATTTCTTTAGAAAATTTTGTCAAAATTTTATTTCTATAGAACATTTTGCCAAAATTTTATTTTTTGTCAACATTTTATTTCTAAGAAAATTTTGTCACAATTTTATTTCTATGGACATTTTTGTCAAAATTCTATTTCTATAGAAAATTTTGTCAAAATTTTATTTCTAAGGAAAATTTTGTCAAAATTTTAATTCTAAGGAAAATTTTGTCAAAATTTTAATTCTAAGGAAAATTTTGTCAAAATTTTAATTCTAAGGAAAATTTTGTCAAAATTTTAATTCTAAGGAAAATTTTGTCAAAATTTTAATTCTAAGGAAAATTTTGTCAAAATTTTATTTCTATAGAAAATTTGGTCAACATTTCATTTTTGCAAAATTTTATTTCTATAGCAAAATTTTATTTGTATAGAAAATTTTTGTAAAATTGTATTTCTATAGAACATTTTTGAAAATTTTTAATTTTACAGAAAATTTTTGCAAAACATTTTTTTTTTTAAATTTTACAAAATTTAATTTCTATGGAAAATTTTATTAGTTCCGCTTAAATTGAGAGGAAAATTTACCAAACTCTGCCAAAACTTCAAGTGAATATGCGGGATTTGAAATAATGAAAAATAAAGAAAATAAAAATACCAGGGTTTAGAATTGGACGAATATTAGGGTTTTATTGAATAATTGTCGTGAACAATTATCTTTACCTTTGTTGTGTCGTGAACATTCTACCAAACAGTAAAAAATCTACCATTTTTGGTATTTTGAAAAACTATCTTCTGGATATATGACTTTTGCAAAAGTTAACTCATACTTTTTAAAATTTTGGAAAAGCCAATTTCTATATTTTTGATTATTGAAACTTCGATTTGTGAATTATTTTTTTTTCTATTTTATTTTTTTTTTAGAATTAGTGACGTAGGATACATTTAGCTCCACAACTTACCTGTACAACGTAGACATATTGAGTTCAGAAGTTACATGTGAATTAATGAGGTGAACTAGGTGAAATTATGAAATTTAAGATATCAAAATTCTGAGTGAAATATTGAAAAATGGAAATAATGTATGCATGGCATGGAAGAGACTTGAGTATTTTATAAAAAGCTATACAAAATTGGAAGTCTTTATAATTTAATGGTTATTTTGTGTCATAGTTGGGATAGTAGTCACTGTTTTTTTCGTTTGACCACCAGAACTAAAGCGCCGCCATAACGGCCGATGGTCGCTCTCTGCTTATATTCATCGACCGTGGGGTCAAAATTAATCCCGAATGTAATAATGACAGGAATGTAAAGGTTCAACCTCACCATCTATATCGCGAGATCCAGCGTTACACAAGAGAGCCTCTAGATCAGGCAGAATTACAGATATGTCTGAACAGGATTTATAAGGGTACTGTAGCTGAAACAGTGAGAAACTACACCACCCACGCCAGACCAGGATAATTTTGGCCCAACTAAGATCAGGTAAGTGCAACCCCTTCAATTCCTACCTATCAGTGATTGATAGCAGCGAGCTGACGTGTGTCCCATCCAAGGTTGTCACTAGAGCCGAAAATAATCTACCAAAATATGGAGAAAATATTAACAAAACCTACCAAACAAAAAAAAAAAATACTTTGAAAAATTTTATTTCTATAGAAAATTTTGTCAAAATTTTATTTCGTTTTGTTTTCTTATTGTTGGTATTGTTCTTTAAGCATTGTTGTTGTTTTTTTATTTCAGCTTAAAACCATACATTGACTAAACTACAAGTGTAGCTTAACCAACAGAGGAAAAGAATGTTTGTCAAATTTATTTGGGCAAAGCCCTATAGACTGCAAGATGGTTGGATGGACGCACGTTTCGGAATTACCATATTCCTCATCAGCATCCTCTACTTGCAGCAAACTATCAACCAATTATCAGAATAAATTCAGGCAGTTTATTAAACCCAACAATGATCCACACTTGAACCTTCCGAAAAAAAGTTTTGTATGATAGCCGGCTTATGCCGATATAAATTCGAAACAAACATATCTCTTTTCCTATGCCACTGTCATCGATTTGAGTTCAGTTGGCTGGGTTTATTTTGAGCGTGCTTCCTCTTCTTTTCTACACAAATAAAATGTTGACATAATTTCATATAAAATTTTGACAAAATTTAGAAATAAACTTCTGACAAAATTTCTATAGAAATACAATTTTGACAAAATTTTGTATAGAAATAAATTTTTAACAGAAGTTTCTATATAAATAAAATTTTGACAAAATGATCTATAAAACTAAAAATCTATAAAACTAAAATTTTGACAAAAAAAATTTTAACAAAATTTTCTATAGAAATAAATTTTTTAAGCTACACTTGTAGTTTAGTCAATGTATGGTTTTAAGCTGAAATAAAAAACAACAACTAATATTATTTCTATAGAAAATTATGTCAAAATTTTATTTCTATAGGAAATTTTGTCAAAATTTTATTTATATAGAAAATTTTGTCAAAATTTTATTTCTATAGAAAAATTTTGTCAAAATTTTATTTCTATAGAAAATTTTGTCAAAATTTTATTTCTATAGAAAATTTTGTCAAAATTTTATTTCTATAGAAAATTTTGTCAAAATTTTATTTCTATAGAAAATTTTGTCAAAATTTTATTTCTATAGAAAATTTTGTCAAAATTTTATTTCTATAGAAAATTTTGTCAAAATTTTATTTCTATAGAAAATTTTGTCAAAATTTTATTTCTATAGAAAATTTTGTCAAAATTTTATTTCTATAGAAAATTTTGTCAAAATTTTATTTCTATAGAAAATTAACTTTTTTTTGAAAACAAGAACACTATTCGATAATTGTTTTATGTTTTCAGGTAAGGAGTTCCACAGTCTGGTAACTCGAATTGCAAACGAGCGCTCCAGAATATTATGGTTGAAATTTTCAATGAGTATTTGAGTGGTCCTTGTTTTACTCATGAACCGGAAATAAGAAATAAGATATGCTGGTTTACCTGATAAAGAAAACAAAGACATCGAATTTCAAGATAACGCTCAAACGAGCATCCCAGAAATTCATTAGCAAAGTGTGAATAGTTGTGTCTACAATTTTTACCAAATACAAAACGAAGCAGAGAATGGAAACATAAGGTAAGTTTAGACAAACTTGATCTACTTGACCCCATATAAACCTCTACACCGTATAAAATATGTGGCATAAGTAGCGAATGCGCCAGCATTCGTTTCACAAGAAGCGGGAGAATAACGTTCAAACTATATAGTTTCTTCAGAACGAAGTTAACTTTTGAACATATCTTGGCTATATGGAAATCGAATTTAAGTTTATGGTCAATGTGAAACCCAAGAGAAATAGTGGAGTCACTAAAACTAATTAAATTGTCTTGGATCACAATATCTCTCTGTGTGATCGGCTGGCGGGAATTTTCAAAAGCCATGATCTTTGTTTTGCTGACATTAATGGACAAGTTATTTCTGCTAGCCCAGTCATAAATATGACCGATGTCATGATCCAAATTCAATAGAGCATCTTGCGTCGTGCCATATAGACATAAAATTTTATTTCTATAGAAAATTTTGTCAAGATTTTATTTCTATAGAAAATTTCGTCAAAATTTTATTTCTATAGCAAAATTTCGTCAAAATTTATTTCTATAGAAAATTTTATCAAAATTTCATTTCTATAGAAAATTTTGACAAAATGTTATTTCTATAGAAAATTTTGACAAAATTTTATTTCTATAGAACAGAGCTTCCCAAACGGGGGGCGCATCCCCCTAGGGGCGCTTTTGTATTCACACATTTTAAAAATGTTGAAACCATTTTCGTCACTTTTAGACATAAAGTCAAAATATCTGTTGAAACTGATTTGAGGCGAACTTTATCAGTAATAGTACCAAATATTAAAAATCTAGCTAATGGAAGGAACAATTGCCAAATTTTTTACTAATTGATAAACTCTTTTTATATTCACTAACATTTTTATACCCTCCACCATAGGATGGGTGTATATTAACTTTGTCATTCCGTTTGTAACACATCGAAATATTGCTCTAAGACCCCGTAAAGTATATATATTCTGGGTCGTGGTGAAATTCTGAGTCGATCTGAGCATGTCCGTCCGTCCGACCGTCCGTCCGTCCGTCCGCCTGTTGAAATCACGCTAACTTTCTAATGAAACAAGCTATCGACTTGAAACTTGGCACAAGTAGTTGTTATTGATGTAGGTCGGATGGTATTGCAAATGGGCCATATCGGCCCATTTATATATAGGCCCCATATAAACCGATCCCCAGATTTGACCTCCAGAGCCCCTTGGAAGAGCAAAATTCATTCGATTCGGTTGAAATTTGGTACGTGATCTTAGTATATGGTATCCAGCAACCATGCAGGAATAGGTTCATATCAGTCCATAATTATATATAGCCCCCATATAAACCGATCCCAGATTTGACCTCTGGTGCCTTTTGGAGAAGCAAAATTCATTCGATCTGGTTGAAATTTGGTACGTGGTGGTAGTATATGATATTTAACAACCATGCCAAAAGTGGTCCATATCAGTCCATAATCATATATAGCCCCCATATAAACCGATTTGGTTTTGGAGCCTCTTGGAGGAGCGAATTTCATCCGAGTCAGTTGAAATTTGGTACATTATGCTAGTATATGGCCGTTAACAACCATGCCTAACTAGGTCCATATCGGTCTATAGTTATATATAGCCCTCAAATACCCAATCACACAAAAATTGGTCCATATCAAGTTCATAATTCTATACAGCTCCGATATAAGCGACCCCCATATTTCAATTCTGGCTCTCTACGTACAGTGCAAAAGTCCATGTCGATTCGTAATTATTTGTAGACTTACCTATACATAATTTTTTTGTCTAATATAGACCACGTATGGAATAACTCACAATTTAGAAAACGGTGTTAAGAAGTTTTAAGATACCACAACCCACACACAAAAAAATTCACGAAAATTTTTCCAATTAAAATTTTAATTGAGTTTTAAAAAATATTCAATTAAAAATTTAATTGATTCAACAAATTTTTTAATTGAAACAAAAATCAATCACAAAAATAATAGTATCAATTAATTTTTTAATTGATACTATCATTGTCATGTGGATGACAGTCTTTCGTAGAAGTTTCTACGCAATCCATGGTGGAGGGTACATAAGATTCTGCCTGGCCGAACTTACGGCCGTATATACTTGTTATTTTTAATTATTTAATTAATTATTGTGAATCATATTTTCAGCTTTTGGTAATATTTATTCCTGTTTGTTTGCGTAAACAAAATTTGTTTTAGGTTGGGGGGCGCAACGAAATTGATAAATTTTTTGGGGGGCGCGAAGCAAATTGGGTTGGGAAGCTCTGCTCTGAAAATGTTGTCAAAATTTTATTTCTGTAGAAAAATTTTTCAGAGTATCCATCTTTAAGAGGTTCCACTGTATAATGATTTGATCATTATAATAATACAAATGTACACTTATGTTAGGTTTTATTTTATTTATTGGCTGAATTTATTGTTTCCGAACATAAGCAAAATAGCTAGTTGTGTATAGTAACCAAAGAGACGCAAGAGATTGAGGAACTAATGTATAATAATATCTTCGGGAGAAGGTTATGATGTATAGAAACTTTCGTTTACCTTTTTAGTATAAGGATTAATATAGGAGAGTATATTATGATACTTAGTGTGGGAGTTAGATATAAGAAATGTATTTGAGGATCGATATCCTCGATAGAATATGTGTTTGTATATATGTTATACATTCAAATATTTTGGTTTATAGTTTTAACTAGATTTATATATGTATGTATGTACTATTTAGTAGTAGTAGTAGTCGTAATAGTAGAAGGGTTAGGGGGAGGGGCGGAGGTCATACATAATTTTTATCCATTTTTTATAATTAGTACATATTCTGTTTTCTATCTCCTTGATCAATGTTGTTTTTTTTGTATATACTTATATATTTTTTTACTTTAGTAATCGTATATCAAAATAATATTTGATTTAGTCGCAAAAAATATCTACATTTTATGTTACTATGTTGTTGATTTTTTTGTTTTAAATTTATTTGTTTTAATGCATGTATGTATGTATTAATGATTTTATTTATGTATGATTATAATGGATGTAAATATTTATGATTTGAATTTGTTTTTTTTTTGAATGGTATGATTTTTAATCACTTATTGTTACGAACGGTGTTTTGATGGTCTTGGGTGTGTAGTATTATGTGTAATATGGCGTTATGAATATGGGCCCCAGGAAAACTAGCCCCAAAATTTAGGTTTTGTGTTAATTTTTATGAACCGTCCTAATATGGCGGTATGAAAATGGCCCCCAAAACCAAAACGAAATAGGGCCACAAATTTGGGGCGACGCTTCGCAATAAATATGAGATCCAACAAAATGTAATTGATGCATGAAAATCGACCCGAAAATAAAATTAGCACTCATTTTATCTTTCGATATAAAAGACCGTGTGAAAATGATCCCTAACTGCAGCTTTGCCAGTATTTTTCTGGCTCTTGTCCCCAAATTATGATGTTTTCGTCCCCAAAAATCCCCAATTTAAATTCCTCACAAAAATCCCCAATACATTTGTGACAAGTTTTTTTTTTTGAAAAAATAAAAGGCTCTGCTGTCGCAAATCATTAATAGTTTAAATATTAAAATTTTGTCAAATCCAGCAAGCTGCAATAAGATTTCGAACCACAACACCAAGAGACTGGTGATCGTCTTCCAAATGCTGGAGATATGAAAATGGGAGTCGGTCACCTTGTCTTTATGAACGAAAAATTACTTCTAAATATTCAAGTAGTAAAATTGGGTTCCCAAAGTTGGTAGAATTCTACCAGAAATAGTAGATTTTTAATTATTTGGTAGATCGGTAGAATTTTTTTATATTTTGGTAGATTTTTCAAAGAGGTACTTTATAAATTTTCTATAGAAATAAACTTCTGACAAAATTTTCTCTGTAGAAATAAAATTTTGAGGAATTTCTTATATACAAAAAAATAGAGAATTTTTTCTACATAGAAATAAAATGTTGACAAAATTTTTCATAGAAATAAAATTTTGACAAAATTTTCTATATAAAAAAATTTGACAAAATTTTCTATATAAAATAAAATTTTCTATATAAAATAAAATTTTGACAAATTTTTCTATAGAAATAAAATATTGACAAAAAATTTCTATTGAAATAAAATATTGAAAAAATTTTCTATAGAAATAAAATTTTGGCAAAATTTGCTATAGAAATAAATTTTGGCAAAATTTTCTATAGAAATAAAATTTTGACAAAAATTTCTAAAGAAATAAAATTTTGGCAAAATTTTCTATAGAAAAAAATTTTGACAAAATTTTCCATCGAAATAAAATTTTGACAAAATTTTCTATATAAAATAAAATTTTGACAAAATTCTCTATGCAAATAAAATTTTGAAAAAAATTTTCTATAGAAATAAAATTTTGGCGGAATTTTCTATAGAAATAAAATATTGAAAAAATTTTCTATAGAAATAAAATTTTTACAAAATATTCTAGAGAAATAAACTTCTGACAAAATTTTCTCTCTAGAAATAAAATGTTGGCAAAATTTTCTATAGAAAAAAAAATTGACAAAATTTTCGATAGAAATAAAATTTTATTTATAAAAAAGATTAAACCGATTTCTCGGGAAATTCCCCACAAAATCCCCAAATTTATGGAAATTCCCCGCCAAATCCCCAAGTCCCCAACTCAGAAATTTCGTCCCCATTCATGAAAAAATATCCCCAATTTGGGGAAAAATACCCAATATTGGCAACACTGCCTAACTGTTAGAAAAAAAATTAGTTTTAAGAAAAATATTAAATACGTTTTACTGAGTATGAATCTCTTGGTATCAATTTTTTGACTCTCTTCATAGGTGAAAGTTTGAAACTCCTGCCAAAGGCCGCCCATGAAACTATCAAATCTGATATGATACCATGGTATGCGCAACCCCAATAATGTGTATAGCGGCTGCTATGATCAAATCCTAGAATGCGAAGATAGGTCACACTTCAGGTCCAAAAAAGGACAATCGCAAAAAGGAAATTTGAATTAATTTTCATTTGAAATGTTGTGGCGATATTTCCATAATTAAAATGAGACCCAAAAATATAATGAAATTACTTCCCAAAAAAAAATATATATATAAATATATGTTAGTGTTGTTTTTGTTTCAATATAATTTTTTGGGGTACTACTTCATTTAAGTTTTGGGCTGCGAAGCTTGATAAGAAATACGAGCCCCAACAGAGTACAGCTGAAGCATAAAAACCATAATAAAAAAATAGGTTTTATTTACTCTTTTGATTTAAAAGACCGTGAGAAAATTAACCCTAACTGATGGGAAAAATATGAAAAATATAAATATGTGTTGCCTGTCCATATGTGAAAAAATTGATGTCTTTACTCACGAAATTAATTCATCCATTTAATATTTAATCTTTTAAGCTGAGTACTATGTCCAGTTTTCAAGCTGAAAACAAGCTTATTTTCACGGTTACTTTTTTTAATCAATTAATTTCGAAATATTAAATGGTTCGCAATCAATACATTGGATCTTTTCCATCCATAATTTGAAGAGACTTGATAAAAATGTTATCGTCTTCATATATATTTTTGCACTTTTAATTTAGTGTTTTGGTGAAAAACTCGAACATAGTACTCACCTTTACACAGGAAAAAATTTCACGAACATTTTTCCAATTAAAGTCTTAATTGAGGTTTAAAAAATGTGCAATTAAAAATTTAATTGATTCAAAAAAATTTTTAATTGAAACAAAAATGAAACACAAAACTTAATAGCATCAATTAATTTAATTAATTGGATCAATTAATTTCGTGATTAAAGACAAAAAATATTTTTTATGTCTACCATCAATCAATTAAAAACTTAATTGGTCCAATTAAAAAATTAATTGATGTAAATAATTGTGTGATTGATTTTTGTTTTAATATACACAGAAAAAAATATTTTTTGTATTCTATTACGAAATAAATTGATTTGATTTATTTGGTTTTTTATTAAAATAAATTGATCCAATTAAATTTTAATTGAAATTCCTTCAACCACAGAAATGATAGTATCGATGACCAACGTCAATTAAAAAATTAATTGATCCAATTAAAAGTTTAATTGATACTATTAATTTCTAGGATTGATTTATGTTTCAATTAAACAAAAAATTGTTGAACCAATTAAAACTTTTAATTGAATTTTGTTAGAATTCAATTAAAATTTAAATTGGAAAAATTTTGGTGATATTTTTGTGTGTAAAAAATTTTAGAATCAATGAAATTATTAATTAAATATATTTTTAAATTCAATTAATTTTAATTTTTTAAATTTAAATTTAATTTTAATTTTAATTGGAAAAATTTTAATGAATTTTCTTTGATTTAATTTTATTTTCATAACTGAAACGGCTTACAAATATATTTTAATTGATGAAATGATAACCAACCAATTAAAAATATTATTGACCTAATTAAAAAATGCATTGATGTGATTGGTGATTTTTTTGTGATTCATTTCTGGTATAATATAAGAAATTGATAGTATCGATGACCAACGTCAATTACAAAATTAATTGATCCAATTAAAAGTTTAATTGATACTATTAATTTCTAGAATTGATTTATGTTTCAATTAAAACAAATTGTTGAACCACTTAAAACTTTTAATTGATTTTTTTTAGAATTCAATTCAAATTTAAATTGGAAAAATTTTGGTGATATTTTTTATTTTAGAATCAATTAAATTATTAATTGAATATATTTTTAAATTCAATTCATTTTCTTAAATTTAATTTTAATTTCATTTGGAAAAATTTTAATTAATTTTCTTTGATTTAATTTAATTTTCATAACTGAAACGGCTTACAAAAATATTTTAATTGATGAAATGATAACCAACCAATTAAAAAATTTATTGACCTAATTAAAAAATGCATTGATGTGATTGGTGATTTTTTTGTGATTGATTTCTGGTATAATATAAGAAATTAACAGTATCGATGACCAACATCAATTAAAAAATTAATTGATCCAATTAAAAATTTAATTGATACTATTAATTTCTAGGATTGATTTATGTTTCAATTAAAAAAAAATTGTTGAACCAATTAAAACTTTTAATTGAATTTTGTTAGAATTCAACTCAAATTTAAATTGGAAAAATTTTGGTGATATTTTTGTGTGTAAAAAATTTTAGAATCAATTAAATTATTAATTGAATATATTTTTAAATTCAATTAATTTTAATTTTTTAAATTTAATTTTAATTGGAAAAATTTTAATGAATTTTCTTTGATTTAATTTAATTTTCATAACTGAAACGGCTTACAAAAATATTTTAATTGATGAAATGATAACCAACCAATTAAAAAATTTATTGACCTAATTAAAAAATGCATTGATGTGATTGGTGATTTTTTTGTGATTGATTTATTGACCTAATTAAAAAATGAATTGATGTGATTGGTGATTTTTTTGTGATTGATTTCTGGTATAATATAAGAAATTAACAGTATCGATGACCAACATCAATTAAAAAATTAATTGATCCAATTAAAAGTTTAATTGATACTATTAATTTCTAGGATTGATTTATGTTTCAATTAAAAAAAAAAATTGTTGAACCAATTAAAACTTTTAATTGAATTTTGTTAGAATTCAATTCAAATTTAAATTGGAAATATTTTGGTGATATTTTTGTGTGTAAAAAATTTTAGAATCAATTAAATTATTAATTGAATATATTTTTAAATTCAATTAATTTTAATTTTTTAAATTTAATTTTAATTGGAAAAATTTTAATGAATTTTCTTTGATTTAATTTAATTTTCACAACTGAAATGGGTTACAAAAATATTTTAATTGAAAAAAATTATTGACCTAATTAAAAAATGCATTGATGTGATTGGTGATTTTTTTGTGATAGATTTCTGGTATAATATAAAAAAATTGTTGAATGAGTTAAATTTTTAATAGAATATTTTTTAAAATTCAATTAACATTTATTTGGAAAAATTTTAATTTTATATATATTACAATACAATATAGTTGCCACTACACAGGAGAAAATCACTAAAATTTTTCCAATTAAAATCTTAATAGAGTTTTAAAAAATATTCAATTAAAAATTAATTGATTCAACAAATTTTTTAATTGAAAAAAAAAACAATCACAAAAATTAATACTATCAATTAACTTTTTAATTGACCTCAATTAATTTTTTTATAGATACTATCATTTCTGTGATTGACGATATTTCAATTAAAAATTAATTGAATCAATTATTTTGGTGGGTGAAGACAAAAAATATTTTTTTTTTGTGTGTAAGGCAAATCTTATTTTCATAAATCAAACGGGCCTCCAAAAATAAAATTATAATCATTTGAAGTTATTGTTATCCATATCATTTTTTGTGGTCCTATAGGGTTTGGTACTAATTTTGATGGGACTCCATATTCATAGCGCCGTGTAATATCTCTTCGATTTGTCCGTCTATGTCGTCGGTCCATTATTTATATCTCCGATTAGGTTATTTGCTATCTTCGATAATAGGTTTTCATTTACTACACTATATACTCTATATAGAGCAGTCCGTCCAACTATCATTGCTATCTATATAAGGGTTATATTAGACGGGAGAGTCATCTTACCCAGTTTAAGGATGGAGAGAAATAATTTGGTTTGTGTCATTTAGTTTTTGTTTGTTTGGTATCAGAGGTCTTTAGAATCTTGGTGAAGCCTTTTTCTCTTGTAATCCCTTGGCATTAATTCGATGCATTCGATGGAAAGATGCTATAGTTTGTTTTAGTTTTATTTGTAGAATTTTTTTTTCGTATTTAATATTTATTATTATCTCTTTATTAATAATATTTATTTTAAGCGGTTTTATTTTGGTTTTTCAAAAATTTTTGTTAAGTGGGTGTGCCTCACAGTGTTCATGTCCTACGATGTTCATGCTTGTAGTCTTAAGATTTTCTTTTTTATTTTTTAGTTTTTTTTTTACATTTTTATTCCAATATCATCTAAAGTAATGCAAGCATTATAACCACACTGAAAACATTGTTGTATAATTCCGAATATCACCTCAGGATGTATAACTATGTGTTTATGGGTGTATGTGTTTGTTGTCTGTTCCATGTATCGCATTTGGAATTTAAATTTACGTTTCTCTCTAAAATCATATTCGTAATAATGGTAATGTTGGGATATTTATCGAGTTCTATAGATGACAATGACGACGGCGACGTGGATGGTCTTGACGACATTTAATTCCGTTTTGTATGTGATCAAACAAAATTTGTTGTTGTGTTTTTTTTTAGTACAGAGAGAGTCTATCGTTTATAATGGTTGAAATTTCTTTTCGTTATGAACATTTTTTAACGACGGAAAATCCTTTTTATTCGAAAGCTTTATGCAATGACTTCGTTTTGGCATTTAAAGTTTCTTATACCAATACAAATAATGTTCACCATCTTCCACCATCAGTTCGTCGACACCTAAGGGGAATAGAAAAAAGAAAGAAAAAAATTAAAAACAAAAAATATTTCATTATGGGAAAATCTAGACTGATATTAGAAGTAAAGGGTGATTCTTTTGAGGTTAGGATTTACATGCATTAGTATTTGACAGATCACGTGGGATTTCAGACATGGTGTCAAAGAGAAAGATGCTCAGTATGCTTTGACATTTCATCATGAATAGACTTACTAACGAGCCACAACGTCGAATTTTCAGTGAATGGGCCCTAGAAAAGTTGGCAGAAAATCCGCTTTTTTATCGACAAATTTTGTTCAGCGATGAGGCTCATTTCTGGTTGAATGGCTACGTAAATAAGCAAAATTGCCGCATTTGGAGTGAAGAGCAACCAGAAGCCGTTCAAGAACTGCCCATGCATCCCGAAAAATGCACTGTTTGGTGTGGTTTGTACGCTGGTGGAATCATTGGACCGTATTTTTTCAAAGATGCTGTTGGACGCAACGTTACGGTGAATGGCGATCGCTATCGTTCGATGCTAACAAACTTTTTGTTGCCAAAAATGGAAGAACTGAACTTGGTTGACATGTGGTTTCAACAAGATGGCGCTACATGCCACACAGCTCGCGATTCTATGGCCATTTTGAGGGAAAACTTCGGAGAACAATTCATCTCAAGAAATGGACCGGTAAGTTGGCCACCAAGATCATGCGATTTGACGCCTTTAGACTATTTTTTGTGGGGCTACGTCAAGTCTAAAGTCTACAGAAATAAGCCAGCAACTATTCCAGCTTTGGAAGACAACATTTCCGAAGAAATTCGGGCTATTCCGGCCGAAATGCTCGAAAAAGTTGCCCAAAATTGGACTTTCCGAATGGACCACCTAAGACGCAGCCGCGGTCAACATTTAAATGAAATTATCTTCAAAAAGTAAATGTCATGGACCAATCTAACGTTTCAAATAAAGAACCGATGAGATTTTGCAAATTTTATGCGTTTTTTTTTTAAAAAAAGTTATCAAGCTCTTAACAAATCACCCTTTATTAATAGCGATAGCTACACAGAAAAAAATTGCACGAAAAATTTTCCAATTAAAATCTTAATTGACTTTTAAGAAATATTCAATTAAAAATTTAATTGATTCAACAAATTTTTTAATTGAAACAAAAATCAATCACACAAATTAATAATATCAATTAATTTTTTAATTGGATCAATTAATTTTTTAATTGACTGTCAATTAATTTTTTAATTGATATTATCATTTCTGTGGTTAAAGACATTTCAATTAAAAAATTAATTGGATCAATTAATTTCGTGATTGAATCAGAAAAAAAAAATTTTTTTGTGTAGCACAAGATCACCGATCCCTCCGAAAAATATAAAATATTAAAAATGGTAAAAAATAACATCTACATACCACATTTTTTCTAATTTTTTTGTTTTTGTTTTGTTTTTTTTTTTTTAAATGGTGGTGGTATCTTCAAAAATACAGAGCGCATTAAACTAAATTTTTATTTACAAATAAAAAATTTGATTTTAGTAGAGAATAGACGTATTTTTACCCTACACAATTTTTTATCAACATTACTTTCATCTCTGGTAAATATTATGTAACTTTCACTTTGTAGTTTTTTGAATTTTTGGTCAAAATTTGATTTTCAAAAATTTGTTTTTGACTGCAGATTACTCAGAAGTACTACAAAATTTCTGGAAAAACATATTTTTAAAAATAGCGTTATGATGTTTTATATGCAAAAAAAAAACTTGATTTCATGCAATTCGGTTAAAATTTTAAGACATAATAATTTTTTCCTGGTTGTATCTTAAAAGATACCGTGTGCATTTAAGGGTTAAGTGGTATTCAAAAATAGGTCTCGTTTTTCGCAAAAACGAACGTAGTTCTTTCTAAGCATAAGGTACTAAGGTACGAAACATGCTTACTCAAAGGACCGATCCACTGAGATCGCAATGCATGAACTTGTCAGCTATATTGAAAGCTCACTATTTGCCAATGAATGGGGAATTATGCGGGGAATTTCATAACGTCCATCCGACTTCGATAGTAACCGCATTGCCAACGAATGTAGGTCAAAAGTCAGAAGGGAATAATGACCGCAGAGGATGGTGCCTGTAGGGCGTGTTTTGGAGCACTACCTTAGTTACTGTCTTGCCTTTACTATTTAGGCAAAGAGTTTACCATATCGTTGAAGATATGATTCGGGACCTGGCCCAGCTTGGAAACGAATTAGAGAATTCCTTAAGCACACGGAATTCCTGGAATAAAAGAAGTGTACGATGAAAAATAGTTAGAGCGCGCAACAAGCCAAATACTGGGGGCTAATCGCGGCATTCGATATCGAGAACTTTTGATCGAAATCCAAATTTTTCGGATCACGGGAGTCGATATCGAGTTTTTGTGATCGACAATTTTTTCGATTGATAAATTGCAATCGTAAAACATTTTTCACTTGTTTTTTACTTTTCGCCATATAGGAATAGTAAATATATTAGTTTTAGTTCGAATTGTTGCTAGTTTGTAGTAAATTTACATATGTTATAATGAACATATTTTGAATATTTAGGACTAATGCAACTCCAATAAATGTTAAACAAAAATTGGTCATAGTCGAGTTCGGGAGCGAGCATCCTAGCTTGGCGGAGAACCATATGTAAAGTGCATATGCTAGATCGGTATCCAAGAGATTGTGATCAACCAATTACCGTACCATTCCGTGACAACATAACGCTTCTGGACCACCTTGTAAGAATAGTGAATAATGAAGGCTTCCACTGGAAAAATGCTTTAAGACGGCAGACAATTGTAAAGCGATAGAATTGACGTTGACATGCCACCAAAAATTATTTTCTATTTCGCCTCCTTCGTCAGCCGAAATCGTCCATTGAGCCTGCAAAAAGGTGACATTCTAACAGTGCACACCATTTCAAACCCATGTACTTACACCAATAACAATGTGCCCTTTTATTCCTTATTTGTCGCCGAATTATTTTATATTCATCTCATCCTCCAAGTAGGAAGGAATTCGGAGGAATGTAAAAATATTGGTCCATAAGATATAATGCAATACAATTTACTTTTTACTTTGAAATCTTCAAAAACATATGTTTTTCTACATTCTATTTTGTGTCGCTAACTTAATTTTGTCATTTCATCTTGTTCTGCTTCGTTTTTTGCTGTTGGCAATGCTAGAGAAATTGCATCAAATTTCGATCGAATGCCGTGATCCAAACTTTTAATCGTATCGACAATTTTTTCGATACGATTATGAATTCGATATCGAATGCCGTGATTAGCCCCCTGGCTTATGTGTATGACATCCGACATGAGACACGGAAACCTGAATCCTTTTTTCAACCTAACTGTACTGTCAGCTTTGAATGTTGATCAAGGGATATTGAAGCCGATGGACGAAGATCGAATGAAGATACGTATTTTAGCCACTATATGGCAAACAAACATGCAATGTGAATAGAGGCACTTCCCAATTAGGAATGTTGCTATAAACAACCTTCTTAGAAAAAGAAAGGATAAAAGTAAAGGCATACGCAGATGATGTGGCATTAGCCTTCACGGAAAAATTCCCCTCCACAATTATAGATATTATACATATGACTGAAAAATGTGCGAAAGAGAATGGTCTAGGGTACTCGAAAGGCAATTTTACTGGGACCGCATTGCATGAACTAGTCAGTTTTATTGAAAGCTCACTGTATGTCAATGAATACACAATTGTGGCTTTCCTAGACGTCGATAACGTTAATCCGACTTCGATAGTAGCAGGTTGGTTGATAAGTCCCCGGTCTAACAAAGAAAAATATTTTTTTTTTTTTGTGTTTTTATTATTCAATATAATTCCCTTCAAGAGCGATACAACGTTTATAACGACCTTCCAATTTTTTGATACAATTTTGGTAGTACTCCTTCGGTTTTGCCTCAAAATAGGCCTCAGTTTCGGCGATCACCTCTTCATTGCAGCCAAATTTTTTCCCTGCGAGCATCCTTTTGAGGTCTGAGAACAAGAAACATCGCTGGGGGCCAGATCTGGAGAATGCGGTGGGTGCGGAAGCAATTCGAAACCCAATTCATGAATTTTTGCCATCGTTCTCAATGACTTGTGGCACGGTGCGTTGTCTTTGTGGAACAACACTTTTTTCTTCTGCATATTGGGCCGTTTTGCCGCGATTTCGACCTTCAACGCTCCAATAACGCCATATAATAGTCACTGTTGATGGGTTTCCCTTCTCAAGATAATCGATAAAAATTATTCCATGCGCATCCTAAAAAACAGAGGCCATTACTTTGCCAGCGGACTTTTGAGTCTTTCCACGCTTCGGCGACGGTTTACCGGTCGCTGTCCGCTCAGCCGACTGTCGATTGGACTCAGGAGTATAGTGATGGAGCCATGTTTCATCCATTGTCACATATCGACGGAAAAACTCGAGTGTATTACGAGTTAAAAGCTGCAAACACTGCTCAGTATCATCAACACGTTGTTGTTTGTGGTCAAATGTGAGCTGGCGCGGCACCCATTTTGCCCAGAGCTTCCTCATATCCAAATATTGATGAATGATATGACCAACAAGTTTCTTTGATATCTTTAAGGCATCTGCTATCTCGATCAACTTCATTTTACGGTCATTCAAAATCATTTTGTGGATTTTTTGATGTTTTCGTCGGTAACCACCTCTTTCGGGCGTCCACTGCGTTCACCGTCCTCCGTGCTCATTTCACCACGCTTGAATTTTGCATACCAATCAATTATTGTTGATTTCCCTGGGACAGAGTCCGGAAACTCATTATCAAGCCAAGTTTTTGCTTCCAGCGTAGTTTTTCCTTTCAGAAAACAGTATTTTATCAAAATACGAAATTCCTTTTTTCCATTTTTCCACAATAACAAAAGTTGCTTCACAAAAGACGCTCTATCTCACAAACTAATTGACTTACAGACGTCAAATTTTGACACGAATCAATTGAAGATTGGTACTATATAAAAATAATATGCATTTAGTACTAGCGACGCCATCTATATGTCAGACCGGGGACTTATCAGCCAACCTGTTAACTGCATTGTCACCTCTGAACGATGATCAAGGGGTACTGAAGCTAATAGAAAAAACGTCTAACGAAGAGACATATTTTATCCACTGTATAACAAGCAGATGATGTGACATTAGTAGTCAGGGAAAAATTTCCATCTCCACTTTGAGATATTATACAGAGTGCCCTCCGGATTACTGAGAAATGGGCGAAACAGAATGGTCTAGGGGTAAATCCTGCAAAGGCAGAACTATTCATGTACTGCAAAAGTCCCACGGGTATGTCCAATTCCTTAGGTGGTATTGAAATTCCCTTGTGGATAGTGTGCAGATGACTGAATTTTAAGCTTAATATTAAATAAATATTAATATGAGAAAGGCCTTGGTATCCTTGTAGGGAAAAAGTATGTACCAAAGGCGAACTTTTTGCCTTGGCTATATGGTAGTGGTTAGACTTATAATGCTTATGGTCTTGTGGTCGGAGCTTCATCAGTCGACATTGTGCCTACCATTTAAATCAACCTATCCTCATCTAACCACAGTCATTTTTTATAATATTTAGATAAATTGAAATATACTTACCCACTGGGGCTATTAACTGATTTCCAGGTGCATTATTTTCATCGGGAAGTTCTGGTAAGCGATATAGCAACCAATAATTATATCTGAAATAATAGAATAGGATTAGATCAAAGAGAGTATGCTAAATAATATACAAAGATTGCATTTTTAGAACACAGCATTTGTGCTATACCGAAGTCAAATTACTTGAGAGGAAACGTGAGTAAATTCATATCTCTCTAGCCAACCTACTGTTAAATCCTTAGACTCTATATTATTTAACTTAAAACGTTTATAGATTTTCACAAATCTCTCAACAAGATAGACGAGCGGTTCAATAAAATTGTAGGTGCCCATAAAAATGATGATAATCGAGGAAGACGTAATCAATTTTCAAGAGACTAAAGCTCTGAAGAAGAGATTTGGTCCGTGGAGGCTGTAGAGACTTTTAATAGACGCCAATATCCCATTGTATTGTGAAATGTTAAGTCTATATAGTATAGAATTATGGTATCAACGATATCATGACCTTTGAAGCTGAGAGAAGATATATGGAGGGAATCTTTCCGGTACTATCGAAAAAGTAAGCGGGATTATCGGATATGCAACACCAAACTAGAAAACCGTTGAATAAGCTTTGAACTGCACGATGTAAACCTTACGAGGGAATCTTTCCGGTACTATCGAAAAAGTAAGCGGGGTTTTTGGATATGCAACACCCAATTAGAAAACCATTGAATAAGCTTTGAACTGCACGTTGTAAACATTACGAAAAAACTGGAGTGGGAAAACCCACAAGGTTTCTTCATTGCTATTTCTGACAGGCGCTGAATTTATAACCGATCCTATACCCTACAGATTCTGGAGAATAGCAGAACGAGTGCCAGGAAAGGCATATGAATGAACTAAACTCTGGTGCCTGAATGTGAACTCAGTAGGTATTCGAAGTAAGACCCCACAGAAGCCTGAATTAACAGAGCCGCAAGGAGGGAAATACAAGACTCACAGATGTTCAGAAATATTACGGAGAGTACTGCTCTCGAAACAGAATTGGTGCACGAAGGTTCATAGGAGCTTTGGGAGCCACCGTGGTGCAATGGTTAGCATGCCTGCCTTGCATACAAAAGGTCGTGGGTTCGATTCCTTCTTCCACCGAACACCAAAAGTTTTTCAGCGGTGGATTATCCTACCTCAGTAATGCTGGTGACATTTCTGAGGGTTACAACTTCTCTAAGTGGTTTCACTGCAATGTGGAACGCCGTATGAGCTTAAAATGGAATCGAGCAGCAATCAGCGATAAGAGAGAAGTTCGCCAATGTGGTATCACAATGGACTGAATAGTCTAAGTGAGCCTGATACATCGGGCTGCCACCTAACCTAACCTAACCTAACCTATAGGAGCTTTATTAACTGAAGCTCGACGGCCGAGATTGGGAACTAGTTGAATCATACAGGTCATGTGCTTAATGGAGGTATCGACGAGAGATGGCTCTGGTTCAGCTTAAGTATGCGGTCTTACAGCCTGAGTCCAGATAGAAACTCCTGGGTCAACAGCGGAATAGGAGCCAAATTACAAGGAGGGTCCATGGGAGCTAAGTTAACGGAAGCTCGACGGTCGAGACTAAGAACAAGTTAAATCACAAAGATCATAGGGATAACGGAAGTATCAGAGAGATGGCTTTGGTTCAGCTTAAGTATGAGGCCTTATAGCCTGAGGTCAGATAGACACTCCTGGATTTACAGCGGAATAGGAGCCAAAGTGCAAGGAGGGTCCATGGGATCTAAGTTAACGGAAGCTCGACGGTCGAGACTAAGAACAAGTTAAATCCCAAAGATCATAGGGATAACGAAAGTATCGGCGAGAGATGTTTTTGGTTCAGCACAAGTACGAGGCCGTATAGCCTGAGACCATATAGACACTCCTGGATCAATAGGGGAATAGGAGCCGAATTCTAACTAGGGTCCACGTGAGCTCAGTCAAAGGAAGTACTGTGGAACAATGTTATAGTTCGAAAGACAAAAGAAACTGAGAGAAACTTAAAAATGTAAACCAGGGAACTGCTGAAGTAGACTCCAAAGAGTAGGACCACGATAATTATTCCCGAGCCTGAGGGAGGCACGGAATCTTTGAGCATTACATCTTCTCTAACCATGATTTTATGCAGGCCCAAACCTAGACCTAGGTAAAAAGAAATGGTGAAAAATTGGGGTATATGTCGAAAAGATGAAGGTTCTAAGATCGGCCTAGTAGCAGGAAATTTGAAAATAAGGAAAGATCTATGGTATAGATTTATAGTTTGGAAATCATCTCATGAATTTTCTCTCATTGTAGTTTTTAAGACACATATGGATATATGTAATTCCAAAAATATTTTTATATTCATTTCTATTACTTACCCTCTTGGTTCTTCTTTCATGCCTGCCAAAGTGTGTACATAATGTCCATTGGGCCATTCGCGAGCTTCAAATGCAAATCTAGAAATAAATTAAGATTAGTTCCATTTTTCTGCCAAAAAAGTTTCCTCGACAACTTACCTTGGATCCATTTCGGCCGCTTGTGTCATAGCTTTAAAGAAACTCGTATTCTTTGGCGAAACCAGCGATAGCGTAAATGATTGTGTTACATTTGATCCCACCCACAAGGTATATGTGTACGAAACATTTTTGGCATCCGATTCCTCCGCCGACGAGGTAAGTCCATAGGGAAGTGCTAATTTTTGTTCGCCATTTTCTAGTAGTATTTCATTGTTTGCCAAGTGGCTTGTTTGTATAGCACAACCAAAAAACTTAAAAAGCTAATCTTACCTGAAGTAGGATCACTGTTTTCCCGTATCACGTGATCACATTGTAGAGCTCGGACGGCACCCAAACCCTTCCAACCCAAAGCCAAAATAATATCGGCTGTAAGACCCACACCGATATCGGGATCTTGACCATCCTGCAAGGGCTCTTCCCTCCAGCCACCATCAGGTCCTTGGCGACTTAAGATCCAACGAGAAGCAGCTGTCCTATTCCAGGTTCCGGCAGGATCATTTTCCAAATCCTGAAGGGCTTGCATGGCCAAGGCGGTACTACGTAAGGAACCAAAACTGCCACGAGGATCTTGGAGACTGGCTAGACCACGAGCTGGTCTTCGTACGAAGTGTTGAAGATGACGATGTCTGTGATCAAGGACAATACAGCGTAAGGCCAAAATAACCTGTGAACAATTTCGAAATCGAGCAAATCACATGGAAATCTAGTAAATTCCTGGTCCTTACCATAGCATTGGTATCCACATTCTGATCTGCCACTCCACTGGCTATATCTAATAGTCTACGTATTTGTCGTTTGCGGACATGAGCCGCAGAACTGCAAGCAGCCAATGTTGCCAAAGCAAATTCGATGTCTTGTGTTGGTTCATGATGCTGCAATGTAGTCACCAGATCATGACCATGGAAGTGTTTGGCATCTTTGCATAGGGAACCCAAAGCCAATACATATCGTGCTAATCTGTCCAAATTCAAAGGCTTTGGCAGCGTGTGATGGCGATCGAGCATAGCCAAAATTTCAATCTCCATTTCCTTCACCGATAACATGTCTTCGAGTTCTTGTATTTTTTGCACATGGTCATCGGTATCTACGGGATCACGGGCCCCAGACAATTCCTTGGAGAGTATAACAACATGTGTATCATTGCCCCAACCATAGTCAGCGGCTCGTTTTTCCTTCAACCAATCTAAGGCCTTCTGTATGGCTTCCTGTTCCTTTTTATCCGGCCCAGCCGACCCGATAATCTCATGTACCGGTGCCGAGGTGGCCGGTGTGGGGGTGGTTGGTTCACCAGTTGTCATTTCCGCCGTATCGGCTTGTACCGCCTGCATGGAGACAGCGGCTGTTGCAGGCGCTTCCGTTGTGCTTGTATTAAGAGGGGAAACATTCGAAGTTGGACTCGTTGCTAAGTTAACCTCTACGGGTGTGGCGGCGGTACCAGAATTTGTGGCCTCTACAAATTTCGGATTGTATATTAACAGTAGGCTTACGATTAAGAGGCTTACAGCCAAGAATCCACCGCATGATCTTTTATTATCCTGAGACATTTTGCTGCAGAGAAGAGACGAATAGGGAAATTAGATAATGTTTGAAAATTTGATCAATACAGTAAACTAGGAGGTAATCTGTAGGTAGGTGAGCATGTCCCGATGGAATGTCCCAAGCTATGATTACCTAGAGGGAACATATGACTTGACCATGACATTTAAATTATACTAGGATATTTTAATACAGATTTGGAGTAGTATTAGTATGTCTGATTTAGTGGTCCTAAGTGAATTGGTTTAGTATTTTAAAAAGGATTCTTTCCCGTCCGTCCGCGTCCTTTTGAGGAAGGTTGAGGTGCCGAATGGATTTAAGGATTGCCCAATGAATTCGTATATACAGTGAGAAGATTTGAGGGTTGGGTGGCTTCACCTTATTGGTGTTCCCTGCGGTACTGATTAAAAAAATCAATTTCCCTCCCTTGGTAAAGGGTTATTGTACCAAAACTTCGCTGCGGAAAGTCTAGAACTAAATGTTTATACGGATGAAATGACGAAGAATCAAACAAAATCGCTCTGTTCATCATCGTTATCGTTCCGTTAATCCAAGAATGCCGCAAGATCAACATAGTATCTCTAGAACATTGTGGTGAACGGATAGGACTCGCGCTCTTATATTTAGCGCGCATGGAAGCAGAAGTATGGAAGGATTCTGAAAAAATGGGTAAGGAAAATGGAACTTCCTTGAACTGCTCAAATTAGTCGATTTAGGTCACGATCCATGTTTTTCTGATTTGTCCGCGTGGTACTTCTTGTATCGATCGCCACAAACCACAATGTCGAAAAAGTCTCTTCGTATTTTTCAATAGATGTCGTTGCAGTCGTCTATTTCCAGTTCTACCAATTACCTTATGTGATGCAATTTGGGGTTTGGAAAGGTGACAGTTTATCAGTTCGCAATGATTCGCCCGTTTCCGTTGTGGAAATTTCGAGGTGAATGATGCACATCGCTCGGGCCGGTCTATAAATGAATTCGGAGGAGTTGGGCAACGAATTGCTGTCACGGTTGCCATTCGTGCCAAAAATAATCTACCAAAATTTGACGAAAAATTTACCAAATTAAAAAAAAAAAAAAATCATCTGTCAAAATTTTATTTCTATAGAAAATTTTGTCAAAATTTTAGTTCTATAGAAAATTTTGTCAAAATTTTAGTTCTATAGAAAATTTTGTGAAAATTTTATTTCTATAGAAAATTTTGTCAAAATTTTATTTCTTTAGAAAATTTTGTGAAAATTTTATTTCTATAGAAAATTTTGTGAAAATTTAATTTCTATAGAAAATTTTGTCAAAACTTTATTTCTGTAGAAAATTTTGTCAAAATTTTATTTCTATAGAAAATTTTGTCAAAATTTTATTTCTATAGAAAATTTCGTCAACATTTTATTTCTATAGAAAATTTCGTCAACATTTTATTTCTATAGAAAATTTTGTCAAAATTTTATTTCTATATAAAATTTTGTCAACATTTTATTTCTATAGAAAATTTTGTCAAAATTTTCTTTCTACAGAAAATTTTGTCAAAATTATATTTCTATAGAAAATTTTGTCACAATTTTATTTTTATAGAAAATTTTGTCAAAAATTTATTTCTATAGAAAATTTTGTTTCTATACAAAATTTTGTCAAAAATTTATTTCTATAGAGAATTTTGGAGGTACTTCAAAATTCTCTATAGAAATAATGGAGAGGAAGATTTTGTAAAATTGAAAACAACGACCATTTTTGGTAGAATTCTACCAACTGTGGCAACCGTGACTGCTGTCCCATCCACCATATTCTTCTGATTTGGCCGCGTTGGACTTCTTCTTGGGCGCAAATATTGGTAGTAGAAAAGTAGTTTCGTATTTTTTCAATAGATGTCGTTGGGGTCGTCTATCTCCAGTGCTACCAATCCCTTTATAGGTATATTCATTAAACCACCTATCGTTGGAAAAGACTATGTAATTATGGAAAATATTGATCTGGCCTCAATAGATATTTAATCTTTGGGTATTATATAAATTGTGGTACGATGAGGAGATAATTGCCGCCATTGAGGCTTATTTTTCAAAGAAAGCCAAATTACTTTTATCAACCCAGTGATAACGTACCTCCTTCTTATGGTCGTTTCTTGACCGTGGTCTGATGTTTCTATGTGGCTGGGATTCAAACCATAACCCTCTTTACTATAATCGGTATTTCTAGTGATTGCCGGAAGGTGGTTGGGCAGCCAACAAAATTTTTTCTTACACTTTATTAAAATTATACGATCTTGGCCGACAAGGGTTTTTAGTAAATTTTATGTAAATGAATTCCATACCCTATGGTCACCCTATACCACCCACATTCCATTTATGGACATTTGCATTAATTTATCTTTTCCCTTGTTTTATATAGTTTTTTTGCTTTAACATATGAGAGGGTTGATTTGGGGTTAGGACACTTCCGTTAGGCCTATCATTTCCGTTGCTATTCTTGAATGCATTCTGGTCATTGTCATTAGTAACGGTTGACAAAGTAAAATCCGACTATTCCAAAAGTTCTCTCCCCTTCAGCGTTTTGTTTTGCAAGCCAAGTGAAGTGACACTATCCTTTGTTTGTTTAGGTAATCTTAGGGTCATTGGAGTATAACAGAGACTTTATAACCACCACCAAAAACTAAGATGACGAAGACAAGTCAGAGTCCTTTTTTATTTGTTTGCTTCATTGTTTTTTTTTTCTTTTTTTTGTAAGAAGTTAGTCGACATGTGTAAGTGTGTATATATCGTGAGATATGTGTGTGTGTGTGTGAGTATATTTGAATGTTAGCAAAGGAAGTGATATCGATTATTGTTTTTTGTCACAATAATAATTATTCGACATTCTTTAAGCAAGTTTTTTTTTTTTTTTTTTTTGGGGGGGGGTTCTTTTCACACTTTGGAAAACCCTCAAAAAAACAACCTAAAATTAACCCTATGGGGGGCCAGATGGATTGACGGGGATGTTCAAATAAACAGCTGCTAATGAATTTGAACTATTTTTATTTGTATGTCCTCCAAGATGAATAATAGATATGGTAGTGGATGACCAACAGACCTCTAATACCCGAATAGGCATTCTCATATATATGGACATAAGGGTGGATCGAACGATTGAATGAATCGAACATAGTCGCATATCTTCTTTTCCAACCTAAACTTCACTGAAATTCATTATGGTATTTTATATGCAAACATTTTAATTCATTCTACTGAATGGACCGACTCGGATGCTAAGTATAAATCCAACATATCCCTAGATCAACTTAACTTTTCACCACCGAATTAAACCTAATGTTAAAATTTTTAATGTTTCTACGTTTTTTACTTGTAATAAAAGCATGTAGGAAAAATTGTAAATAGTATGACCTACCTCAGTTAATTATAATTAACAAGTAAGGAAAGTCTAAATTCGAGGAGGACTGACCTTCAACAGTTTGTTGACTACAAAATTGTTGAAATAAAATTTTGACAAGATTTTCTATAGGAATAAAATTTTGACAAAATTTTCTATCGAAATAAAATTTTGACAAAATTTTCTATAGAAATAAAATTTTGACAAATTTTTCTAAGAAATAAAATTTCGACAAAATTTTCTGTAAAAATAAAATTTCGACAAAATTTTCTATAGAAATCAAATTTTGACAAAATTTTATATAGAAATAATAATTTTGACAAAATTTTCGATTAGAATAAAATTTTCAGAAAATTTTCGATTAGAATAAAATTTTCAGAAAATTTGCTATAGCAATAAAATTTTGCAAAAAATTTCTAAAGAAATAAAATATTGACAAAATTTTCTATAGAAATAAAATTTTGATAACATTTTGCTATGGAAATAACATTTTGAAAATTTTTTCTATAGAAATAAAATTTTGAAGAAAATTTCTATAGAAATAAAATTTTGAAGAAAATTTCTATAGAAATATTTTTTTTTTCAAAATTTTGTATAGCAATAAAATTTTAACAACATTTTCTATAGACATAAAATGTTTTAAAAATTTTGTATAGAAATAAAATTTTGACAAAATTTTCTATGAAAATAACATTTTGATAAAATTTTCTATAGAAATAAAATTTTGACTCAATTTTCTACAGAAATAAAATTTTGACACAATTTTCTATAGAAATAAAATTTTGACAAAATTTTCTATAGAAGTAAAATTTTGAAGAAAATTTCTATAGAAATAAAATGTTGAAGAAAATTTCTATAGAAATATATTTTTTTAAAAATTTTGTATAGCAATAAAATTTTAACAACAGTTTCTCTAGACATAAAATGTTTTAAAAATTTTGTATAGAAATAAAATTTTGACAACATTTTCTATGGAAATAACATTTTGATAAAATTTTCTATAGAAATGAAATTTTGATACAATTTTCTATAGAAATAAAATTTTGACACAATTGTCTATAGAAATAAAATTTTGACAAAATTTTCTATAGAAATAAAATTTTGACAAAATTTTCTAATTTTGAAAAAATTTTCTATGAAAATAAAATTTTGACATATTTCTATAAAATTTTGATAAAATTTTCTATAGAAATAAAATTTTGACAAAATTTTCTAATTTTGAGAAAATTTTCTATGAATATAAAATTTTGACATATTTCTATAAAATTTTGATAAAATTTTCTATAGAAATAAAATTTTGACAAAATTTTCTAATTTTGAGAAAATTTTCTATGAAAATAAAATTTTGACATATTTCTATAAAATTTTGACAAAATTTTCTATAGAAATAAAATTATGACAAAATTTTCTATAGAAATAAAATTATAACAAAATTTTCTATAGAAATACAATTTTGACAAAATTTTCTATAGTAATAAAATTTAGACAACATTTTCTATAGAAATAAAATGTTGACAAAATTTTCTACAGAAATAAAATTTTGACCGAAACATGTACAGTCTAGGCGTGTATAGATTTGTATCTGGCATTTTTTTTCAATGGCTCTATTAACCATGTTCCTTAATCTATATCTGTCCATAAAGCTCGAATAATAATTGTATAATTAGACAAAATTTTCTATAGAAAAAAAAATTACAAAAAAAAGGTTCTATAGATATACAATTTTGAGAAAATTTTCTACAGAAATAAAGTTTTAAGAAATTTTTCTATAGAAATAAAATTTTAAGAAAATTTACTATAGAAATAATATTTTGGAAAAGATTTTCTATAGAAATAATATTTTGAAAAAATTTTCTATAGAAATAAAATTTTAAGAAATTTACTATAGAAATAAAATTTTGAGAAAATTTTCTATAGAAATAAAATTTTGAGAAAATTTTCTATAAAAATAGAATTTTAAGAAAATTTTCTATGGATATAAAATCTTGAGAACATTTTCTATAGAAATAAAATTATGAGAAAATTTTTTATATTTTATCCGTCGATATGTGACAATGGATGAAACATGGCTCCATCACTACACTCCTGAGTCCAATCGACAGTCCGCTGAGTGGACAGCGACCGGTGAACCGTCTCCCAAGCGTGGAAAGACTCAAAAGTCCGCTGGCAAAGTAATGGCCTCTGTTTTTTGGGATGCGCATGGAATAATTTTTATCGATTATCTTGAGAAGGGAAAAACCATCAACAGTGACTATTATATGGCGTTATTGGAGCGTTTGAAGCTCTAAATCGCGGCAAAACGGCCCCATATGAAGAAGAAAGAAGTGTGGTTCCACCAAGACAACGCACCGTGCCACAAGTCATTGAGAACGATGGCAAAAATTCATGAATTGGGTTTCGAATTGCTTCCGCACCCACCGTATTTTCCAGATCTGGCCCAAAGCGACTTTTTCTTGTTCTCAGACCTCAAAAGGATGCTCGCAGGGAAAAAATTTGGCTGCAATGAAGAGGTGATCGCCGAAACTGAGGCCTATTTTGAGGCAAAACCGAAGGAGTACTACCAAAATGGTATCAAAAAATTGGAAGGTCGTTATAATCGTTGTATCGCTCTTGAAGGGAACTATGTTGAATAATAAAAACGAATTTTGACAAAAAAATGTGTTTTTCTTTGTTCGACCGGGGACTTATCAGCCAACCTTAATATTGTTTAAGTTGTGTGTCCTCAACTTTAGGTTGTACACGGATGAAAAAGACTGTTTTTCATATGTTTGGCTATAAACATTATATGTTTGGAACACAAATTTTTAAACACAATATTTTTGAGTGCAAGCATATAATGTTCATAAACTAGCATAACATGTTTGGGACATATATGTTAATATGTTAGAACATATTATGTTTGGGACATAAAATGTTTGTAAATATAATATGCTTGGATGCAAACATATATTAATTTAGAAATAGCCTATAAACATATATGTGTTTAGTAGCTTGGAGCGCTATTTAACAGGGAGCGATATTGAATTAAGTTGGTGGTTGTTGCTTGCTATTACAAAATTAACATTTTATTTTTCCTTGGGCAATTGATCAGCTACTTCATTGATCCTTACAAACTGTGTGGTCCGCTGTTCGAATCCCCGTCCGGCAAAAGGTAAAATTAAAATAAAAAAAATCATACAATTGAATAATTTCTTCTACAATGTTTGTATTACAGAAAAGGTGCTAAGAACTAAAAAATCTCGTGGAAGTGAGAAAGATGTGGGGGAATATACAATTGGGCAGAAATAAAATTTTGAGCATTCAGGTCGAAAACCGATGTTGTTAGCACCTATATTACCTGTTTATTTTCATAATTCATTATGATTGTAAATATATAAATAAATAAATAAAATTTTGAGCACAATATTGTTTGGGAGAATTTTTTTTAAGCATATAATATTTTTGGGTGCAAAATGCTTCCAAACATATTATATGTTCACATAATAACATATTGTTTTTTAGAAGACAACATTATTGAATTTGAATGCAAAAATACAAAATGTTTGGAACTTAGACTACCCAAACATATATTGTTTAGACCAATATGCTTTCAAACATATTATATATTGGAAGAGATCAAACATATAAATGTTTGGGCAATACCCAAAAATGTATATGCTTGAAGCAAAATATGTTTGGGAGTATATGTTACAGAAGCGATTTTTTGTGAGGGAGGGTTTTCATATTAGGTCAATGTTTATCTTTTCTTTTATGTTTTTTTTTTTTTTTTTTATCAGTGTATATGATCTTTGAGCCCATGTAATTAATATACGATTTCATATTTTCTATATTCATAGTGTTTATTACTTCCTATTTTAAAGACTCATGTGGTTTTCATTCCACCCTAGTGCACATATTTTGGGGAAACATATTTTTAAATTTCACCAAAAAGATGGATGTTTGCTATGCATTCCGTACAAATTTCATTTATAGACATATGAGGAATCCTTAATATGTTTACACACACATACGGTAGCCTCTGGAAGGAGAATATTTATATCCTTATATACACATACACGCACACATCTATATGTGTGGATTGGTGTTTTTTTGGGGTATTTCATTAACTTCTTATCGTCCAAGTTCACAAGAGTTTGAAATTTTATTTGTTTTTCACAAACTCTATAGCTAAGTTAGAATGTGTGTCTTGTCTATACACACACATATACGTATGACCGTGTGTATGTATGTATGTATATTGATATGGGAGTATATTCTTTATATGACTTGTTTTAAGGCAGAGACAAAACAATAAAAAAATAATAACAACAATTTTTTCACCTCTAAAGTGGAGTTGTTACAAGAACAGCAACAACAACAACACCAAATGTCAAGTGTTACATAATTGTTGAAATTGCCATCCTGTTGTAGAATTTTTGGCCCTTGGCCCCAAGAGATCCATAAAATCCCGTCCATTCCAAGACCATCTGTTTTGTTTTTTTTTTTTTTTGCTCGCCTATTATTGTTCTATGGGCCAGTCAGACAGACGACATCGAGCTACCGTACACACCCACCCAATGCAAATGACAAAGCCTAGTTAGTGAATGATATGAGTAATCGTCATCATCATCATCATCATTCTCCACCTCATCAAATTGGTCCCTAAAGTTATGACCACTAAAAATTTCCAGCAATCTTCTTCATTCGTTAATGGGTGAATCACTGTTTTCTATGCTCCCGGACTTACCTGAATTTCTCTGGGCTTTCGTTAAGGGGATAATCCAAATGGTAGGGTTTTTTGCGGGTTATCCTTACCGCTTTTATCAAAGGAGGGATTCAAGCCAAAGCAGTTGACTGTCGTTGGTACTGTTGCTTATTTTGGATAATTCTCTTTGTGGGATTTATTGTAGAATTTTTTATGTAATCGTTTATGAACCATGGATGCTCTGCTCACAGACCTATCGATGTCGCCTCATTATTCCAACGAATCGAAGGAAGGCTATCAATGGCTACGAAATTCTATGAATTGCAACCGCTTTGAAAATGTTCTTCACTTTGAGCAGAACACACACACAAGTTTTACGTTTTGGGAATTTTTTATTTTGTTCTTTTTTGTGGGGAGGATTTTGTTTTAATTTATGGAATAGTTTTTCTATGTTCGTTTCTTTTTGGTTTTATTATTTTCTTTTTTGGGTTGTGGTATTTATGGCTGACTCTATGTCCTTTTCTTGTACGATTAGGCAATATTTTCTAATTGCGTCTTTTCCACACTGCTTCGTTTGCAGTTCGGTTTGATTTTGACGTTTACGAAGCAAAACTTCATATATCCTGACATTTGTTTTGCTCTCTATGTTGTCTAAGGACCAACTAGGAAATACAGCCATAGACACTGGGTGATGGTACTTTGTCAGCTGTTTGTATTTGTAACCAAATACGGATAGCATGAATGTCAAATTTTGGTTGCCTCATATCTTATTGTACAATACAGAAGGTTTTCATAGACATTATCCTTTATTGCATGAAGCGAAATACAGAGGCTGCTGAAGTGGAAGCTATTTTGTATTAGAAAAGATAAATATTGTAGATGGAGCTATGTTGTACGAGGTTTGTGGCTAGACTAAGGCCACTTGCTGGTTGATATATACGTTTGGCCGCTAGATGGTTGTCTTTTAGTACAAATTCAAGTCTCCCAAATTCACTAGGTGAAGACTGGTGTAAGTGTAGATTTTCTTAAGGAAATTTTTAGCATTTTATTTCATTATATTTTAGGATTTCCATTAAATAAAATTTTGACAACCTTTGCTACAGAAATAAAATTTTTACAAAATTTTCTATAGAAATCAAATTTTGACAAAACTTTCTATAGAAATAAAATATTAACAAAATTTTCAATAGAAAGAAAATTTTGACAAAATGTTTAATAGAAAGAAAATTTTGACAAAATTTTCAATAGAAATAGAATTTGGACAAAATTTTGACAAAACTTTCTATAGAAATAAAATATTAACTAAATTTTATATAGAAATAAAATGTTGACAACATTTTCAATAGAAGGAAATTTTGACAAAATTTTCAATACAAATAAAATTCTGACAAAATTATAAAATTGTGCCAAATTTTTCTATGGAAATAACATTTTGATAAAATTTTCTTTAGAAAAAAGTTTTGACAAAATTTTCTATACAAATAAAATTTTGACAAAATTTTCTATAAAAATAAAATTTTGACAACATTTTCTATAGAAATAAAAATTTGACAAAATTTTCTATAAAAATAAAATTTTGGCAAAATTTTCTATAAAAATAAAATTTTGTCAAAAATTTTCTATAGAAATAAAATTTTGACAAAATTTTCTATAGAAATAACATTTTGACAAAATTTTCTATAGAAATAACATTTTGACAAAATTTTCTACAGAAATAAAATTTTGACAAAATTATCAATACAATAAAATTTTGACAAAATTTTCTATAAAAATAAAATTTTGACAAAATTTTCTATAGAAATCAAATTTTGACAAAACTGTCTATAGAAATAAAATATTAACAAAATTTTCAATAGAAAGAAAATTTTGACAAAATTTTTAATAGAAAGAAAATTTTGACAAAATTTTCAATAGAAATAGAATTTGCACAAAATTTTGACAAAACTTTCTATAGAAATAAAATATTAACTAAATTTTCTATAGAAATAAAATGTTGACAACATTTTCAATAGAAGGAAATTTTGACAAAATTTTCTATAAAAATAAAATTTTGACAAAATTTTCTATAAAAATAAAATTTTGTCAAAAATTGTCTATAGAAATAAAATTTTGAAAAAATTTTCTATAGAAATAACATTTTGACAAAATTTTCGACAGAAATAAAATTTTGACAAAATTTGCTATAGAAATAAAATTTTGACAAAATTTTCTTTAGAAAAAAAAATGTTGACAAAATTTTCTATAGAAATAAAATTTTGTCAAAGATTTGCTATAGAAATCAAACTTTGACAAAGTTTTCTATAGAATTAAAATTTTCTAGAGAAATCAAAATTTCCATAGAAATAATATTTTGACAAAATTTTCGATAGAAATAAAGTTTGGACAAAATTGTCTATAAAAATAAAATTTTGACAAAATTTTCTATAGAAATATAATTTTGACAAAATTTTCTATAAAAATAAAATTTTGACAACATTTTCTATAGAAATAAAAGTTTGCCAAGATTTTCTATAAAAATAAAATTTTTGCAAAATTTTCTATAAAAATAAAATTTTGACAAAATTTTCTATGGAAATAAATTTTTGACAAAATTTTCTATCGGAATAAAATTTTGTAAAAATTTTTTACAGAAATAAAATTTTGACAAAAATTTCTATAGAAATAAAATTTTGACAACATTTTCTTTATTTTTTGTTATTTTTAGATCTGTTCTAAAATGGGCTTTCAAGGTCTCTCAATATCTATATATCTTCTTTAGATATAAAATTTTGACAACATTTTCTATGGAAATAAAATTTTGACAAAATTTTCTATAGAAATAAAATTTGGACAAAATTGTCTATAAAAATAAAATTTTGACAAAATTTTCTATAGAAATATAATTTTGACAAAATTTTCTATAAAAATAAAATTTTGACAACATTTTCTATAGAAATAAAAGTTTGCCAAGATTTTCTATAAAAATAAAATTTTTGCAAAATTTTCTATAAAAATAAAATTTTTACAAAATTTTCTATGGAAATAAATTTTTGACAAAATTTTCTATCGGAATAAAATTTTGTAAAAATTTTTTACAGAAATAAAATTTTGACAAAAATTTCTATAGAAATAAAATTTTGACAACATTTTCTTTATTTTTTGTTATTTTTAGATCTGTTCTAAAATGGGCTTTCAAGGTCTCTCAATATCTATATATCTTCTTTAGATATAAAATTTTGACAACATTTTCTATAGAAATAACATTTTCACAAAATTCTCTATAGAAATAAAATTATGACAAAATTTTCTATAAAAATAAAATTTTGACAAAATTTTCTATAGAACAAAAATTTTGACAAAGTTTTCTATAGAAATAAAATTTTGACAAATTTTTCTATAGAAAAAAAAATTGACAAAATTTTCTATAGAAATAAAATTGTGACAAAATTTTCTATCTGAATAAAATTTTGTAAAAATTATTAATATAAATAAAATTTTGTCAGTGATTTGCTATAGAAATCAACTTTGACAAAGTTTTCTATAGAAATAAAATTTTCTAGAGAAATAAAATTTTCCATAGAAATAAAATTTTGACAAAATTTTCTATACAAATAAAATTTTGACAAAAATTTCTATAGAAATAAAGTTTTGACAAAATTTTCTATAGAAATAAAATTTTGTCAAAAATGTTCTATAGAAATCAAATTTTGACAAAATTTGCTTTAGATACAAAATTTTGACAAAATTTTCTATAGAAATAAAATTTTGAGAAAATTTTCCATAGAAATAAAATGTGGATAAAATTTTCTATAGAAATAAAATGTGGACAAAATTTTCTATAGAAATAAAATGTGGACAAAATTTTCTATAGAAATAAAATTTTGAGAAAATTTTCTATAGAAATAAAATTTTGACAAAATTTTCTATAGAAATAAAATTTTGAGAACATTTTCTATAGAAATAAAATTTTGACAAAATTTTCTATAGCAGAGCTTCCCAACCCAATTTGTTTTGTTGAACTTAAGCATTAGTGTTGCCCCCATTTGAGAAGCTCTGTTCTATAGAAATAAAATTTTGACAAAATTTCCTATAGAAATAAAATTTTGACAAAATTTTCTATAGAAATAAAATTTCTACAAAATTTTCTAGAGAAATAAAATTTTCCATAGAAATAAAATTTTTACAAAATTTTCTATACAAGTAAAATTTTGACAAAATTTTGACAAAATTTCCTATAGAAATAAAATTTTGACAAAATTTTCTATAGAAATAAAATTTCTACAAAATTTTCTAGAGAAATAAAATTTTCCATAGAAATAACATTTTTACAAAATTTTCTATACAGTAAAATTTTGACAAAATTTTCTATAGAAATAAAATTTTGAAAAATTTTCTATTGAAATAAAAATTTTACAAAATTTTTTATAGAAATAAAATTGTGACAAAATTTTCTATAAAAATAAAATTTTGTATATCGTTTTTTTGGTGTTTTTTTGGTATTTTTTTCTCCAAATTTTGGTAGTAATCACTGAGTATGGGTCTACATTTCATTTATAAGAGAACACTTAACTTTGTTTATCATCCATATTGGTCTATTCAACTTCCTCATCAAAGTGGGAGGATATATCCTTTTTGTTTTTGCTAAATAAATAAAATCCTTTATCGTCAATCCCAGGGAACTTTAGATACTTAAAGTAGATATCCTGTTTAAGCCTCTCAATGTCAAGATGCAATTGTTTTGTGGTGAGCTGCTGCAAAGAATTCATCTGGAGTGTTTATTTCCTTGTTTTTGGTGGTGTAGGCGATTTGTCAGCAGGCATTTTTAGAAGATGACAGATAATGATTAAGAGGATACCTGTATGGTATGGGTGTTTGGGTTCTTGGCAAATCGTTTTATTTTCTGTCTTTGGTGTCTTTTGTTTTGCAAAAACCCGTTTCCTATCAGACACTGATCGCATACGAAATATGTTTGAGTGTTTGGGTAGGATTTGTGTTCAAGTCATAGTTAAAGGATAATATGAGAAAGAGATGAAGGATTCTTCTTTGGCCTAGGGACAAAGCCGTTGGGATTTGTTTTCTGTTTTGGGATATGAATGTGGATTGCCCAATTTTAGGTGATGTTTGATAAAGTGAAGGATCATCATCATCAGCCAAGGCTTGTGATTTAAATATGCTATTGATAGTAGGCTTGCTATTTATCCTTCCAAAACTGATGCTGTTGTAGTGGCAGTTGTTCTTGTTGTTATGTGTTTTTGTTGTTGCTTACTTGGTGGCTGTTGGCTCCTGGCTGTTTGTTGTTGAGCTCCTTGTTTATTTAAGCCGTGAGCTATGCATAGTAAAACAATAATTGCCAACAATCAGATGTGTTGTAGTCGCTTGGTTTTTTTTCGAACAAAAGGATGCACCCTTGAGCAATGGATATTGCCACAACTATACAACAGGATTTCAATAGTTTTACTCATTTACCGCTTTGTTTCCTTTTCCTCTTCAATTGTTGTTTTGTTGCCTCTCCATTGTTTTTTTTCTATTTTGATGGGCTCTAGTTTTGCGTAATCGCAACGTGGAAAATATTTTCGTTTGCAAAGCATTTCTAAATAGAAATCGAAACATTTGTGTTACACAACATTTATTTATTGTCTATTTCATTTGTTCTCTTTGTATTTTATTCAATTTTCTGTTTTGTTGTAGAAGTTTTTTTTTGCCGCTTATGAGGTTCATTCAATCCAATGGTTTTACCGCCTTTGCTGAGGCTGCGTATCTCAATCTTCAAGTTGAGATAGAAAAAGAACCAAAAATCGCTGGCAGGCATTTCGAAACGCATATATATTCACTTCACATAATAGCAGATGTTAATGGCGATGAATGATTGTAAGGTCCTTTGGATAAATCAAACAAAAAAAAAAGTTCATATCAAATTGAGTCATCACTCATCAACAGCATGTAATTGCCTTTGTCTGTAATTTCTCAGTGGAGAGATCACAGTGGGCAAGAGTTTATGGTTAGTGATTAGAGAGAAAATAAAACAAATAATTAGCCTAAATTTGCTTCTTCGTTTTTAGATTATGAGATAAGGATTTTGCATTATTCTATAGCCTCCAACCTATTTGTTCATGGAATTATTATGTTTGAAGAAAGTTTCCTTTGCTCTAAAAATTTTTTGCGTACCTTAGTTAAATGAGCCAAAAACGGGGAAAAAAATTATACACAAAACATAAGGTACCATACATGGTGGCTGATAGGTAATGTAACAAAGTAAAGGGCTATTTATATTTTTTAAATTTCATTGTCCAAAAGCACAAAATCTCGGAAATAATATTAAATTTTGAGAATCTGTTTAGATTGATCTTAGATGGCTAGATTTGGTACGAAATATGGCCGACAAGATTACAGTGGGATAGAGTTTATGGTTAGTGATTAGAGAGAAAATAAAACAAAAAATTAGCCTAAATTTGCTGCTTCGTTTTTAGATTATGAGATAAGGATTTTGCATTATTTTATAGTCTCCAATCTATTTGTCTGACATAAGGTACCATACAGGGTGGCTGATATGTAATGTAACAAAGTAAAGAGCTATTTATATTTTTTAAATTTCATTGTCCAAAAGCACAAAATCTGGGAAATAATATCAAATTTTAGAATCTGTTTAGATTGATATTAGATGGCTAGATTTGGTACGAAATATGGCCGGCAAAACCATCTAACGTTGTACGAAAGTGATTCTGCGCTATTTTGGCCCACTGAAGGCGAAGTACCGTCTCAAAAGTCCAATGGATTGACATCCGAAGATTTTGGTGGCCATTATATAAAACTGAGTACTACGGTAAATACACTAAAAAAAAATAACGTGAACCCTCTATTTCACTAAATCCAATTTAACATGTTTTTAGTTCATGGAATTATTATGTTTGAAGAAAGTTTCCTTTGCTCTAAAAATTTTATAGTTAAACAAGTAAGGAAAGTCTAAAGTCGGGCGAGGCCGACTATATTATACCCTGCACCACTTTGTAGATCTAAATTTTCGATACCATATCACATCCGTCAAATGTGTTGGGGGCTATATATAAAGGTTTGTCACAAATACATACATTTAAATATCACTCGGTCTGGACAGAATTTGATAGACTTCCACAAAATCTATAGACTCAAAATTTAAGTCGGCTAATGCACTAGGGTATAGGTATATAAAGCAGTAAGTTCGGCCGGGCCGAATCTTAAATACCCACCACCATGAATCAAATATTATAGTTTCCTGTGAAAATTTCAGGGGGATTTGGTGACAAGCAGATCAGTTCAACTAGTACACTTCCTGGAGATAAATTCAAAGATTTTACCTATGAAGACTAGATCAGATTCGGGATTTATAAGAACCATATTTGTTTGAGTTTTAGAGGAATCATAAATATCGTGTGCAAGAAAATGAAATGAAAATGAAATAACGCCTTGATTTAAAATCTAACATCTGTAGATTTTCCCCCATTATTTAAATTATTACCAGAAGTAAAATCTGGAAACTATAATTCAGTTTCAAGTAATTTTCTTTATCAGTGCACATGGACCGATATTCACCATTTTCGGCACACCTCTTTATGTTCCTAAAATACTTCTAGATTTAAAATTTCACGCAAATTTGATAAAAACTATGGTTTCTAAAAGCCCAAGAAGTAAAATCGGGAGATCGGTCATTTGGGAGATAAACCAAAACATGGATCAATACACGCCATTTTCGGCTCTCATATTTAAGGTCCTAAAATACCTTTAGATTTCTCATTTCAGGCAAATTGGATAAAACCTACGGATTCTAGAAGCCTAAAAAATAAAATCATTTCTTGCATATCTATTTGTATTCCTAAAAACCTCCAGATTTTCGATTTCAGGCAAAGTGGACAACAATTACCGAAGCCCAAAAAGTAATATCGGGAGATCGGTCTATCTGATGGCTATATCAAAACATGGACCTATACTCACCATTTTCGGCATACATTTTTATGGTCCTAAAATACCTCTAGATTTCCATTTTGAGGCAAGTTGGATAAAAACTACGGTTTCTATAAGCCCAAGAATAAAATCTGGAGATCGGTCTATATTGGAGCTATATAAAAACATGGTCCGATACTCATCAGCACACCTCTTTAGGGGTTTAAAATACCTCTAGATTTGTAATTTCAATTTCAAATTGGATAAAAACTACAGATTTTAGACGCCCAAGAAGTAAAAACTGGAGATCGGTCTATATGGGGGCTATACCAAAACATGGACCGATACTCACCATTTTCGGCACACCTCTTCAGGGGTTTAAAATACCTCTAGATTTCCAATTTCAGGCAAATTGGATAAAAACTACGGATTCTATAGGCCCAAGACCCCAAATCGGGAGATCGGTCTATATGGGGGATATACCAAAACCGATACTCACCATTTTTAGCACACCTCTTTATGGTCCTAAAATACCTCTAGATATCAAATTTCAGGCGAATTGGATAGAAACTATCGATTCTAGAAGCCCTAGAAATATAATCGGGAGATCGGTCTATATGGGGGCTATACCAAAACATGGACCGATACTCACCATTTTTGACACACCTCTTTGTGGTCATAAAATACCTCTAGATATCCAATTTCAGTCAAATTGGATAGAAACTAAGGTTTTTATAAGCCCAAGACCCCAAATCGAGAGGTCGGTTTATATGGGGACTATATCAAAACTTGGACCGATATAGCCCATCTTCGAACTTGACCTGCCTGCAGACAAAAGACGAGTTTGTGCGAAATTTCAGCATGATTGCTTTATTATTGAAGACTGTAGCGTGATTTCAACAGACAGACAGACGGACAGACGGACATGGCTATATCGTCTTAGAATTTCTCCCTAATCAAGAAATATATATACTTTATATAGTCGGAAATCGATATTTCGATGTGTTACAAACGGAATGACAAACTTATTATACCCCCGTCACCATTCTATGGTGGTGGGTATAAAAATATGGGAAACATTTAAATCAGAAGCAATTTAAGGAAACTTCGCAAAAGCTTATTTATGATTTATCGCTCGATATATATATGTATTAGAAGTTTAGAAAAATTAGAGTCATTTTTACAACTTTTCGACTAAGCAGTGGCGATTTCACATGGAAAATGGTGGTATTTTGACCATTTTGTGTCGAAATCAGAAAAACATATATATGTGGGAGCTATATCTAAATCTGAACCGATTTCAACCAAATTTGGCACGCATAGCTACAATGCAAATTCTACTACCTGTGCAAAATTTCAACTAAATCGGAGTCAAAAATGCCGATTTCAAACAAATTTGGCACGCATAGCTACAATGCTAATTCTACTCCCTGTGCAAAATTTTAACTAAATCGGAGCAAAAAATTGGCCTCTGTGGTCATATGAGTGTAAATCGGGCGAAAGCTATATATGGGAGCTATGTCTAAATCTGAACCGATTTCAACCAAATTTGGCACGCATAGCTACAATGCTAATTCTACTCCCTGTGCAAAATTTCAACTAAATCGGAGTTAAAATTGGCCTCTGTGGTCATATGAGTGTAAATCGGGCGAAAGCTATATATGGGAGCTATATCCAAAGCTGAACCGATATCAACCAAATTTGGCACGCATAGCTACAATGCAAATTCTACTCCCTGTGCAAAATTTCAACTAAATCGGAGCAAAAAAAATGGCCTCTGTGGTCATATGAGTGTAAATCGGGTGAACGATATATATGGGAACTATATCTAAATCTGAACCGATTTCAATAAAATTTGGCACACTTGACTACACTACTAATTGTACTCCTAGTGTAAAATTTCAACCAAATTGGGGTAAAACTCTGGCTTTTGGGACCGTATTAGTCCATATCGGGCGAAAGATATATATATGGGAGCTATATCTAAATCTGAATCGATTTCAATAAAATTTGGCACACTTAACTATAGTACTAATTGTTCTTCTTGTGCAAAATTATAAGCAAATTAGGGTAAAACTCTGGCTTCTGGGGCCATATAAGTCCATATCGGGCGAAATATATATATAAATATATATATATATATATATATATATATATATATATATATATATATATATATATATATATATATATATATATATATATATATATATATATATATATATATATATATATATATATATATATATATATATATATATATATATATATATTATATATATATATATATATATATACATATATATATATATATATATATATATATGGTAACTATATCATATATATA